>NC_092789.1:53178362-53483953 GCF_047496795.1 Chiloscyllium punctatum | reverse complement strand
AGGAAGGGAGCAAAAGAGAAACAGTGAGAAAATCAGACAGAGGAAGGAGTGCAGAAGCAAGACAAGGAGTTAAACAGAGGAAGCGAGAGAGAGGGAACGATCGAGACATAATTAGCGGACAAGAGGGAATGAGGGAGCGTAGAGGGTTAGGGAGAGAGAGAGAGAGGGGTTGGGGAGAGGGAGTGGGATAAAGAGAGTAAGGAAGGGAGTGATAGAGTGTGGCAGAGAGGAAGAGTGAAAGAGCATGGAGGATCAATGATTAGCTCAACTACCTCAAAACACAATGGGCCCGGGTTCAATGCCAGTGCAGCTGTCTGTGTGGACACGTGGGTTTCTGCCACATGCGTCAGTATTCTTCCACAATTCACAGATGTGCAGGTTAGCTGAAATGGTCATGCTAAATTACACATTGTGAGCAGAGGTGTGTAGGTTATTGGCAAATGCAGAGATACCGGGTTGAGGAATGGGACTGGGTTGGTTACTCTTTGAGGGTCGGTGTGAACTGATTGGCTGAATGGCTTCTTTCCATACTGTCGGGATTCTATGATTGTGGGAGGGAGAGAGAGAGACTGGGAGACGGGGGGGGGGGGTGGGGGGGGGGATTGAGAGTGGGAAAGGAGAGGGAGGAGTGGAGAGACAGTGGGAAGGGAGAGAATAGCGAGTTGTGGGGTACGAGAGAATGAGGGTGGAGAAATAGTGGTAGTCCGTGACAGAAAGTGGGGGAGCGAGAAAGATGGAAAGAATGAGGAAGAGAGAGTTACGTGTGAAAAAGGGAGGGAAGAAAGAGTGGGGAGGGATTCCGAGGGGCTTGAGTGGGGGGAGACAGAAAGCTTGTAAGGGCTTGAATGGAGTAATGTGTGGGAGAGAGAGTTTATACGGGGAGGGAGCAATTGGGGACAGAGAGTTGAGGGAGAGGGAGAGAGAGTTCGGTACAGAGACAGAGTTCAGGGAGTGCATGGGCAGCAGAGGAAGAGTGTGGGATGGTAGATATAGTGAGTGGTGATACAGAGAATATGGGGAGGACAAAAAGAGAGAGTAGGGGCGGGGAGAGACGGAGGGAGAAGAGGGAAGCTAAAGAAAGTATAGTGAGTAGAGACTGGGTGAGAGAGAGAGGGATGAACAGAGAGAATGGTAAAGAAGTGAGAATAAGGAGGGGCGAGAGAAAGAGTTGGGGTGTTGACAGAAAGTGGGAGGGACAGACTGAGAATGGGAAAGGGATGTGGGAGCCGGGGAAAGAACGAGTAGGGGCTGCGAGATACAATGGGGGCAGGGAGAGAGAGAGTCTCAGAGAGATGAATTGTGGGGAGGAGAAAAGGAGTGGGGACAGAGAGCTAGAGTGGTGGAGAAGGTAGAGAGAGTTTGCAAAGAAGGGAGAGGTTTGGGAAGAAGGAGAGACAGAGAGTGACTGAGATGAGAGAGGAGGGTCGGGAAGACAGCGTGCGGTGGAGAGAGCCAGATCGGCAGACAGAGGGTGTTGGGTGTGTGGAGAGAAGGAGGGAGTGGGAGGAGAGAGGGAGGGAGTGTGAGGAGACGTGAGAGAGAGTGCCGTGGGAATGGGGAGAGAGAGTAATGGACTGCGGGGAAGAGGCAGAGAGAGAGTTGTGGGGAAATGGGGAGAGAGAATTGAGAGGGAGGATGGGGAGAAGAGGGGAGAGAGAGCGCTGGGGAAGAGGATGAGAGAGAGAGTGGTGGGGTAGGAGGAGGATCAACGGTGGTGGAGGCAAGAGGGGAGAGAGAGTGGTGGGGAAGGGAAGTCAGGAAGAGTTAGTGGGTGGGGAAGTGGGGTAATGAGAGTGGTGGGGAAGGATGGGAGAGAGCATGGTGGGGAAGAGGGGAGACAGACTGGTGGTGTAAGGATAGGAGAGAGCTTGCTGGGTCAAAGGGGAATAAAGACTGCTGTGGCAATAGTGATAGAGTGTGGAAGGCTGAAGAGCGGCAGAGAGTGTGTTCGGGGAAAGAGTGGGAGAGAGGTTTGTGACGGTGAAGTGGAGGAAAGTGTGAGGTGTGGACAAGTTGGGGAGAGAGATTTGTGAGGGAAGATGGTGAGACAGATAGGTAGGAGCAGCGGGGAAGAGGGGAAAGTGTAATGGGGAGGCGGGGAAAGGGAAGAGAGACCAGCGGGGTAAGAGGGGGATAGAGATTGGTGGGGGAAGGGGCGAGAGGCGGATAACGAGTGATGCTGGGAAGAGGGGGAGAGAGGGTGATGTTGGAAGATAGGAAGTGAGAGTGGTGGGAGAAGATTTGAAGAAGGGGAGAGCGCGTTGTGGTCAGAAGAGGGGAAGAGAGAGTAATGGGCGATAAGGAGGAGAGAGAGTGGTGGAGAATAGGCGGAGAGAGAATGGTGGTGAAACAGGGAGAGAGTAAAGTGGGGGAAGAGGGGGAGGTAAAGTGGTGGGTGTGGGGGAAGAGGTCGCAAGAGAGAGTGGTAGGGAAACGGTGAAGAGGGCGTGAGAGAGTTGCGCTGGTGGGGAAAGAGAAGGAGTGAGAGTGTTGGGGGTATAGGGTAAGAGGGAGAGAGAGAGAGGTGGGGAGAAGAGATGAGAGACTGGTGGTGGTGGTAAGAGAGAGTGATGGGAGGAGCAGGTGAGAGGGGAGAGAGAGTGGTGTCGGGAAGGGGAAGCAGAGATTGAGAGCGGTGGGGGAGGGCGAAGCGGAGGAGAGAGCGGTGGGGGAGGGCGAAGCGGAGGAGAGAGCGGTGGGGGAGGCCGAAGCGGAGGAGAGAGCGGTGGGGGAGGGCGAAGCGGAGGAGAGAGCGGTGGGGGAGGGCGAAGCGGAGGAGAGAGCGGTGGGTTGACGGGAGAAGATGGGAAGAGGAAATGATAGGTTGTGGAGAGAAGGAAAGAGAGTGTGGTTGGTGCGGTCGGAGGGAAGAGGAGAAGAGTGTGGTGGGCGACGGGGAAAGAGGGAGAGAGGTAGTTGGGGAGAAGAGGTGCAGACAGTGTGGTGGGGTGAAGGGGGGAGAGATAGTGGTGCAAGGACGAGGAAGACGAGGACAGAGAGTGGTATGGGGTAGGGGAAGAAGGGGAGAGATTGTTGGGGTGAAAGTGATGAAAGTGATGATGAGAGAGTAATGTGATGGGGAGCATGTAAGAGGGGAGAGCGAGACACTGACGTTGAAAGAGGGGAGAGACAGTGATGGAGGAGGGTTTAAGGGGTGGAGAGATGGATGGAGGGGCAAGAAAGGGAGAGAGACTTGCGGGGTTGGGCAATGATTGCGAGAGAGAGTGTTAGGGGATGGGGAAATGGGGCAGATAGAGTGTCGGGGACGGGATAAAAGAGGGAGAGAGAGTGTTGAGGATAGAGATGAGACAGAGCTGTGGTGGATAGACGGGAAGAGAGAGTGGTGATGGTGAAGAGGAGAAAGATTGGTGGGAGGAGAAGGGAAGAGGGGGAAGAGTGGTGGGAGAGGGGAAAAGACAGGGAGAGAGTGGCGGAGAGGTGGGAAATGGCGGAGAGAGACTGGTTGGGGAGGGTTTAAGAGTGGGAAAGAGTGCAGTACTGGGAAGAGACGGGGAGAGTGGAAGTGGGATGAGGGGGAGAGAGTGTGGTGGGGCGATGAGAGGGACAGAGAGTGTTGGGGAAAAGGGGTACAGAGAAGGTGCAGAAGGGGGAATGAAGGGGAGAGACAATGTTGGTGGGAAGAGGGGTAGAGAGAATGATTGCGAGGGTGAAGAGGGGAGACAGTGATGGGTGAAGGGGGAGTGAGAGTGTTTGGAGAGAAGTGAAGAAGGAGAGAGCGCATTATGGGCATAAGAGGCGAAGAGAGAGTCGTGGTGAAGAAGAGGAGAGTGAGAGTGATAGGGGAGGCGAAGATGTGGCGTGAGAGTGGTGGGGACGGGGTGAAGAGGGCGTGAGATAGTTGTGCGGGTTGGGGGAAGAGTAGGAGTGTGTATGGTGGCGAAGTGGGGAAGAGGAGGAGAGGGGGTGGGGAGAAGGGGTGAGAGAGTGGTGGTGGGAAGACAGAGTGGTGGGATGTGCGGGTAAGAGGCGGCGAGAGAGTGGTGAGGGGAAGGGGATGCGGTGGAGAGCGTGATGGGTTGAGGGGAGAAGACGGGAGAGAGTGCGGTGGGGTGTGGATGGAAGGCGGGATAGATTGGTGTGTTGTGGAAGGAGGGCAGAGAAGGAGAGAGAGAGTGGTGCCAGATGAGGCGAGGGGACAGAGAGTGGTGGGGAGGGGGTAAGTGGGTTGGCAGTATGTTGGGGTGAAGAGGATGAGAGATGGTGGCAGGAGGAAGAGGTGTTGGGGAGAGACAGCGGTTTGTGAGTGGGCAAGAGGGGGAGAGAGAGAGGTGTGGTGAGGGTGGAAGAGGTGAGAGTAGGTTGAGGAAGAGAGAAGGTTGAGGAAGAGTGGGAGAGAGTGTTGCGGTGAAGATAGGGACAGTTGGGGGAGGGGGCAGAGGGTGACAGAGTGAGGTGGGGAAAGAGGGGGAGAGTGTGTGGTTGGAGCATAGGGAGAGAGAGTAATGGGGAGGGAGAAGAGGGGAGAGATAATTGTGGGGTGGGGGAAGAGGGAGAGTGTGTCTGGTGGGGAGGTCTTAAGAGTGGGAGAGAGTGGTTTGCGAAGAGGGGGAGAGGTGTGTTGGCCAGAAGATTTGGAGAGAGTGTGGTGGGGTGTAGATGGCGAGAGTGACTAGTGTGGGATGGGCGGAAGAGGCCGAAAGTGCATTTTGGGGGAACGAGGCGGGTGACAGCGGTGGGGTAGGGGTGAAGATGGGAGAGACAGTGGTGGGGAGGTGAACTGAGGGGGCGACAGAGTGAGGTGGGAACGTGGAAGGGGGAGAAAGAGTTGTGGGGGGAAGAAGGGGAGAGAGTGTGCTGAGGGTAGAGATGAAGAGGAGAGAGACAGGTGGAGGAGTGGAGAAGATAGGGAGAGCGTGTTGGGTTGAAGGAGAAGAGGGGAGACAGAGTGGTGGGGTGGGAAAAGGGTAAAAACAGTAATGGAGGCAGGGGATGAGTGGGAGAGCTTTTCGTGATGGGAGGAAGGAAGAGTGGGAGAGAGTGTGATGGGTGCAGGGTGGAAGACGGGAAGAGAGAGTGGTGTGGGAAGGGTGGAAGGGGACAGAGAGTTGTGAGAGAGGGGAGAAGGGGAGAAACTGTGCTGGGGTGAGAACAGTGGGAGAGAAAGTGGCTGGGGTAGGGGTCAAAAGGGAGAGAGAGCGGTGTGGGAAGATGGGGGAGAGTGGTGGGGAAGAGGGGTAGTGAGTGCTGGTGAAGACGGTGAGAGAGTGGTGGGCGGAGGAGGAATAAGGGGTAGAGAGAGTTTTGGGGAGCAGGAAGAGGGGAGCGAAAGTGGTGTGGGCAAGAGGGGAGATAGATTGGGGAAGGGGCAAGAGGGGTAGAGAAAGTTGTCGGGGAATAGAGAAGCGTGGGAGCGAGAGTACTGGCGGAATTGGGGAAGACGGGTAGAGAGAGTGGTGGGCGAAGAGTGGGATAGGGAGTAGTTGCGAGATGGGAAGAGAGCGTGGGTGGAGCGCGAGGGAGTATGGGGAGAGAGAGATACTTGGTGGGGAGCGAGGGTCGGGTGGGGAGTGAAAGATTGCGTTTGGGCGTTGGGAGAGAGTGAGTGGTGAGAGAGGGAGTGGTATGGAGAAGGACAATGTGGGAGAGAGAGTGGAGAGAGAGAGTGGGTGAGAGAGAGAAGGCAGGCTGGAGAGAAAGACATTGTGGCGTACGGAGAGAATTGGGGAAATTGATAGTCGCGTGAGAGATTGGGGAAAAAGGAGGTGTAAATACAGTGGAGCATTATGAGGCAGAGAGTGGGATGGGAGAGAGAGTTTGGGGAGGGTGGAAGCGAGACGGAGAGTGGAGGTTGTGGGAGCGAAAGAGCGAGGCCATAGACAGAGAGTGAGAGAGTAATTGAGTTGGGGCTGAGTTCGAATCAGGGAGAGACAAAATTGGGAAACTTGTGAGGCAGAGAGAGAGTTGGTGGTTGAAATAGAAGAGAGAATGTGGGGGAGAGAGGGAGAGTGAGAGAGTATGATGCTAGCTGGGAAAGAGTGGGTAGGAGAGAGAGCGGGAGAGGAAGTGGCTGAGAGGGGGCATTGGGGAGAGAGAGTCGTTAGAGAGAGGAAAGAGAAAGGGGGCACACAGAGATTGGGGAATAGACAGATCAGCAGAGTATGAAGGGATCACACTGCGAAACTGATGGCATGATTTTTGAGGCTAAACAAAGCCATTGGAAATGTCTAAGGAAGAGCTTATTTAGTCACAATTGTGGAGCAGTCCCTTCAGATGACCTCGAGCCTGCTGTACCATTCTGTAAGGTCATGGTTGATTCTATTGTCTTTCTAATTCCACATGTCCTTCAGCCTCCAATAACCTTTCGCAATCGTCTGTCGACACGAATCTGTTCACTTGCAAAAACCTCTTAACTCTGTCGTCTTCTGAGGAGAGAAAGGTCAAAGTGAACAGTGGAAAGAGAGTGAGAGGTATTTCAACTCCATCCTGTAATAAAGGACAGCAACCTACTAACTCTCTTCATTAAGATCTGTCCCAAAAACTGCTTGGGACTTGAGCGCCTGAAGATGTGAATCCCTTGGTATTTTGCAGTGGGGGTTAAAGTAATATTTGTTCCTCTTAACATTTGAATCCAGGCTGTTCAAGTTGCCATTTTCTCACCTTATGTTCCAATTGCGGGATGTTTGCTCACTTGTTTAACTTATCCTTGTGAGTCTGCATCCTCCTTCTGCCTTCGTCCCCGTATATCTTGATGCCATTTGCAAGGTTTATTGCTGCATGCTCTCTCCCCATTTAAATCTATTTTAAAAAGGTTTCAGCACTCTGCTTCCACGTGTTTAGTTTTTGTCATGCACCATCTACACATTTTTTGTTTGCTCTTTGTGCTTAAGTGTTTATAAACGTATTGAACGTTTTGGGACAGTCCTTGTTAGCTGTCAGACTTTTCTCATAATTCCTCTTTGTTTCTCCATTATGAGTTTTCACCCTCAGTTTGAATCTTCTCTCTTCCATTTGTTTTTCAATTGCATTCCCTCCCTAACACGTATCATTAACCCACATTTCGGCCGTTATCTTGACTCCTTGATCAAACGGGGTGATGTGCATTTATTTGTCCGATCTTTCGAATGTACGAAAATATAACTTAATCGCAACTTGGTCATCTCCTCTTTAAAGCTAGCTCATTGCTTAGTTGCAGTCTCTTCCACCAACCTGTTATTGCAATATTTCTGGATCGCTTACTCACCCAGTTGAATGTGTATCTCTGCCAGGTCGAACTCTGCACTAAACAATGTTCTCTCCTATCAAATTGAGCCTCCTGATATGATGATCGTTGTTACCTAGATATATTCCCATTTGATCCATTTGGCCCACCTTATTGCCAAGAATCCAAGAATCTTTATCGGAACCAGAGGGATTTTGTTGACTATAAGATCCTTATTTTATGCTGTTAACATGGGTGCAATGAGGAAGCTCTGGAGATCAAATTAACAGACGACTTAGAGTTTCCCAAGTTCAGGGTATTGGCTCTGAGCTGGCTGGCTATAGCTAGTGAACTGTTCACAAGAAAATAAAGGATGACCTGCTGACTGGAAAACGGCCTCTGTGCAGTTATTTCACTAATAGTGTATCAATTCTTCTTGGACTGGACACATGCTTCTGTCGGAGCTCTCCTGTACACAGTATCAGTCACTTCTCTGTATCTCTCTCTCTCTCTCTCTTCGACTTTAAGTGTCATTGTTCAAATCTACAACTGGGTGATTATTATATTAACATTAAACTTTTGGATTTCTCCCTAATTCCTATTCAGGATTTTTTTTTAATGTGCATCCCTCTCAAAAGTTTATCGAACAATGTAATTGCACGTTCTTATTCCTTAAAGCTTCTCTTAATGATTTTGTCCTTGAAAAGTGTGCAACCGCTTTTCGCCCCAGCACTAAAATGACATCCTTTACAAGCAGGGCAAATATTCCTCCTTTTCTCTGTTCCCTATCTTTACTGAGCAACTTGTACCAGTTATATTTCTTAACCAATACTGCTCTTAACGCCTCTGTCGATTGCATGTGTGCATTGTGAACTGTGATCCAAAGTATACTTTGTTGGACACCATATATCTGGACAGTCAATGTTGCCCAAGCTGTTGGGTATTCACAGTAAAATATTGTATAGACTATTTGTAGTTCGGGCCAACTGATATTTGGATACTCAGCAGCATGCAGCCTCTGAGTTGTCCTCAGTCAAGCAATGTCTGCAGATTTATAACAGCGACAGTGTGGTGGACTAACGTTTGCACATTTAGCAGTGTGACACCGACGTGTTGTCCATACTGATGCATTATTTACCGTGTGAAAGACTGGCATTCTTCACTCATCTGTGTGTGGACCATGTGCATTGAACAAAAGAGCTCACAATGAGATGCTGGAAACTCTGCCGCCTTTACCTGGAATAATCCAGCTTGTGATGTACTGCAAGACACTGAATGGAATCTTTGAACCAGTGAGGTTCATGTAAGAGGCAAATATTTAACTCACTGAGCAACTGTCCAACAGTTAGAAATTGTTTTCCCCTCACAAAGTTGAAGTGGAAATATTTCTGCTAATTGTGTGCACTTCCAGATGTTTAGCCTGCTCCTGTCTCCCTGAGAGGAACTACTGGGTTACTCTTAAGGATATAATAATAACAGGCAAGTTCATGAGGGCTCATGTGGTGCTTTCGAAGTGTTGCTATTTTTTATCCAAGTGGACTGGTTTCATCTCCTCCATGTCCTCATCAGACACAGGAAGCGGAAATACAACTGAACCAAGAACACACAAAGAATTTTAGAGCCCAAGAATAAGTCCTTCGGCCCTCCAAGCCTGAGCCAAACTAAATGTTCTGTCTAAACCTGTCGCTCAATTCCTAAGAATTTGTAGCCCTCTGTTCCCACCTACTCATGCATCTGTCTAGACGCATCTTAACCGAATGGACCACGCCCGCCACTTCGACCTTCTCCGGCAAGGCCTTTCAGACACTGACCACCCTCTGCATTAAGTACTTGCTCCGTGTACCCTCTTAATCTTTTCACCTATTACCTTGAAAGCGTAACCTCTGGTTATTGGATCCATCGCCCTGGGAAAAAGGCTTATTTTTATCTACCCTGTCTATACCCCTCATGATTTTGTAAACCTCAATTACGTCGCCCCTCAATCTCCTTTTTTTCTAATGAGAATGAATCTAACGTACTCAACCTCTCTTCATTGCTGGCACATTCCAGACCAGGCAATATCCTCGTAACCCTTCTCTGCACTGTCACCAATGCGTCGTCACACTTTTGGTAATGTGCTGACCAGACTGGTACACAGTATGCGGCCGAACAAATGTCTTGAACAATTTTTAAATGACCTGCAGAATCTTATACTCAACACCTCATCCGAAGGCAAGCATACCATTTAACTTTTGGACCACTGTATCCACCTGTGCAACACCCTTCAGGGTACAATGGACCTGTGCTCCCAGAGTCGTGGGTGGCACTGTGGCACAGTGGATAGCTCTGCTGCTTCACAGCTACAGAAACCCGGGTTCAATTCCCGACTCACGCGACTGACTGTACGGAGTTTGCATTTTCTCCCTGTGTCTGCGTGGGTTTCTTCCGGGTGCTCCGGTTTCCTCCCACAGTCCAAAAATGCGCTGGTCCGGTGAATTGGCCATGCTAAATTGCCCCTAGTGTTAGGTAAATGTGGGGGATTGGGTAGGTTGCTTGTCAGTGGGGCCTTGTTGGGCCGAAGGGCCTGTTTCCATACTGTAAGAAATCTAATCTAATATCTCTGCTCATCAACTTTTCCCATCGCTGTTCCATTCACTGTATATTTCGCTCAAGAATTAGACTTGATTAAATTCATCACCTCACATTTGTCTTGATTGCAACTTTTACGGCCAACTCTCCAGTCTTTCGATATTATCCTGTAGTCATTGTCAGTCCCTTCTGCTTTATGCTACTCCAGCAATCTTCGTGTCATCAGCAGACTTGCTGATCATATCAACAGTGCACTCTTCCAGATCATTTATGTGTATCACAAACAGCAGTGGCCCAGCACTGATCCCTGTGGAACACCGCTGGTCACCTTTCTCTATTTCGAGAATTTCCCATCAACTACTACACTCTGTCTCCTGTTGCTCAACCCGTTCTTTATCTACCTAGCTAGAACAACCAACACACCATGTGATTTCATTTCTCTGTTAGTTTTCCATGGGGAACCTTATCAAACACCTCACTAAATTCCATGTACATAACATCAAAGCCCTTCCTTAATCTGTTAACTTGGTCACATCCCCAAAAATCGGCATTAATTTAGTAATGTCTCTCCCACACAAAACCATGTTGCTTATCACTGATAAGCCCATCCTTTTCTATATATAAATGCATCCTATTCCTCATTATCTTCTCCGACACCTTTCCACCACTACTATCAGGCTCACTGTTCTGTGGTTAGCCAGAATATCCCGGTTGCCTTTCTTGTACAGTGGTACAACATGATCAACCCTCCAGTCCACCGGCACCTCACCTGTGTTTAAGGATGCCACAAAGATAGCTGTCAGGGCCCATGCTATTTCCTCTCTCGCCTCCCTCAGCAAGCTGTGATAGATCCCATTCGGTCCTGAGGATTTGTCCTCCTTAATAACCTCTGGAATACACAACACTTCTTCCTAGTTAAGTCAATGTGATCCAGACTAATCAAATTTCTATCTCTCATCTCAACATTCATTATGTTCCTCTCCTCAGTGAACCCTGATGCAAAGCAATCGATCAGAATCTCACACATTCCTTCAGGTTCGACATTCAGCCTTCCTTTGTTATCCTTTAGTGGACCAAACTTTTCTCCAGTTACCTACTTGCTTTTTATGTAAGAATAAAATGGTTTGGAATTCTCCCTAATTCTGCTCGCTACACCTATTTCATGACCCCTTTTTGCCTGCTTGATTCCTCGTTTAAGATTTGTCCTACTCCTCTGATATTCCACCAAGGCCCATTCCGTTCTTAGCTTCCTCGATCTTATATAGGCTTCCCTTTTCCTCTTGGCTCGTCGGACGTTTTCTCCAGTCATCCACGTTTCAAATGTTGTCAATGTTTTGTCCAAAATGAAGAATGGCTGTTGTTTTTGACGTCATGATAGGCATGGGGAAAATCAGCAAGACTATGTTTATAATTCCATTGCAATTCTTTAGAATTGGACTTTGAAAGAGGTTGCAAGATTGTGCCTAAACCACTGTTTCTTTCCAATCATTTTGTTGTGCCCATCCTTTCCGATTGCACATCTGCTGCTGATACTGCATGACAGGACTGAGTGAGCTTCCAGCTTCCTTTTTGCATGACCAACCTTAAAAGATACAGGTGACCAATCTTGAAAGCAAATTTACTAGTCCTCTCACTCAGTGTAATCCCGGTTCCCATTGGAGTATATCTAACTAGGATTGAAGCTCCGCAACTTCACACATTGCTTGAAGGCAGACTTCAAGATTTACTTCCAGTGCTGTGGCAGCAATAACTACAGTCATATAGTCTTAGAAATATCGAACATGGAAACAAACCCTATGGTCGAGCCCCCTCCCTCTCCCCCCATCCGCTTATCAGAAAACCTAAATTAATCTAGTGCCATTTGGCAGCATTTTGAGCCTTATCTCTCAAACCCGTTCATCTCATATACCGAATCAGATTTTTTGTAATGTTGTAACTAACAGCCTGCACCACTTTCTCTGACATTTCATTCCATATGGGCACCACCTTCTGTGAACGTTGCTCTTTCAGTCCCATTTAAGTCTTCCCCTTCTCACTTTAAACTTATGCCCTCTGGTTTTAGATTATTCATCATACCCATGTCTCTCATGATTCTGTAAACCTTAAAATCTCTCAAGCACTGATGCTTCGAAAAATATCCACATTCTGTTCAGCCTCTGTCTGTATTTCATATTCTCCAGCACTGGCAACTTGCCTGTGAATCTTTTCGGAGCCTTTTCAAGTTCAACAGCGTCCTTTTGTAAGCAGGGAATACCAGAACTGGATGAAATAAAGAGGAATCTTGATTATCTGAAGGAGGTGGGCAGGCATGACATCATACTGATAATTGATTATTCGGTTAATCACTTCAATTCCTTTCCTGTGGGGCTCGGGAGTTTTTTATTAAGTCTGTTCACTTTTCAGGAGATTGCAGCACACAGTATACAAGGCCGCAGCCTGTCCGCCCCCAAACCCCTTCTGTCCCCAAAACCTCATCCAACATCGCCCGCCGCCCACCCCCAATCCTGTCCAGCACTTCCCCCACTCAGCGTTCACCTTCACCCACCATCTGAACCCTGTTTGCGCCCCCACCGCCGACTTCGTCCTCCCCTTCACTGGCAGCTAGATTGGACATCAACTGTTAGACTGCTGCTACCTTTCTGGGGTAAGTGTCCAAATAGTACGCACTTGCATGTGCACACAGACAGACACGCAGTCGCACACTTTTTAACTACAACTTTTTGACACCTCCACCCTGTAACGGACAATGTTTGAGAGAATGTCCAGGGAAAGGGTTTTAGAATTCAACTTTATGTAGAAACCCAGGGGAAGCGTGAGGGAGAGAGAGGACCGAATGCCAGTCATTTGGAGGCAGTGTGTGGGCTTTCATCTATGTCCAGGACTGATCTTGGCAGAGATCGTTTTTAATGTGTAAACAAAAGATGCGATTAGTGTTGAAACATCTTTTTCACGTAATATTTCTATCACGACCTCTGGATCTTCTTCGGATCATCTGATATTTAGATAATTGGTATTCAGATAATAGAGGTTCCTCTGTACTCCAGAAGGGGCATAACCAATGTCCTGCATCACCGCAACATGACCTGCAAACTCCTATGCAGTAAGAAATGCATTAATCAATAAAGGCAAGCATACCGAAGGTTCTCCATGAACATGTCTACCTTTGACTCCACTGTCATGGAATTATGTAAATGTACTCCAAGACCTCTTTATTTGGTTACAGTACCCAGGATCGTACTATTAAGTGTTTGAGCACTGCCTTGGTTTGTCTTACCAAAATGCACTCTCACACTTTTATCTACTCCATCTGTTACTCCTCAGCCCATGCGCTTTTCTGATCCAGGTTTTGTGGTACATTTAGGTAACTTTCTTGTCTCTCCACCACACTGTCTATTTCGGTGTAATCTGAAAGCTTATGTAAACTATGTCCCATATGCACATCCATACCATTTACATGAATGACAAAAAAAAATGGACGCAGCTCTGATCCGCACGGCACACCTCTGGTAAGAGGTCTTCATTCCAAAACGGAGGTCTCCACCATCACGCTGCACGCCCTTCCTTCAAGCCAATTTTGGATCCACATGGCCAAGTATGTCTGTATTCCACGTGAGCTAACCTTCTAAGCGGTCTACCGGGTGAAACCTTGTCAAAAGCCTCACTGAGGTCCGTAGAGATAAGTCTACCATTCTGCCTTGATCAATATCTAGTCATTATTTCAAAAACTCTTTGTCAACGTCTGTAAAACTGAAGAGAATGGATTGACTTCAGGAAGAAAAGAGGATAGCACGCTCCCGTATACATCAAGGGAGCTCAGTTTGAGAGGGTGGACAGTGACAAGTTCCTCAGCGTGACGATAACCCCAAACTGTCCTGGCTTCCCATGTCGTTGCAAGAGTCATTAAGGCATAACAACACCTCTTCTTCTTGAGGAGGCTCAGGAAATTAGGCATGCCCATAGGGGCCCTCGCCAACATTTACAGATGGAACGCTTGAAACCATGCTGTCCAGATGCATAGCAGCCTAGTGTGGCAACTGCTGTGTCCAGAAACGTAAGAAACTACAACAAAGTGGTGTGCACAACCTGTACCGTCACGGTAGTAAACCTTCCATTCATGGAAGCCATTTTTCTGCTCCACTGCCACAGAAATAGTGCCAACATCATCATAAATCCATCACACTCCGGAAATGAACTTCGGCACCTCTTGCATCAGGCAGAAAATGTAAAACACTGAACACTCGCACCAGTCGGTTCAGGAACAGCTTGTTCCCGGCCATTAATTGATTAATAAATGGAGTCTCGAGCCTCAAATAACGTTCTCGCCTAGTGCTCCTGTAAAATGTAACCTGCATGCTTCTATGTAAGTCTTTTTAATCTGTATGTCCTTGCTTATTGTGATCTGCCTGTAATGTTCATAAACCACGCTTTTCACTGTACTTCAGTATACTGGACAATAAATTTATGAATTAATCAATCAATAAATTAAGTTCATGACACATGATTTCCCATGCATAAAGCCATGTTGACTGTCCATTAGCAGGTCTTGACTTTCGAAATACATGGAGATTTTCCCTCTCAGAATCCTGTACAACAATTTGCTCACCACTGATATCAAGGTCTCCAGTCCAAGTTCTTTGCCGTTTTCTTATCACCTTTCTTAAATAATGGTACGACGTTAGCCAACACCCGGTCTTCTGGCACCTCATCTATAGCTATTGATAATACGAATATCTCAGCTACGAGCCCAGCAATCACATCTCTATATTCCCACAGACGTCTGGGACTCACCTGCTCCGGTCTCAGAGATTCTTTCACCTTTATATGTTTCAAGACGTCTGACACCTCCTCCTCTGTGGTGAGGATATTGGCATTTATATCTCCATGTTGTCTTGCTTCCATATCCTTCTCCACAGTAAACACAGATGCTAAATACCCATTTAGTATCTTCTTCAGTTCCACTGTTCGGCAGCTTTGATGATCTTTAAAGAGCCCAACTCTCTCCCTGGTTGCTCTTTTGTCCTTAACGTATTTGTACAAGCCCTTCGAATTTTTCTCAAATCTGTTTGTCAAATCTAAATCATGCCCCATTTTTCCCGTCTCATTTCCTTCTTAAGTCGACTTCTCCGACCCTTATATTCGATAATGTTTCACTCGATTCCTTCTCATTATACATCACATATGTTTCCTTCCTTTTTCTTGATCAGATTCTCAGTTTCTCTTGTCACCTACCAGTTTTTTTGCCTTTCACCGCAATCAGAACATAATGATTCAAAACTGTCCTTATTTCATTTTTGAAGGCTTCACCTTTTTTCAGCCGTCCCTTTACCAAGAATATCCGCCCCCAATCAATTTTTGCAAGTTCTTGCTTCATCCCGTCAAAACTGGCCTTCCTCCAAATTCAAACTTTACCTTCAAGATCCGATGTATTTTTTCATAATCATTATTAAAGCTAATATAGTTATGATCACTTTCCCCACTTGCCCTACCACTGAAGTTTCAGTCACCCACTCTGCCCTATTTCCTTATGATGGCCAAGCTTTTCTCCATCTCGAGAAGGTATGTCCATACAGTGAAGAAAATTCCAGTCTATGTACGAAAGTTACTCCCACCATTACCACCCTATAATTTTTTTCAGATAACTGACGTCACATTCAATATTTGGTCTCAAATTCACGCTGACTATTGAGAGATCTATCATACTGTCTCAGTAAGGCGATTAACTCTGTCATATTTCACAACTTCACCCAAATAACTTCAATGGACTTTCTCCCTGGTAAAATCACCCTCAACTACAGCTATAATATTATCTCAATAAAAAGAAACATCCCACCCCGCCTTCGCCTCCCTTTCTATCCGTCATTTTGCATGTATACCCAGGAATATTAAGCTGCCACTCCCAACCTTCCCTGAACCACTACTCAGTAATTGCTATCATGACTCAGTCCCATGTTCCCATCCCTGACCTGAGTTCATCTGCCTTACCCGTCAGGCTCTTGCATTGAAATAAATGCAGTTTAATTCTTCGTTCCTACTTCATTCTCTGTTTTGCTCCTGCCGATTTTGACTATTTTATTTACTTTTTACAATGCACCAGACTCAGACTGATCCCTTTTCTCACAGTCTCTCTGAATCCCACCTTCCCTTCGAGTCCAACAAATGTCTCAGACACCGATTAGGCCCCAACCAATTCAGGTGCAACCCGCCCTTATGCGGGTCACTTCTGTTGCAAAAGACATTTCAATGATTCAAAAGTATTTGTACTTCTCTCCTGCACCGCCTCTCCAGAAAGACATTAATCGACTCTCTCCTCATATTCTTACTATCACGAGCATCACGCATCGGGAGCAATCCCGAAGTCCCTTCCCTTGAGGGCCTAGTCTTTAACTTCCTGCCTATAATTTCTCATATCCTCTCCTCAGAACCTTATCCTTTCCGGTTTCTCTGTCGATGCGTCTCATGTTTATAACGAGCTCCAACAGACATCTCTCCTCTTTGAGTATATTCTGAACCTCTCTGAGACAAGCCTGGCCCTGACACCCGGGAGGCATAGCATCATTCTGATGTCTGGTTGACTAGCCATCGATCAGAGAAGCCATGACTTTGTTGCTACAATTAGGAGCTGGCTGTGCAAATTGATTGCCTTGTCTCAAACATTCAAACAGTGAAATCACTCATTGTATGTCTGTTCAAAGCTCTGAGACGTCCGGGGATTCAGGAAGGTGTTGTCATTTATTTCCTATAATTCTGCACCTTTCATGCTTTGTCATCTTCTCAGCAGCTCACTCGGCTTTTACCTCTCCTTTGCCCGTTTTGTCTCTATGCACCTGGTGTCTCCATTTTGCTTCATCTCACCGATTACTCTCTCCATCACTCTGTGACTCCCTCTCAGATCTCTGTCTCTCTCACTCGCCTCACACCAACACCCACTCCCTTTTCAATTCTTCCCACAATCTTTTTCCAATTCTAATGTTTTTTTTGCCTCCGGCTCTTATTTGTGCGGTTTTCATGGACCACCATTTGAGGACAGTCTTTCAAAATTCTACCTTCATATGTTGCTGTTGCGTCGATGTAGGGATTGGGTAGCTCATTTAGCTTGCTGCTTGGTTTGTGACACAGAGCGATGAAACTACTGAAGGTTTTCGAAATGCTGAGGTAAAGACCATAAGAGATAATATGGCGAGGGGGCCTTTCGGCCGCTAAAGCCAGCTCTGCTAAACACCAAGTTCATAACTGTTGCAATATGCCTCGCAGCCACTTTCCTGTATTTTCTCTGGCACCCTTGACTCTCGACTAATCAATAACAGACCCATTTCAGACTTAAATGCATACAAAGATTCTGGATCCACAGCTCTCTCAGGCAAGCAGTTCCAAATATTAGCACCCTTCTGAGAGAGAAAGAAAAATTGTTCTGAGTTTCGTCATAAATTGTCTCCTTTCTGCTGAGACTCTGGTCTCTGCATCTCCCAAAAGGGGAAATGTCCTGTCAGCAATTACCCTGTCAAGCCCTCTTAAGAATCCTTTGTTTCAATCAGTTCACCATGAAGTTTTGTGACGTCCAGTGAGCAGTGTCCCAGCCTCTTTAATTGGTGCTTGTGAAGCCCATAAAACCATTCCCAGGTTCAGAAATAATGTCACTCAATGCTTCAAGTGTATGCTTCCATGTCTTTTAATATTGTTTATGTTGTGCCTTCTCTTTCTTGCGACTCGAACTGAGAACATCCATTCCCATTTCTTCTCAAAGTGTCTTTGATGCGGATGACAAGAGAATGACAAAACTACTGCTCTTCATTTTTTTTTCACTCTTTTGCTGACACAACCAAGCACCGCTGAATGGGCTCTCAGAGCCTCTGTGTATTCCGAGATTCTGAAGGAAATATGGCATTCATTAGAGTTATTTCAGGTAAACGCATGTGGATTATCCTTGGTGTGAAGGGGCTTTTCTGTCAGTAACAAATACTTCAAAAGTTGTGACTCGATTCACTGGCATTTCGAATGACAAGAGATGAACTCACTGACATATATGGGTTTAGAACATAGAACAATGCAACGCAGTACAGGCCGTTCAGTCCACGATGTTGTATCGATAATTTCTCTTCATATAAGATTAACTTAATCTGCACACCCCTGAATTTACTGGTGGTCATGTTCTTGCTAAGCATTTTCTAGTATCTCTGACACTTCCCACGACGGCTGGCATTGCATTCTACACCGACCTCGCACTTCATAAAAAAATATACCTCTGACATTTCTCCTATACTTTCCTGCAATCACCTTAAACCTACGACCCCGCGTGACACCCTTTCTGACCTGGGAACAAGTCTCTGGCTATCTATTCTATTCATGCCTATCATTAGCTTGTGCACCTCTATCAAGTCACCCCTCTTCCTTCTTCCCTCCAGTGTGACAAGCCCTTGCACACTCAAACTTTCTTCGAAAGATCAGACATTCAATCCAGGATTTATCGGCGTAAATCTCCCCTGCACCCATCTAAAATATTTATATCCTTCCTGTAACAAGGTGACCAGAGCTGGACACAATATTGTAAGTATGGTCTATGTAGGGTTTTATTGAGCTGCAGTAAAGCCTCCCAGATCTTAAACTCAATCTGCCTGTTAGTGAAACCAAAACCCCATGCACCACCTTTACAACCCCTCAATATGTGTGGCAAGTTTGTGGGTTCTTTGTATGTGGAGCTCAAGAACCCATTATTCCGCCATACTGCCAAGAATGCTGTCTTTAAAACGGTATTCACCATTCAAATTCGACCTTAGAAAATGAATCACTTCGCATTTCGCCAGTTTGAACACCTTCTGACACTCCTCAGTCCATCTCTGAATTCTGTCAATGTCTTGCTGTCACCTGCAACAGCCCTCGATACTATTTACCAAACTAACGACGTTTTCGTTATTGGCAAACTTATGAACCTACATTTCCACTTCTTCATCCAAGTCATTTACAAAAGCTACAAAGAACAGATCCCTCCAGGGCATCACTGTTCACCGTCCTCCGGGCCGCAAAATTTTCAATTAACTGCCACTCGCTGTCCTATTTCGGCACGCCAATTCTGTATCTAGACAGACAACTTTCCATGTATCCCATACCTCCTACCTTTCTAAATGAGCTGACCTTGAGAAATCCCATCAAATGCCTTACTGAAATCTATATACACCATGTCCACCTTTCAACCTTCATCAACAAGTCTCATCACTACCTCAAATAGTTAAATGAGGCTTGTGAGACATGAGCTGCCAGTCACAAGGCCAGGCTGAGTATCTTTATTAAAATATGTATTTTTTAAAATAAATCCTATCTCTCAGAATTTTTTCCAGTACATAGAACAAAGAACATAGAAATGTACAGCTCAGAACAGGTGCTTTGGCCCATGGTGTTGTGCAGAGGATTAATCCTAATCCAAAATAAAATAATTTAACATATGCACCCCTCCATTCAGTACTGTGCATGTATATGTCTTGCATTCGCTTACATGCCCCTATGACTCTGCTTCCACCACCACCGCTGGTACCGCATTCCATGCATTCACAACTGACTGCGTAAAACACTTCCTCTGACGTCCCATCTATACCTTTCTCCTAATATCTTAAAACTATGACACCTCGTGCCAGTCCATCCTGCCCTGTGGAAAAGTCTTTGGCAATTGACTCCATCGATTCCTCTCATTTTCTTGTATACCTCGATAAAGTCTCCTCTCTTCTTCCTTTTCTCCAGAGAGAAGTGTTCGAACTTAGTTAAACTTTCTTCATAAGGCAAGCCATCCAGTCTAGGTTGCATCCTGGAAAATTTCTTTGCATCCTCTCCAAGACCTCTGTACCTTTTCTGTAGTAGGGAGATCAGAACTGACCACAAGTATGGTCTCACCAGCCGCAAAACCTCGCGGCTCTTAAACTCGTTACCCCATTTTTGAAAGCCAAAATACCATATGCTTTCTTAACAAGCCTATCCACTTTGGTGACACCTTTGACGGATCTATGTACTTGAATACATGTACACCCAGTAAGTACATCATCATCGTCTCTTAGCAGCTTTGAAAATCACAAACCAAACAATCAATCCATGAGTTGACATTGATTTATCCAGAGGAATGAATAAAACCTTGCTCGTTTATTGATGCTTCTGGATAAATATGTTTCGGTCACGTTTACGCCATTCTGCCAAAGGCATTCATTTTAACTTTTTTAAATATTTGTTTCCTTTATTCCTAAGATCAAACGGGCTGGTCCAAGGCTATTATGAAACTAGAGACGGTGCAGAAAAAATTTGCAAGATATCCTGCATTGAAATTTGCAGTTAAGAAAGGACAGCCTTTAGCGGAAATCCACGCATTCTTTGGGAATGCGCCATGGTATCACTAAAGGAGTACCCTTGCACATGCCCCATGTAAAGGTTCTCAGATAGAAGGGAAGATGGAAAGGACGTAACATGGGAATATATGAGATATAGTTAGTAAGTTCGCAGATGACATCAAATTTAGAGTTCTAGTGGGTAGCCAAGAAGGTAACCTGATAATAAAATGTGATGTTAATCAAATGGGCCAATGGGCTTAGGTGTGGCAGATGGAGTTTAGGTTAGTTAATGTGCATTTTGCAAATGCCTATCAGTCAGGTTTTATAAGATCCTGGGGGAGCGGGTGCTGAGCAAAAAGACCTCGGAATGTGGGTTCATAGTTTCTTGAAAGTAGAGTCGCCGGTAGATAGGAAGATGGCGTTTGGTATGCTTTCCTCTATTGGTAAGAGCATTGAGTACAGGAGTTGGTAGGTCGTGTTGGGGCTGCACAGGACAGTGGCAAGGCCTTTTGCAGAATATTGGAAGGATGTTGTGAAACTTGAAAGAATTCAGAAAAACATACAAGGATGTTGCCGCCGTTGGAGGATTTGAAGTGGAGGAAGAAGCTGAATCGGCTGGGGTTGTTTTTTTCCCATGGAGCGTCGGAGGGTGAGGAGTGACCTTGTAGACTTTCTGTGACATCATGAGGGATGTATCCATGGCGCGGGAGAAAACTCACGTTCTGAGTCTAGATGTTGACGTGCGGAGGGACCTGCATTTATGCAACATTGCTGGGGGGATGGTTGATTACTGGGGCTTAGAAACAATATTGATAATTCAGATGAAGTGATCAGACCGTGCGAATTGGTAGAATAACTGTGTTTCGATCTGCCAAACCGGCAAGCGTAGATCGTCCACTGGTGTTGGCGTGATGGCAGAGAGGGTGATGGAGAAAGTTAAAAAGCAAAGCTGAGAGAAAATGAAGGAATGAGTTCGCAATTTGAAGGTGTTGAACTCAACACAAGTCCAGAAGTTTGTGAACATACCTGGTTTGAACATGAGATGCTGCGAAACCAGCTTGTGGTATGATTAACTGGGGTATGGTAGCTTATCGAACACAGACACATGGCCTTGCAAGCAGGATGCTGTGTTAAAATAACTGGGCTAAAGGAAGGTCAGGGTCATGCTTGTGCACGGACCGGAAGTATTCTGCAAATGGAGTGGAAAGTCAATATTGAGCAGGGATTGATCGAGGGAGTGAGGTTTGAGAAAGAGTTGGGTTTATGAGATGGCAGGCTGCAGGAGCCCTCAGCCTCAGCAAGCTGGGCCATCCACAGAGGAAATTTCCACCCCCTGGAGAAGCCAGAGCCAGGCAACAGTAACAGAACGTCAAGTTGTAAAAAGGCAATAGATGGAGAGTAAGTCCCAGAGTCAGAATATTCTACAGCTCCACTCCCCCATCCTTTCACACTATCTCCACCACACACACACATGCACATCCACCACCCTCCAACCCAAACTTAATGCGCAAACCACCCCACACCTTCACATCTGTGTGTGTCTGTGCGTGTGTGCGCACGCGTCTGTATGACCGTCTGTCTGTCTCTTTGAGTACAATTGCTTTCAGTGAGTGTTCGTGCGCGTTTGTTTTCAATATGTGTGAATGTGTCTGTGTCTGTGTGGAGTTTGTATCCTCATATGTGAATGTATGTATCTGTAGCCAAGCAGATGAGGAAAGAAGCATGTGCTGTCGCACTGAGGGACTGACTCACAACCCTCCTGGAATGTGAATTTCAGGAATAATCCTCACGGCAGTGCGGAGTGATTCAGTCCAAATGCAGACTCAGCCATCATTTGCTATGTCTGAATCACTTCCTCCCTCAGACTCCTCTGATCGAAGAAAAATAACCTCAGGTTTTTTAATCTCTCCACATAACTGAAACTCTCTAGGTCAGGTAAAATCCTGTCTAGTTATTACATCCCTTCCTTAATGTGGATTCCAGAACTGCACACAGTATTCCAGCTGTGACCTGAACTGTTTTTCCTGTTCCAGCATCACCTCCCTACTCTTAAACACTCACTCATGTATATTCCTGCTTTGTTTGCCTTGCCCAAAAACATCAGCTCACAATTGCCTGGATTGAATTCAATTTGCCACCGGGAGTCCATCTGACCTTCTAATCTCTAACTTTCAGTAATCTAAGGTCACCTATCAAAATATTTCCCTCTACGTCATGAATTTTCTGACCATCTCTCCTACATTCAAGTCTAAATCATTGATGTCACCCACAAACAGCAGGGATCCTGGCATCCCACTGGACGCAGACTTCCAGTCACAAAGACTTCTCTCAACCAAGACCCTCTGCTTTCTGCTTCCCAGCCAACTGTGAATTCAATACTCCAAATATCTTGAGATATTTGGGATCTTACCTTTCCTATCAGTCTCCGATGTAGAATCTTATCGAGAGCCTGGCTGTCGCCCTGTAGACAACACCAAAAAACAAATTACCGTTGTTTACACATCTGGTCACCTCTGAAAAAAACAATGATGTTGATTTGACCTGTCCTCCCTTTAATAAAATCATGCTGACTGTTCTAAGTTTATTCCTGTATCTCCTAATGAAAATTAATTGTGTTCCTCAGAATTGCTTCCAATACTTTCTCCACCACCAGGGTTAGATTTTCTTTTTCTATCAGCTCTCTCTCTCTGTCTGCATCTCTCTCGCACACTCCCTACTTTATTCTCTGTTTCTGTCTTCATCTGTCTATTAACACTTCACTATCTACTCTTCTTTCTGTCATTCTTTCTCTCCCTTTCAAATTGTACCTTACTGTCTCTCTCTCTCGCTAGTCCTTCTTTATGTTACTACCTCTGACTACCGTCAGTATTTCTTTCTCTCTCTTTCCAGCTATATCTCTATTTTTCTGTGTACACCACTCTGTCTCTCCTGTAAACAACAAATGCTGGAGATCACAGTGGGTCAGACAGCATTGACGGAAGGAGAGCCAGCTCATGCTTTGAGTCAAGAACTGCTTGAAACGGAAGCTGGCTCTCTCTTTATGGATGCTGTCTGACTTGCTGTGAACTCCAGCACCTCTTATTTCCAGTATAGATTCTATCTTCTGCAGTAATTTGCTCATCCCTCTGTAACTGGCTCTCTTTCTCTCTGTCTTCATGGTCACTTCTCTCTCTCTCTGTGATTTTGATCGCTAACCTGACCTTTCCGTCACAGTGTCTGTTTGTCTGGCTATTGTTTCTCTATCTATTTAAAACTCTCTCTTCCCATTTCACACACTGTCTCTCTTTGTGTCTTTCTATTTCTCTGTAACCCTCAAAATCTGTCATTCTCGCTCACACTCTCCCTGTATGTCTGCCTCTGTCTCGAAGACTCAAAGTCTTTCTCTCTCTCCATGCCTTTCTCGCTCTTTTTCTGTATCCACGGTTCTGTTTTTTCTCTGTCAGTCTCACCCTTTCTCTGTATTTGCCTCTCTCTACCCAACTCTTTATCTTTCTCCCTATCTACCTGCACCCTCTCTCTTTTCTTTCTCTCTGTCTGTCTGTCTGTCTCACTCTAGTTCTCGGTATCTCTTTATTTATCGACCCCTTCTCTCTGTTTCTGTATCAGACTACCCTTACCTCAGCAGTCTTCACTTCCCCCAACCCCTTTTCCTGCTTGCAACAGCACTCCACGCCAGGCTGGAACCACAGTTTGATCCGTCTCACCCCCTGTCCCCGGCCTCTCATGGCCAACGCATCAAACCATTCCTCAAATACATCATCTACCAGGCCATGTGCACCGGGAGCTGGAATGGGGGGCAGGTCCAGCAACACTGGAGAAGTTCCAGGGCAAAGCCGCCTACCCCAGGATCTGTGATGTGTGTTAGATACACGGTCCTTCCCTACACCCCCAACCTCGGGACGAGATATCACGATGCTGTCCTGCTTCACATTTGGGAATGCCTCCCTGGATAAATGTGCCATTGTTCTGGATCGTGTGGAACTGGACGTGGATATATCTCATGTGACTCAGTGACCGAGGGAGAGAGTCCAAGTCAGTCATTGGTCACACATCAGCTCCCTCCCCAGCAAATCCTGCTATTGCAGCTGGTTTCCATTATCGAGTTACACATTGTCCATTGCCCTGGAGCTGGGGGTTGGCATTTTGATGGTTTCATCATGTGTCGAATGCTCAGGTTAACTCACTCATTGCTTCGTCACTGGTCTGAGATTATTGCTGAGTCTGAAATCAGCTCCCTGCAGAATTCGAGCTGTATAGAAATCTCAACGTTTTCCATCTCTGACGACCATCCCCACAATCCCTGACAACAATGCAGCATTCCCACAGCATTGACCCTCTGACAGTGCAGCACTCCCACAGAACTGACCCTCCAACAGTGCGGCACTCCTACAGTATTGACCCTGCAACAGTGCGGCACATCCACACAACATTGACCCTGCATCAGTGCGCTGCTGCCTCAGCACTAACTCTCCAAATATGCGACATTCCCAGAGCACTGCCCGTTCCAACAGTGAAGCATTCAACAGCACTTATCCTTCGGACAGCGCCCCTCCAACAGGACTAACTCTCATACAATGCCCCTTCCAACAGCACTGAACATCAGCAGATGCGGTGCTCCTTCCGCACTGAACCTACATGAGTGCCAACTATCTCAGCACTGATCCCCTAATATTGCCCACTCCCTCAGCACTGGCCATCCGACAGTGCTTTCTCCCTCAGTGTTGACCCTCTGAGATTGCAGCGCTCCCTGAGCACTGACCCTCCGACAGTGCGTCACTCCCTCAGTACTGACCCTACGACAGTGGCTTCTCCCTCAGCACTGACTATCCGATAGTGCCCATTTACTCATCACTAACACTCTGACAGTGGCCTCTCCCTCAGCACTGACCCGCCAACAGTTCAACGCTTCCTCAGTACTGACCCGACGACAGTGGCTTCTCCCTCAGCACTGACTATCCGATAGTGCCCATTTACTCATCACTAGCCCTCTGACAGTGGCCTCTCCCTCAGCACTGACCCGCCAACAGTGCGTCACTCCGTCAGTACTGACCCCAGGACAGTGGCTTCTCCCTCAGCACTGTCTATACGATAGTGACCATTTCCTCAGCGCTGACCCTCTGACAGTGACCACTCCCTCAGTACTGAGCCGCCGACAGTTCAACGCTCCCTCAGCACTGACTGTCTAATGGTGAGGAACTCCCTGAACTGTGACCCTACGACAGTGCAGAGCTCTGTCTGCTTTGACCATTTGATAATGGCCACTCATGCACTGAACCTTCAATAGTGCGGCACTCCCTCAGCTCTGATCCTCCAACAGTGCTGCACCTCCCACAGCACTGACCCTCCGGCAGTGCGGCACATCACTCAACACTGACCCTCAGACAGTACGGAGATCTGTCAGCACTGACCGTCTGATAATATCCATTCCCTCAGCACTGACCCTCCAACAGTGCTGCACTCCCTTAGCTCTGACCCTCCAACAGTGCAGCACTCCCTCAGGGCTGACCCTCCAACCGTGCAGCAATTCCTCAGCACTGACCATCTGATAGTGCTCTCTTACAGAGTGGCACTCGCTCAATTTCTGTTTCACAACCCTGTAAGTATTCCAGAAAATTTGGTGCAGGAGGTGTTGGTGAAGTTGAGAATCATATGCTTGTAGGGGGCACGGCTCGGACATTGTCCAAGGATATGCAGAAAATCCACCTCCCGCACTCTTTCTCTGATCTGAGTAGAAAGACTCGTTGATCCTGAATATACGGGAATGCTCGAGCTGCTGGGGAAGACCATTTCATAATTGCTCTCTGTATGTCGAAGTGGTGCCACTCACTGTGTGTTGATTCGAGTCGTCAATGATGGAGTCTTAAGTAACTGGGACAGACGGTGCTCCATCACTAAGCACTGTCATCTCACAGAGAATAGATTGCAGAATGAATCACACTTTCATGCACAAAAACTAGAGATTCTTAAATTAATGCTGCAAATCACTCTGACAGTAAGCGAGTTTAAGATACAGAATGAATCCCACTTACAATGCATGACTTGAAACAAAGTTCCACAGTCCCAGAGATTCGTGGATCTGACAGTAAGAGTTGGGGAGAACATGAAAGGTGCTTGGTCACATACATTACCAGGCAGTGGAAAATGCAGAAGGAATTCAGTATTCTCTTTTTGTTGGAAATTGACAAAATGCGCTATGCACAATTATCAACCAACAGTCGTTGAAGTACTGTCTGAATTTTTTTTTTGGAGAAAACCATTTAATCAAGGAGGAAACCGACATTAAATGATTTTAAATCCGGCAGTTTATTGAACAAAATGTACGTAGACCTCGTCTTCATCCTTATCATTCCATGAAGGACCTGTCCAGGGTCATCACAATTCATGTGCAGGTGTTGTTCTCTCATGTGTAAATGTCATCATTCAAGAGTGTGAGGGCAATCATTAGCCAGAGTTAAGGACGGTAACACAGTTTTTTCAAATTTACATTTACTTTCAGTATTATACAAACAGGAAAATGTGTCATTTGAGCACAATTTCTTTCTTATCATTTTTTGAAATTAATTGATGACAATTGCTCAGAGAAAGAGCAGAAGATTCGAGAAACAATACAAGGTTCACTTCGTTCGGTCCATGATTGGAAATGTCATGAATTGTTTTTTAATGACGATGAAGCAAGATTTCTGTCAGATTTCTCTGAACAGTCTTAACGTTATCTGAAATAACCCATTAACAAATAGCAATGAAAGCTGATGGGGAGTCCGCTTGTTACACAGATACTAAAACTTGTACACGGCTCTGGAGTGCAATAAAAAAATAACAGAATGAGAAAATGTCGAAATGATGGAGTGTCGAAGCAGACCCTGTGTTATATTCGTGGAAAAGCGATCCTCAGGGGAACAGCTGCATCAGACAATAGTGTTGTTTGAAACTACATCTTCAGAGTATCAGCATGGGGATCTCTGAGTTCATTGACGTTTCCACAAGGGCACTTGTTGCTACTTTCATTCAGAAACAAATACATTCGTATGATCTTTACTCTCTTTGTACATTCCAATTCGGTATGCCTATCTCTCTCAGTCTGTTTGGTGCTTGCACACTGCAGAGAACATGCATGCCCTAGGTCAAGACCCAATGCACAAAAATCTAAAAAGCCTCCAGGACCGTTTTCGCGTTTTGACCATTTCTCTAACAACTTGTGCAATTGCTGAAACTTCCTCTGTCTGCAACTGACCAGAACGGGGTACTTCGAGGTTGGTTCGGGTTGGGGAGTTGGAATCCTGCACCGAACTCTCCCCTCGCGCTTTTCAGTTGGAAGAAATGCTAAGTGAATCACTTCCTTCCTTATTGTGCATAATTCTCACTATCAAACAATTCCCAGATATCATTATTCAACTTTATTAATGTTAGATTGCAATGAATGTGGATTTGCTTCCCCCAAACCCCCAACCCCCCATTAATCAAAAGACGTGAAGGCAAGACTGAGGGCCGAATTCAGGTGAAGGGTTTCCAGTGATAGATGGATAACTGCTTTGCCAGGAGCTGAATGTTTAACTAGACTACGTAAATATACTTATCTCGGGGCAGAAGCTGGCTCCGATGCGAAAATTTAACTTGTTAACAAAAAGGTTGAACAGTTAAATTCCTGCTGCATCGTTTGAGAAACTCACATACAGTTCGAGCTGCACCAATCCGAGCACATCTGCGAGTGTTTCATTATATGTCAGACGTCTGCCTTCAAGAAGGTGGATGCGCATTTTCAAGAGTGGCGGCGAGTTTTTCACCACAGAAACCATTGCGTCTAATCTGTACCAGTATCAATGGCAATAATATGATGAATAAAATACAATGGCAATTGATCCTTTCTTTGTTGAATCATTGAGCCCTGTCTGACAGAAAATGATTTTGTTGATGTATGTAAGGAAAAAATATCCTGCAGCATACAACGTTAACCCATCATTTTGTTTCCTCGTACGCACATTACAACCGAGTTTGCAGGACAGTTATTTTCTCTCGGCCTTGTCCTCTTCTCTCTGCGAAGTGAGAGTTTTCCTGCTCTTTTGTCATGAGTCATACAAGTTCATATAGGACGTGCCTTGCTGCTTTTGCGGATTTGTGTTATGCCTGTTCATTTCTTTCAGGCCTGCAGAATGTTTCTGTCTGAACTGGTGCCGCTGTTCTTTGTTAGTTCCTCTGTTCTTCCACGTGGATTGCTCACGACACCTCAAGACATTTGCTTCTCTATTTTCTTTCCCAGCGATGCTCTGCCAATCCACTTTTTTCATTCACTTATCATCTTTTGATAAGCTTTGAGTTGTTTCCTTTCGAAGTTAGTTTCATAATTATTACAACCGGATATTTCACCATGCTCTTCAACTCTTCTCTGAACTTGGACTGCGTCACAATATAAATTAATGCGTTTGGGCTGCAATTTAAATTCTGCAACATATGTTCAACTTCCTCAAATATATATTCACAATTGTCATCGAGGAGTTCAATAACATTAAAAATGAACAAAATATACAGTAACCACAACAGTATAAAACTGCACGAAATTCTGAGGATTAAAATAACAGAATTACGTCTGCTCTCCATCTCTGGATCATTCTGCCCCTTGCTATGACGCTTCAGTCCCTTATGGACTCGACTAGCCACTAACATATGCCTGACTATCAGAGCATTGAGCAATAGAATTAAACCAAATAGTAAAAAGGGGGTTAAAATCTTATCAGCCATTCTAAATCCAATCCATCTCGGGTCAGTAAAATAGCTTCGTTTGTTAGAACAATACAGAAGAACAAAGTTAATAACTCGCTTAGGCTAAAATTGGAAGTAAATGGGTGTTTTTTAAACTAAACAAAATATATTGATTGTTGTAAGAACTCCTGTTGCAGTTTTCCTGGTGCAATATTTAATTTTAAGCCTCTCGGAACAAATTGCCACAAATCGATCAAACGTGAAAGCGACAGTGAACCAGACTGAACAGTCCATTGCTAATCGAGCCAGGAGGTAGTTAACTTTACACACAGCAGTGAGTTTCAGGAGAGGCATCGGGAAATAATACCAATTGATTCAGAGAAGCATCCTTGGATGCTGCCTGAACTGTTGTGCTCTTCCAGCACCACAAATCCAGATTCTGCTTTCCAGCATCTGCAGTCATTGTTTTTACCTCAGTGATAATCGTCAGTAGATCCACCATTGCCATGGCCACCATGTAACGAGTGATGCAGTTGAAGATTCCACAGTTTCCCTGGGATAAGATGACAATTACAACGAGATTTGCTGTAAGAGGAAATAGGCAGATGGGTCTCAATTTTGTTTATATGTGTTTGGAGATAGCAAGCACTGAGATTTGCTTAAAAAATGGAAATCGGCCCTTTTCACAATTTAAACCTTAACTTAGCCAAGGCCGGTAATTGTAGATATAATTTTTTTTAACCTGCGTGGAACTCGGGATTTCGACAAATCTACTGATATGAAGGTCTGAATATTTTTATGTCCAAAGAATCATTCAATAACTACGGAAGCTGCTTTGCTGATTGAGACTGAACTGACACTCAGAAAAAACATGCCATCCAGAGCCCCCATCCCTGTAAACTCACGAGAATTTTCCATGCCAATCCGGCAATATTACATTTCCCATGGCAAATTCACCGAGCGTGATCATCTCTGGACATTAAGGCTCAGTGGTTAACCATGCAGCCTGACAGTGCCCGGTCAGATCACACCTGATCATCTTCAGCACAGACAATGAAACAATTATCTGAGCAGTTCCTACCTTGCAGAACGTTTTTCTTTTCCAACTTCCTCATTCAAGTCTGTTCTCTGAGGTTAGCACATCACCAGAGACCCGGGTTTAATTCCAACCTCGGGCAACTCTCTGTGTGGAGTTTGCACATTCTCCCCAAGTTTGTATGGGTTTTGTCAGGGTGTTCCGGTTTCCTCCTTCAGTCCAAGGATTGCTTAAATGTACCCAATGACTCTGCTTCCACCACCACATCTGGCAAAGCATTCCATTCATTCACAACTCTCTATGTAAAGAACCTACCTTTGATGTCTCCTTTATACCTTCCTTCTAATATCTTCAAACTATGACTACTCGTAACTGTCAATCCTGCCATGGGGAGAAGTCTCTGGCTATTGACTCTATGTGTTACTCTCATTATCTTGTACACCTCTTTTAGGTTTCCTGCCTTCCTTCTTCTCTCTAGAGAGAAACGTCCGAATCTATTCAAACTTTCTTCATAAGGCAAGCCCTCCAGTCCAGGTCGCATCCTGGTAAACCTTCTTTGCACCCTCTCCAAAGCTTTTGTGTCTTTTCTATAGTAGGCCGACCAAAAGTGGACACAAAATTCCAAAGTGTGGATTCACCAGGGACCTGTAGAGCTGAAGCAAACCATCGCAGCTCTTCAACACGATCCCACGTTAATGAAAGCCAAAACATCATATGCTTTATTAACAACTTGGAGGAATTTTTGTCCGTGCACACCCAAATCCCTCTGTTCTTCCACACAGCCAAGAATTCCGTCTTTAATCGTCCGTGTTAATTTCTGTTTATTGACAGAGAGAGAGAGAGATATTGTATGTGTGAGAGCGAAAGAGAATGTGAGTGTGTGTGCGTGACAAAAAGAGAGAGGGAATGTGAGATTGTGAATGAGAGAAAGAGAATGTTAGATCGTGTGAGAGAGATGGATGTGAAAATGTGTCTGAGAGAAAGAATGTGTGTGTGCATGTGAGACAAAGAGTGAATGTGAGAGTGTGTGTATGAAAGCGAGAGAGTGAGAGAGAGACTATGAGAGAGAGAGAGAATGAGTGTGTCTGTGGGAGCGTGTGTGAGAGAGAGTGAATGCGTTTGTGTTTGAGGTAGAGAGCGTGTGTGTGTGAGAGAGAATGTGAGAGTGTGAGAAAGAGAGAGAGAGAGTGTGTGAGTGAGAGACTGTGTGAGAGGCAGTGTGTGTGTGTGTGTGTGGGAGGGAAACTATGTGTGTGATAGAGAGAGTGCAAATGTGTGTGTGAGACAGAAAGAGAGAGTGCGAAATAGAGAGAGAATGAGATAGTGTGTGCGTGAGAGTGAGTGAGAGTGTGTGTGAGAGAATATGAGACAGAGTGTGTGTGTTTGTGTGTGAGAGAGAGTGAGTGTGTGTGGTAGACAGAGTGAGAGTGTGTGTCCGTGTCAGACAGTGAGTGTGAGATAGATAGAGAATGACATAGTGTGTATGTGACAGAGAGAGTGAGAGTGTGTAAGAGAGAATGTGAGACAGAGAGACTGTGTATGTGTGTGCGTGAGAGAGAGAGAATGCCAGTTTGTGTGTGTGTGAGAGAGAGACACTGAGTGTGTGAGAGGCAGAGGATGTGTATGTGAAGGAGAGAGTGTGTGTGTGTGATAGAGAGAGAGTGAGAGTGTGTGTCCGTGTCAGACGGAGAGTGTGAAATAGAGAGAGAATGAGATATTGTGCGTGTGAGAGACAGAGCGAGAGTGTGTGAGAGAGAATGTGAGACAGAGTGTGTGTGTGAGATAGCGAGAGAGTGTGTGTGAGTGAGAGTGTGTGGTAGAGGCAGAGAATGTGTGTGTGAGGGAGAGAGTGATGTGTGTGTGTGACAGAGAGAGTGATAGTGTGTGTCCGTGTTAGACAGAGAGTGTGAGATAGATAGAGAATGATATAGTGTGTGTGTGAGAGAGAGTGTGAGACTGTGTAAGTGAGAATGTGAGAAAGAGAGATTGTGTATGTGACAGAGAGAGAATGAGAGTGTGTGTGAGAGAGAAAGAGAATGTCAGAGAGAGTGTGTGAGGGAGAGAGAGTCAGAGAGAATGAGTGAGTGTGTGTATGAGAGAGAGAGAGAATGTGAGCATGTGTATGAGTGTGTGTGTGTGAGAGAGAGAGTGATAGAGAGAGGGTGAGGGAGAGATCGATTGAGTGAGTGATGAGATGAGAATGAGAGAGAGAGAAAGAGTGAGTTTGTGTGTGCGAGGAAATATGTGTATGTGTGTTGGAGAGAGTGAGAGTGTGTGTCTGTGTGAGACAACGAGAGAGTGAGATATTGCGTGTGAGAGAGAAAGAGAATGTGAGCGTGTGTGCGCGTGTGTGTGAGAGAGAATGTGACATTGTGAGAGAGAGGATGGGAGATTGCGTGTGAGAGAGAATGTGAGAGTGTGTGTGTGAGAGAGAACGTGTGCATGTGAGAGAGAGCGAGAATGTTAGAGCGTGTGTGTGAGGGAGAGTGAGAGGGAGAGAGAGAGTGTGCATGTGTGAAAGAGTGAGAATAAGTGTGTCTGTATGTGCGTGTGAGAGAGAAATTGTGTGTGTCTATGTGATAGAGAGTGAGTGTGTGTGTGAGAGAGACCATGTGTATGAGAGACAGAGTGTGTGTAAGGGAGAGAGAGAGAGTGATAGAGAGAGAGAGAGTGTGTCCGTGTGAGAAGAAAGAGAGTGTGTGAAATAGAGAGAGAATAAGATAGTGTATGTGAGAGAGGGAGTGAGAGTGTGTGAGAGAGAACGTGAGGCAGTGTGTGTGTGTTTGTGTGTGAGAGAGAGAGACTGTGTGAGTGAGAGTGTATGTGAATGACAGGGAGAGTTTGTGTGTGTGAGGGAGAGTGTGTGTGTGATAGAGAGAGTGACAGTGTGTCCGTGTCAGATGGAGAGAGAGAGTGTGAGATAGAGAGAGAATGAGATAATCTTCGTGTTAGAGACAGAGAGAGTGTGAGAGTGCATGAGAGAGAATGTGAGACAGTGACTGTGTATGTGACCGAGAGAGAGAATGCCAGTGTGTGGTAGTGATAGAGAAAGAGAATGTCAGAGAGAGTGTGTGAGGGATAGAGAGAATGTGAGTGTGCGAGAAACAAAGACCCAGAAAGAATGAGTGAGTGTGTTCGTGTCAGAGAGAGAGAGAGAGAAAGAGTGAGAGACAGAATGTGAGCGGGTGTGTGGGTGTGTGTGAGAGAAAGACTGATAGAGAGAGGGAGAGATATAGTGTGAGTCAGTGAGTGATGAGTGAGAGTGAGTGTGAGAGAGATTGTGTCTGTGTGTGAGAGAGTAAATGTGTGCATTTGCGATAGAGTGAGAGTGTATGTCTATGTGAGACAGAGACAGGCAGAGTGTGTGTAGGCAATAGAGAGATAATGAGGTATTGTGTTTGAAATAGAGGGAATGATACGTGAGAGTGTGTGTGCATGAGAAAGAGAAAGAGAATGTTAGATTGTATGTGTGAGAGAGAATATGTATGTCTCTGTGTGTGTGAGAGAGAGAATGGGAGAATGTTTGTGAGAGAGAGGGAGAGAAAGAGTGTGTGTGAGAGAGAGAGTGAGAATGAGTGTTTGTGTGAGAGAGAATGTGACAGTGTGTCAGAGAGAGAGAGTGTGTGTGTGAGAGGCAGACAGTGGGTGTGTGAGGGTAGAGAGTGTGTATGTGTGATGGAGAGAGTGAGAGTGTGCGTCTGTGTGAGACAGAAAAGAGAGTGAGAAATAGAGAGAGAATGAGATAATGTGTGTATGAGAGAAAGAGTGAGAGTGCGTGAGAGAGAACGTGAGACAGAGAGTGTGTGTTTGTGTGAGAGAGTGTGTGTGTGAGTGAGAGTGTGTGTGTGTGATAGAGAGAGTGAGACTGTGTGTCCGTGTCAGACAGAGAGTCAGTGTGACATAGAGAGAGAATGAGATAGTGTGTGTGAGGGTGAAAGAGTGTTAGAGTGTGTGTGAGAGAATGTGAGACAGAGAGATTGTGTATGTGTGTGAGAGAGAGAACGTCAGTGTGTGTGAGAGAAAGACAATGCCAGAGAGACTGTGTGAGGGAGAGAGAGAATGTGAGAGTGTGCGTGAGAGAGAGAGAATGAGAAAGTCTGTTTGAGAAAGAGAGAGTGAGAGAGAATGAGTGTGTGAGAGGGAAAGAGAGGGAGAAAATGTAAGAGCGTGTGTGTTTGAGAGAGAGAGAATATGAGCGAGTGTGTGTGTGAGAGAGAGACAGATGGAGTGCGGGAGAGGAAGAGGAAGTGAGAGTGTGTATGTGTTTGAGAGAGACAGTATGAGAGTGTGTGCATGCGAGAGAATGAGATGGTGAGTGTGTGAGAGGGAGGGAAAGAGAATGTGATAATGTGTGTGTGAGAGAATGTGAGAGTGTGTGTGTGAGAGAGAGTGAGTGAGAGTGAGTGTATATATGTGTATGAGAGAGAGAGAATGAGAGTGAGTGGCTGGTTGGACAGAGAGAGAGATAGAAAATGAGTAAGAGAGAGTGTGTGTGAGAGAGAGAGAGGGAGAGAGAAAGTGTGTGTGTGAACGAGATCGAGAGAGAGAATGTGAGAAAATGTGCGAGTATGTGTGTGAGAGAGAAGGAGAGAATGTGAGTGTGTGTGTGAAAGAGAGAATATGATAGTTTATGTGTGTGAGTGTGAGAGAGGGAGAGAGAGTGTGTAACTGAGTGAGAAAGTGTGTGAGAAAGAGAGGGAGAGTGAAAGAGTGAGAATGTGAGTGTGTGTGAGAGAGAGCGGGAGAGAGTGAATGTGTGTGTGAGAGAGAGAATGTGAGAGCGTGTGTATGTGTGTATGATAGAGAGCGTGTGTGTCAGAGATCGACAGAGAGAATGTGAGTGAATGTGTCAGAGATCGAGATAGAGAATGTGCGAGTGTGTGTGAGAGAAAGGGAGAGACAATGTGAGTGTGTGTGAGAGAGAGACGGAGAGAGAATGTGAGCGAAAGTGAGAGATAGTGTGTGTGTCAGAGATCGAGAGAGTGAAGGCTAATGAATGTACGCATGCGTGTCAGAGATCGAGAGAGAAAATGTGCGAGTGTGTTAGAGAGAGGGAGAGAGAATGTGAGAGTGTGTGTGAGAGATGGCGAGAGAATAGGAGAGTTTGTATGTGTTTATGAGAGAGAGAGGATGTGAGAATGTATGAGTCAGAGATCGAGAGAGACAATGTGAGACAATGTGCGGGTGTGTGTCAGAGATCGAGAGACAGAATGTGAGTGTGTGTGTGTGAGAGAGAGAATGTCAGGGTGTGTGAGAGTTAGAGGGAAAGAGAATATGAGACTTTGTGTGTGAGAGAGAGAGAATGTGAGATAGGTAGTGCGTGTGTGTGTACGTGTGCGTGAGAGAGGGAGAGAGAGACTGTGAGAGAGTGAGTGAGTGTGTGTGGGAGAGAGAATGTGACAGTGGGTGTGTACGCGTTTGAGAGGAGTGGGAGAGAGAGATTGCGTGTGAGAGTGAGTGTGTCTGTGTGTGCGTGTAAGAGAGAGAGAATGTATGTGTCTGTGACAGATAGAGTGAGATAGTCTTTGTGTAAGTGTGAGTGTATGAGAGTGTGTCTGAGTGAGAGAGTGTGTGTAAGAGACCGAGTGCGTGTGTGCATGAGAGAGAGTGTGTGTGTCTGATAGAGAGAGTGAGAGTGTGTGTCTGTGTAAGAGAGAGAATGCATGCTTGTGAGAGAGATAGAGAATGAGAAAGCATGTGTGTGGGTGAGAGAGAAAGAGTGTGTGTGTATGTCAGAGTGAAAGTGCAATTGTGTGTCAGAGATCGAGAGAGAGAAAATGCGAGTGTGTCTGATAGAGAAGAGAGAGAGTGCGAGTCTGTGTGTGTGTGAGAGAGAGGGAGATAGAATTTGAGCGTGTGTGTGAGAGAGTATGTGTGTCAGAGAACGAGAGAGAATGTGAGTGAATGTGCGCATGTGTCAGAGATCGAGAGAGAAAATGTGCGAGTGAGTGTCAGAGAGAGGGAGAGGGAATGTAAGAGTGTGTGCGTCAGAGATCGAGAGAGACAATGTGAGAGAATGTGTGGGTGTGTGTCAGAGATCGTCAGAGAATGTGAGTGTACATGTGAGATAGGGAGAGAGAAGGTAAGTGTGTGTGTGAGAGAGAGGGAGAGAGAATGTGAGAGTGTGTGAGAGAGGGAGAGAGAATATGAGAGTTTGCGTGTGTGTGTGACAGAGAATGTGAAAGTGTTTGTGTGTGAGAGAGAGAATGTGACAGAGGGATTGTGTGTGTGTACGTGTGCGTGAGAGAGTGAGAGTGTGTGTTTGTACGTGTGCGTGACAGGGGGGAGAGAGAGAGTGAGTGAGTGAGTGAGGGGTTTGTGAGAGAGAGACTGCGAGAGTGGGTATCCACGTGTGAGATAGAGATAAGGGAGAGTATGTACGTGAGAGAGTGAGAGTGAGTGTGTCTGTATGCAAGAGAGAGAGAGAATGGGTGCGTGTGTCTGACGTCTGAGTGGGAGATAGTTTGTATAAGTGTGTGCATGTGAGAGAGTGTGTGCGCGTCTGATAGAGAGAGTGAGAGTGAGTGTCTGTGTGAGATAGAGAGAGAGATAGTGTGCGTGAGTGAAAGTGTGTTAGAGAGAGTAAGTGATTGAGTGAGAGAGAGGGAATGTGAGAGTGTGTGAGAGAGACGGTGTGTGAGTGTGAGACAATAAGAGTGAGTGTTTCTGTGTGAGAGAAAATGTATGTGTGAGAGAGAGATAGAGAGAGTGTGTGTGTGAAAGAGAATGTGAGAGTGTGTGTGAGAGAGAGAGAGAGTCATCGAGGCAAAGAGGTTTGCAACATAGAAACAGACCCTTCAGTCCAACCTGTCCATGCCAACGAAACATCCCAAGCCAATCCAGTCCCAATTGCCAGCACGGGGCCCATATCACTCCAAACTCTTCCTATTCTTATAACCATCCAATGCCTCTTAAATGTTGAAATTGTATCAGCCTCCATCACTTCTTCTGGCAGCTCATTCCATACACGTAACACCCTGTACTTGAAAAAAATCCCCTTGTCTGTTTTATATCTTTCACCTTTCACTCTAAACCTATGCCTTCTAGGTCTGGACTCCTCGACCCTAGGGAAGAGACTTTGTTCATTTATCCTATCCATGCCCCTCATAATTTTGTATACTTCTATAAGGTCACCACTCAGCCTCCGACGCTCCAGGGAAAACAGCCCCAGCCTGTTCAGCCTCTCCCTATAGCTCAAATCCTCCTAAACTGGCTACATCCCTGTAAATCTTTTCTGAGTCCTTTCAAGTTTTGCAACATCTTTCCAATAGGAAGGAGACCAGAACTGCACACAATATTCCAATCGTGGCCTAACCAAGGTCTTGTCCAGCCGCAACATGACCTAACATCTCCTGTACTCAATACTCTGACCAAGAAATGAAAGCATACCAAACGCCTTCTTCACTATCCTTTCCACCTGCGACTCTACTTTCAATGAGCTATGAACCTGCACTCCAAGGTATATTTGTTCAGCAACACTCCCTAGGAATTGATCACCAAATGTATAAGTCCTGCTAAAATTTGCTTTCATAAAATGCAGTGCCTCACATTTATCTGAATTAAACTACATCTGCCAGTCCTCAACCATTGACCCATCTGGTCCAGATCCTGTTGCAATCTGAGGTAACCCTCTTCTCTGTCCAGTACACCTCAAATGTTGGTGTCAGCTGCAAACGTACAAACTGTACCTCTTACGCTTGCATCCAAAACATTCAGTAAATGATAAAAATAAAGGACCCAGCACTGGTCCAGTGGCACTCCACTGGTCACAGGCCTCCAGTCTGCAAAAAACAACCGTCCACCACCTCCCTCTGTCTTCTATCTTTGATCCAGTTCTGTATCCAAATGGCTAGTTCTCCCTTTATTCCATCAGATCTAATCTTGATAAACAGTCTCCCATGGGGAATCTTGTCGAACGCCCGACTGAAGTCCATACATATCACATCTACTGCTCTGCCCTCATCAATCCCCTTTGTTACTTCTTCAAAAAACTCTATCATGATTGTAAGACATGAGTTCCCACGCACAAAGCCATGATGACTACCCCGAATAACTCCTTGTGCTTCTAAATACTAAAAACCAACGAGTATGGGATGCGAGCCCACACATGCAGAACGCAATGCATAACAGGCCATTACTTTAACCACTCAGCCACCTCGTCCTACATTAGAGTATATATCATAATGGTCACTTCCCAAAATTCTCACACACTGAATCTTCACATACCTGGCCTGGCTCAGTTCCTAAACTCAGGTCCCTTTCCTGGTTGGACAGTTTACCTATTGTGTCAAGAATCCCTCCTGAACAGTCCCCACGAATTCTGCCCATCCAAGTTCCTACCGTGTCAGGGAAATTAAAAGCACCCACCACAACAACCTTGCTATTACATCTTTCAAAGATCTGTCTGCATGTTCGCTCTTCTCTCGCCTGCTGGTCGTTGTGAGGCCCGTAGTATACATCCAGCATTGTCATTTCACATGTCCTATTCCTGGGTTTTAAGCAATTAATCTTGCACTGCCCTTGCTTCTTTGTACATGTTCTTGAGTGTCTATATTACACCTGGAATTGTTTCTTCACCAGGACCTAAATCCTTATCCTCCACATACCTCCACAAACAGCAGAGACATGCCGTTTCTCGAACTAAGGCCAAGCACTGACTCTTCCAATTTCACCCCGTGTGGGGCGGTTCGAGCCCTATGCAGGGAAGAGTAGGCCTCAGGCTCCAGTTTCAGCCGAGCACTGAATTTCACAATTTCACCCAATGTGGGACTTTTAAAGATCCAGACAGGGAGATTGAGGTGCAGGCCCCACATCATGCTCGTGTTTGTTGATCTTTCATGGAATATATGGGCCTGAGAGCCCTCACATGTATGGACGTCGACAGGATGAAAGTTCCAGGTTCCATCTTGGCCTAGTACTGCCGAGAATACCAATCTCTTTCCTAACCAGAGACAGTTAAAACGCAGCAATTGATGTTAATGCAGCAAATGAACACACTGGTATTCTGTTTTGAAATAAGCCAGGTGACTCAGACCAGTATGCCTCATCTGCTAGTTTTCCTGACTTTTCCTTCTGGAACTGACCAAGATACACAATGTAGGGAAGCGTAAGTCTGCGCATCATCTTGGGGAGTTGACCTTACAGAATGCGGTGAAACTGAGGACCTTCACACTCACAGCTAGATACCTATGCACACAGAACAGGACAGTCCCAGGATCCATTCTTGGGCCCTTTTCAAAACGGATCTCACACTCGATGATGTGGGAATAAATTGATACCAAAGCGCGGGGAGGTTTAGGCCTGACGTCCAGATCCTGGGGCTAGTACTTACATTTGAACTCGCTTTAGCTCAACTACAATAATCAGGGATAGAGACTGCAGATTGAATCTAGGGACGAAATGATGCCCATCCCACTCGCACCATGGCCCTGAGGAAGGTCTCTGATGCACCTCAGACCTCGTGCTATGTTAGTTAATTAGCCAATATCTCTACAAAGAAGTGAAATTTCTGCTCAGGATGCATCGGGGTCACGGGGCTAGGATAGCCAATTCACCAGTTTCTCTCCTTGTAGTCGATTTAATGCAGGGGCATATAGTACTAGGCTGCATACTGGTCCGAGTGCGAGCGAGCCAATCAGAGTGAACGACCAAATTTGCTGCTCAGTGCAAGGAAATATCGGTTCTGCCTCTCTTCAGATTTGCTTCACCAATTGACTGCACATTTGACTGAGGCCTCATTGTGGCCCAATTGATATTGTGGGCCATTACTGCGCCATGGCTGACTGCAACCTCGCCAGCCCCGACTCTCGGATTCCATGATTAAATTCCAAGGCTCATGAATGTCTACCTCCAGGAACTCACCTACTCCTGGCAAAGACATGGAGGATTGGGAAGCCACCCGCCACCTCTCTCAGCACGGTGCCTCCTGCACGATGTCATGGGTGAGCAACAGTAGCTGAATGAGATGCAGCACCACCTCCACCAGCAGCTGCAGCTCACCATCATCGTCCTCCAGGGCTGGATTGGCACCTAGGCTGTGTCTTGGCGTCGGTGTTCTCCAGCAAGAATGGGGGCAGTTGGGCAGCACCAAAGGGTCATCTGGCCCATCCTCGGCATGATGCACTGGGAGGCCATGTCAGTGTCGACATCACCACCCATTGGTTTGGGCTGACGTGTTGAAGTTTTGAAGTCTGGGGCCTAGTACTTAGGGCTAACAATTGGTTGATGTAAAATATGGACCAAAAGCATCAGGCCGAGCTTTTAATGGGAACATGATTTCAGAATTACATCGAGACCACTCTGACAAACCTTCCCTTCCAATCCAACAATACAAAGGAGAGTGAATCACCTCTGTTACCTATCTGCAACCTTCCAACAAAGACCCCACCACTAAACTCAAAAGACAGAGAGAAAGTGAACGACCTGGTCCTGGGAAGGGAAGGGGGAGAAATGCGATAATGGAGGGTGGAGTTTTGAAAAACGGGGGCTTTGAATTTAGTCGCTGGGTGTTGTGGTAAGGACGGGTTTTGGATGCATGAAGCATGGCCTTATAGTTGGGGAAGGGTTTTGGGTGATCTGGACAGGGTAGAGTGTATGGGAGCGGTGTTTGTGGAGCGCTGGGAAGTCCACAGTGTTTGGGCAGAGTTTGGGGTGTGCTGGGCTGGACAATGTGTTTGGGCGCGTGGTTTGGGGCGTGCTGGGCAGGGCACAGTATTCGGGGTGGGGTTTGGGGTGTGCTGGGCGGAATACTGTGATAGGGTGCGTGGTTTGGGGAATTGCTTCTGTAGAATGGGAAACTGAAAACAACAAAATATTGGAGACCAGAGTGGGTCAAGGGCTGTATCTATGGACAGCGAGGAAACTGAAGTTTTGAGTTTAGATGTTGATGTGTGGCGAGAGCAGCATTTATGCAACATTGCCGGGGCGATGGATGGACTGCTGCGGCTTAGAAAGGATGTTGTCAATTCAAATTTCGTGTTCAGACTGTGTGAATTTTAGAACAACTGTGTTTCTATCTCCCTAACTGGCAAACGTAGACCGTCCCACTCGAGGGTGATAGAGAAGGTAAAAAGCAAAGCTGAAAGGAAATGAAGGAATGAGCTCACAATTTGGAAGTGCTGATCTCAGAATTAGTCCCGAAATTTGTGAACTTGCCTAGTTTGAAGATGAGACGTTGTTTCCTTGCCCCGTGATTCACTGGAGTATGGGAGAATACAGAGGACAGGGAAATGGGCTTGCAAACAGCATGCTGTGTTAAACTGACTGGGCTACGGGAAGTTTGGGGTCATGCTGGTACACAGACTGGAGGTGTTCTGCAAATGGGGTTGGACACTCAATGTTGAGCAGGACTTCAGTGCAGAGTGGATTTTCCGTACACGCACAAAACCAGAGATTCTGAAATAAGCATTGCAATTCACACTGACAGACAGCAAGGTTCAGAGAAAGAATAAATCCCACTTTCAATGTATGACCCGAAAAAAAGTTCCACAGTCCCAGAGATTCGTAAATCTGACAGTGAGAGATTGGGAGCAAATGGCAGGTTCCTGGTCATACACAGTTCAGGCACTGCATAATGCAGAAGTAATTCAACATTCTCTTACATAGTAAGAGATTGGCACAATGTATCAAACACAGGACGCTTTGCACAAACATCAATCAACAATCATTGAAGTGGAGACTGAATTACTATTTTTATATAAAACTGTTCAATCAAGTAGGAAACCACCATCAAACGATATTAAAACTGGCATTTCATTGAACGACATTTTCCTAGAGCTCGCTTCCACTTTTTTCATTTCCTAAAGGACCTTTCCAAGATCTTCACAATTCATTTGCATGCATTATTTTCTAATCTGTAAATGTCATCATTCAAAATAGTGAGGGCAATCATTGGCCAAAGTTAAGGACTGTAACACAGTTGGTTGAATTTACATTGAGTCTCAGTATTATAGAAGAAGGATAATGTGTAATGTGAGCATATTTTCTAGCTTTTTTGCCATTTATTGATGAGAATTGCTGAGAGAAAGAGCAGAAGATTGGAGAAATAATACAGGATTTTCTTCACTCGTTTAATGACTGAAATTTCAAGCATAGCTTTTAAAAAGACGATGAAGCAAGATTTCTGTCAGATTTCTCAGAACAGGCTCAACGTTATCTGAAATAACCCAATGACAAATAGTAATGAAAGCTGATGGCGAGTCCACAGGTTTAACAGATACTAAAGCTTGTACATGGCTCTGGAGTGAAATAAAGAAAATTTTACTTGATAAAAAAATGTTTAGCTCTCACGTATTGTTCGAGCTGCACCAATCGGATCAAAGCTTCGAGTGTTTCATTATATTTCAGACGTCTGACTTCAAGATGGTGGATACGCATTTTCAAGAGTGGGGATGAGTTCCTCACCACAGAAACCATTGCATCTAATCTGTTCCTGTATCAATGGCAATAATATGATGAATAAAGTTCAAAGCCGAGTTGATCCCTTCTTTGTTGAATCTTTTCGCCCTGCCTGACAGAACATGATTTTGCTGATTGCCATGTAAGGAATAGTATCCTGCAGCATCAAAGCTGAACATATCATTTTTTTCCTCGTATACACATTACAATAGGGTTTGCAGAACCGGTGTTATCTCTCGGCCGTATCCTCTTATCTCTGGGAAGTGAGAATTTTCCTGCTCTTTTGCCATTAGCCATGAAAGTTCATATAGGATTCGCCTTGCTGCTTTTGTGGATTTTGGTTGCGCCTGCTCATTTCCTTCAGGCCTTCGGAAGGTTTCTGTTTGAGCCGGTGCCGCTGTTCTTAATGAGTTCCTCTGTTCCTCCATGTGGATTGGTCACGACACCTTAATACATCTTGCTTCTGTTTTTTTTTCCCAGCGATGTTCTGCCAATCCACTATTTCCATTCACATATCATCATTTCAGCAGCTCTGAGTTTCTTTTTCCTTTTGAAGTTAGATTCTTAATTAATGTAACCGGATATTTCACCATGTTCTTCAACTGTTCTCTGAACTTGGACTGTGTTGCAAAATAAATTAATGTGTTTGTGCTGCAAGTCAAATTCCTCAACATATAGCCAACTTCCTTAAATATATATTCAGAATTGTCATCGAGGAGTTTATTAACATTAAAAATGTACAAAATATACGGTAACCACAACAGTATAAAACTGCACGATATGGTGAGGAGTAAAATCACACAATTCCGTCTGCTCTCCATCTCTGGATCATTCTGTCCCTTGTTATGACCCTTCAGTCCCTTACGGACTTGGCTAGCCACTAATATATGCCTGACTATCAGAGCATTGAGCAACAGAATTAAACCAAATGGTAGCAAAGGCGTAAAAACCTTATCAACCATTCTAAATCCAATCCATCTCGGGTCAGTGAAATAGCTTCGTTTGTTAGAACAATGCAGAGGAACATTGTTTAGTATTCGTTTAGTCTTAAATCGAAAGTAAATGGGTATGCTTTTTAAACTAAAAAATATACAGATCGTTGCAAGAACTCCTGTTGCAGTTTTCCTGGTGCAATATTTAATTTTAAGCCTCTCGGAACAAATTGCCACAAATCGATCAAACGTGAAAGTGACAGTGAACCAGACTGAACAGTCCATTGCTAATCGAGCCAGGAGGTAGTAAACTTTACACACAGCAGTGAGTTTCAGGAGAGGCATCGGGAAATAATACCAATTGATTCGGAGAAGCATGGCCTCAGTGATAATCGTCAGTAGATCCGCCATTGCCATGGCCACCATGTAACGAGTGGTGCATTTGGAGATTCCACACTTTCCCTGGGATAAGATGACAATTGCAACGAGATTTGCTGTAAGAGGAAATAGGCAGAAGGGTCTCAATTTTGTTTATATTCGTGTGGAGATATTAAGCACTGAGATTTGGTTAAAAACATGGAAATTGGCCCTTTTCACAATTTAAACCATAACTAAGCCAAGGCAGGTAATTGTGGCTGCAATCATTTTCTTTCATACGTGAAACTCGGGATTTCGACGAATATAGTGAAATGAAAACCAGAATATTTTTATGTCCAAAGATTCATTGAATAGCGACGGAGGCTGCTGAGCTCATCAAGGCTGAACTGACCCTCAGAAGAACATGCCATCCTGAGCACCCTTGCCTGTACACTCACGAAAATTTACATGCCTATTCGGTAATCTCACATTTTCCATGGAAATTTCACCGACCGTGCACATCCCTGGACACTAAGGCTCAGTGGTTAGCACTGCTGCCTCACAGTGCCAGGCCAGTTCACAATAGAAGATCTTGAGCACATACAATGATACAATTATCTGAGCACTTCCTACCTGCAGAACATTTTTCTTTTACAACTCATTCATTCAAGACTGTTCTCTGGGGTTAGCACATCACCAGAGACCTGGGTTTGATTCCAACCTCGGGCGACTGTCTGTGTGAAGTTTGCTCATCCTCCCCGTGGCTGTATGGATTACTGTCGGGTGCTCCGGTTTCCTCCCAAAGCCCAAAGATGTGCATATTAGAGTGTATTGGCCATGATCAATTGCCTATATTGATCACGTATGTGTGCCTTAGGTGCATTAGTTAGGACTGAATATCGGGTAATGGGATTGGGAATGGGTCTGGGTGAGTTAACCTTCGAGGGTTGGTAACCCTTTGATAAGCCGATGGCCCTTTATGCCACACTGTAGCCAATATAACGTGCTCGTTACCATGGTCAATCCTCCTAATCAGCACATCTCTGGACCATGGGAAGAGTTTAGGGCACGCAGAAGAAACACATGCTGACAAGGGGAGAATGTGCAAACTGCATACAGACAGTCAGACAAAGCTGGAATCAAACCCGGCTCCTTGGCGCTGTGCTTCCCCCTGAGAACACAGTTGAATGAGGAAGCTGGAAAAGAAAAATGGTCTCCCAAGTAGGAACTGCTCCAATGATTGGATCATCGTCGTGCCCAACTGATTTTCTGGTGTGACCTGAGACCATCCACCTCGGTCGAGTCGCTATTGTCTGGAAACACATACATAATGATTTAAGTTGGGAAAAAAGTGCTTTCGATGGGACAGTCCACTTGTAATCAAAACAGATTTCTCCACAAGCCACACACTATGAGCGTGGACTTTTTCATTCATCTCGTACACCCACAGTGGACTATGAGACAGATTTGTGATGGATGTAAGTTTGCTCACTGAGCTGGAAGATTTGTGATCTTCAAAGCAGCAGAACATACAATCATGATGCATTGTTCGGTGTTCTTCTCCTGTACATGTATAATTCCATAACAGGAAGGTAATATGATTTGGTGAACACTGAACAGTCGTTACCATTATTCTGTACTTTGGGAACTTTGTGCAATGTTCAAGAGAGACCTTTAAGCTATAACCTGGTTTGAACACGGAAGGTGGAGAAATTGTGGGAGTGCCACATTCTGCCTTCATGCCGTAGTAAACACTAAACCCACAAAAAGAAAAAAAAACAAAAGAGAAAATAGATTGATTTACTCCTAAGTGATGAGAGTTCCCTTTGAAATTGCGGGAAGATTAAGAGATTGGCGACTATGGGAAAAGCGAGGGAGATGGCCGTGGAACCATATGGAAACATCGACGTAAGTGATGTGAAATTGATTAAGTCTCAGAAAATGTCAATACCCAGTTTATATCCTGTTATGTTCCCACGATGTGTATTAGATTTTAATCATCTGTGTTAATCTCTGCGCCTTGATATCAATTCTTTGCTTAAGCAGAACATGTGAAATCCAATTCTATTTAAATTGAACACCAGAAAGAAGAATAATCAAGAAGAGAAAGTGCTGTCAATAAATCACTGCATCTAATTAGATTAAAAGTAATTGACGTGTGAAACTGAATGCAATCACCCACTCAAGAGAAAAGCTAGCGCATAATTTCTGTCAGGAACAAAAAGCAACTGCTATGACATGTGGTTGTCTATTATTCATAGAGCACAGTACAATCTAACATTGATAATCTCCGACAATACCTTTTATCAGGAGTTTCCCCTTTCCTGTCTCGTGCATAACAGGACAGATCTGTTTCTTTCTCTCTCTCTCTCTCTCTCTCTCTCTCTCTCTCTCTCTCTCTCTCTCTCTCTCTCACACACACACACACACACTCTTACACACACACACATTCGCGGACACACATCCCTGTGCGGGAGAAAGTATTAAACAAACAGGCATTTTCAACAAAAAAGAGCATTGTACAGATAAAAACGAAATTTTGGTACCAGTAATAACATTATGGTTTCAGTATTAGAATAACCTGAAGATGCTATCTGAAGTCACCGTGAATATCAAAAGCCAAACCATATACAGAATTAAAAATGTTCAATCCTTATAAACACTTACCAGGAATACCAATTATGGTAAGGATCGCATAAAACATTTTCCTGACAGCTCGTACAGTACTATGCATTTTCTCTGTGAAAGTGTTGTTTTGTACTGCAGACAATTTCCCAATTTCAACTCCGAAATGTTCCATACCAGTGCCTTCATTTCATACTTTCAGGAGGATCCATCGGGACAATGAAATGTTTTTCTTCATTTGGTAAATTTTGAGTAAACAGATTACAACATGCTTGACTTCCCTTGTTGACGAAAAGCACAGGGTGTTGAGATGTAGTTAGAGCATGAAACACTCGAAATGGCCAGGTCTGATCAGTTTACAGTCGAGAGTGAGGTGCTGGAAAAGCACAACAGGTCAGGTAGCAACCCAAGAGCTGGATAATCAACAGTTCGGACAAAAGCTCTTCATCAGAATTGAGATGAAGGGCGTTTGCCCGAAACGTCTAATTTCCTGCTCCTCCATCCTGCCTGACACGCTGTGCTTTTCCAGCACCACATTCTCGCCTCTAATCTCCAGCATCTGCAGTCCTCACTTTTTTGTTATCAGTTTAAAAATGTGTTCACACTTGGAAACTGCTAAACTACAATATGAGTTCGAGATTAATCTGTTGCACAGTTGTAGTACTGGACCTAACGAATCCAGTTAAACAGATCAGAAACCCAAGGTTAACCCATTAAGATAGTCGTCACCCAGCAAATGACTAGTCAGCCTGTACTGTCATTCGCAGCTCTCTGTGGGTTTCACTCAGCTGAGCTCACTCACCCACTTTCTTCTTTTTCTCCTGGACGTTATCCCATAGTTGATTATTCAACTCGATTTTGAAGAAATTTATTATAGCTGCATTTTCTCTCAGTTATGTTTCTGGATGCAAATAGGACAGGATGTAAAAGGATGGTTCCCCACGACCACCTTTGCTTTAGTAATGTGTAAATTTATCTCCATGCCTTTTTCACATGTACATGATTGGGAGCAATGCCTCTTTGTTTGAAATGTGTGGACTCTACGTTGCAGTTATCACTTCTGTCAATTTTCTTGTTCATGAATTGAACCCCTTCTGCAATGATCCACATGGTTTACAAAAGCAGCTGCTCCGAAAATTGATCGATGGAGCACTGGATGACCAAGTGTAACTATCATATAATGGACTCGACATTTTAAAAGTAAGAAACATATACGTGTATTTTTTAATGATTAAAGTCTCTGCACAAATTGTTTGCAGTCACTGCAGGGCCTAGGCAGTGGGTGGTAAAATAAAACATTTTATTCTCATAATCCTTTGGAATTTTCAACCATCGGCACAGTTTGTGGTAACCTCTGAAAGGGGGGCCAGGGCATATGCAATTCACTGCAACCTCAATGTCTTCATGTGTTTTAAATCCCCATCTCCAGTCATTCAGACTATCGCGATTCCGAAGTACTCCCTCCTAGTTTTCGAAGGTATGAAGGTACAGAAAATGAGGAGTTCAGACACAGCATCAAGGAAACCTGCCTTCCATCCATTTACACCGTCTACATGGCGAGCTGCCATGGAAATGCTGCCACCATCATCAAAGAGCAATTGCACCGAAGTAATGACCTCCTCCAATCTCTTCCGTTCGGCAGAAGATACAGAGACCTGAACACAAGCTCTCTCTTTTCTCTCTCTCTCTCTCTCTCTCTCTCTCTCTCTCACACACACACACACACACACAGACACACACACACACACACACACACACACACACACACACACAGACACACACACACACACACACACACACACACACACACACACACATGCGCACACACGGCGCACACTCACACATGCACACATTCACACACACCAGCAGTTTCCGGAACAACGTTTTCTTGGCTTTACTACACTGATGAAAGCACTCCCGAGCCTTAAATAATGATGAATATGTTAGCTTTTTGCTGGCCGAATGTGTGTGAAATATATAATGTAACCTCTGTGTATCTCTGTAGGTCTGCTTGAGCTGTACATCGTCGCTTATTGTCGTCTGTCTGTACTGCTCATAAATAAAACACTTACACTTAACTTCTGTCGACGTGACAATCAATCAATCAATCAAGACAGCGCCTGTTGCAGGATCTGAACTGGAGGACTAACAATGAGTCATAAAGGTACAAAGATATACAATTTTATGGCATGGAAACGGACACTTCTGTGTCCAACTTGCTCTTTCCCAGGTATTCTTAATTCATTCAGCCCCTTTGCCAACAACACAAACAGAAACCGCTGGAAAGGTAAAGTTGTACGGCACGGTGGCACAGTGGTTAGTACTGCTGCCTCACAGCACCAGGGACTCGAATTCAAAGCACGCCCCAGGCAACTGTTTGTGTGGAGTTTGCACACTTTGCCCATGCCTGCGTGGGTGTCCTCCGAATGCTCTGGTCTCCTCCTACATTCAAAAGGAAAAAATGCAGTTTAGATGAATTGGCCATGCTCAATTGCCTGCAGTGTTAGGTGCATTAGTCAGGGTAAATGCAGGTGAATGGGTCTGGGTTGGTTGGTCTTCAGGGGGTCGGTTTTGACTTGTTGGCCCGAAGGGCTTGTTTCCACACTGTAAGTAAACTAATCTAATCTCACCAAGTCTGTCAGCACTTGTGGTGATAAATCAGGGTTAATATGGCATTCCGCTTGTCTCTGGTCTCCAGTCTGAGACAGAACCTCCTACCACCACCCTATCTGCCACTGTCAAATCAATACATATCCAAAAAGTTCAACCTCCTGGATTCCATGTCATCAAACCTTGCTATCCGGTTTATCATGCAGAACCTTATCGAAAATTTTGCTGTAGTCCATTTGCACCATGTGCCTTGCTCCGCCTTTATTAATCTTGTTTGCTACTTCTTTAAAAATTCAATTAAGTCATGAGACATGATTTCGCATGCACAACACCATGTGGACTGTTCCTAATTAGTCCATCCCTATACAAATACATGTAAATTCTGTCCCAAAGGATTCCATCCAACAACTTACCTACCACTGAGATCAGGCTCACTGCTCTCTTTTTTTGCTGCTTTTTCCTTACCACCTTTATCCTGCTTTATTCATTTTAAGATGTCCAGCACCTTTTTCTCGGTAAAATAGTCCCTTTTCGAGATATGACTATACTTTTGTCCAAGTTATTTTGCTTTCATTTCCTTCTTGACAATAAATACTGATGTGGAACATTTTTTAATATCTCGCCTGTCTCTAAAAGTTCCACACATATCACGTGGCCTTGTTGACCTTTTGGGGGATGGTGGTGTGGGGGAAGCGTCTTTTCTCTCCCTCGTCACTCCGTTGTCCTTAACGTATTTGAGGAATCTTTTTGATTCGCCTTAACCATGCCCGCGTTATACCTCCTGATTTTCCACCTGATTTGCTATGATTCCCATTATACTCCTTTTGGATTCACTCACACCCAACTGTCTATAATTGACAAAAGCCTTCTTCTTTTTATTGAGCAGAGCCTCAATTTCTCTAGTCTTCCAGCATTCCTTCCACCTACCAGCCCTGCCATACACTGTGTCAAAAATGCACTGTCTATGACATATTTCATCTCATTTTCAAAGGCATCCCACTTTCAAACTGACCCCTTCACCTGCGAAAAACCTCTGCCAGTCACTTTTTGAAAGACGGAAGTGATGAGAGGACAAGCGGCACTGACAGGTACAGAACCCTGGGGAGTGTCTGAACACCACCCTGCGGCCAAGAGGATTAACAGTGCAAAAGCATTCAGTGGACAAGCCCAGCCCAGTCTCACAGAAACTTTTTGCTTATGAATTCGATCTTGCTAGACCTGTATAAGAATGTTTGACGATTCAGCCAAACAATTCTGCTCTGTCAAAAGAAACAAACAAAATCGTGACTTAGCTAATAATCCTCAGTTTCACTTTCGCACCTTTTTCGCGTGACTCTTGAATCACTTGCTCATTTAGGAGAAAGCTCTACGAAGGCACGGAATAGCCAAACTTTGACATCCACTGAAGTGAAGAATTCTAGATCCACCCTCTAATAGAAGAAAATCATCCATATTTCTCAGCTAAATGTTAATGGTTCGCTACAGTTCGGCTGCTGCTGATGGCCCACAGTTACCTCATAGATGTTCAGTTTTGAGTTGCTGGATTCTTGAGACGTATGTCAAACTTTGCCAGTTGTACTGCCACATAACACAATAGAAGGCATCTTTATGATGTGTGGGAATTCACCTTTGTCATGCCTGTGTGCTGGACTCTCCTAGAAATACCATTGCGGACAGACCCATTTGTGACAAGTCGGGTGGCTCAGATTCAGTTCATTTAAGATGTTTCCATTTGATGATCCACTAATCACTTTCCGTAATCTAACTCTTCTGCTCAGTCAGTGTTTTTCCTGTGGAGATTCTTCATGTGATGAACATTGAAATGTCACACCCAGAGCATGCTGTGTGCCCCTTTGATCTCAGTGTATTCCTCAATTTGTTTTCATCATTGAAGAGGACTGGTGTAGCACTGATCTCAACCAATCCTTCAGTGCCGCTGAGTTAAAATCCTGGAATTCCCTGCTTCATAGTTGATTGTGGGCCTGCCTTCACGACACAGTCTGTAGAGGGTCAAGGAACAGCTCACCACTACGTCCACCCAACCTTCTCAAGAGGGGCAACGAGAGACGGGAGACCGGCTAGCACCAACCAAGTCCCATGAATGAACAAAAATGAGATTTGGGGAAGACTTTGGAACTGTGCCTTGAGAGGAATGTCCTTTCTCTCCTCCCCCGCACCGGAGCCCACCCTATTGGAGGTTTTTTCCATCCTTCGGCCCTGTTGCTCCATCGGTCCATTTTGCTCCATTCTCCTTTCAATCTAAAACTATCCCTATGCCCTCTAGTTCTGGACTCTCCTACCCCAGGGAAAAGAGTTTGTCTATTTATCCTATCCATGCCGCTCATGATTTTTAAAACATCTATGACATTACCCCCCAGCCTCTGATGCCCGGGGGAAACCAGCCCCAGCCTATTTAACCTCCCCCTATAGCTGAAATCCTCCAACCCAGGCAACCTCTGAACTCATTCAAGTTTCACAACATTCGTTCTATAGGGAGGAGACCAGAGTTGCATGCAATGTTCCAAAAGTGGCGTCTTTGTTTCTCTACAGCTGCAAAATGACCTCCAGATTCCTGTACAGAATTCTCTGATCAATAAAGGAAAGCATAGCAAATGCAACCTTCACTATCCTAACTACCTGCAAACCCACTTTCAAGGAACTACGAACTTGCACTCCAGGCTCTCATTGTTCATTAATTCTCTCAATTACCATACTATTTATTGTATAAGTCATTCTAAGATTTTTTCCCCAAAATCCAGCACCTCATATTTTTGTAAATTAAACTCAATTTGCCAATCCTCATCCAATTGGTCCATATCGTCAAGACCCCGTTGTAGTCTGAGGTAAGCATGTTCGCTGTCCACAATTCCTCCAAATTTGGTGTCATCAACAAAATTACCAATATACCTTTTATGTTCATATACACGTCATTTAAGCAAATGAAGAAAAGTAGTGGAAGCAGCACCGATCCTTGTGGCACTCCAATGGTCACAGACGTTCAGTCTGAAAAAACAAACCTCCACCACCACCCTCTGTCTTCTTCCTTCGAGACAGTTCTGTATCCAAATGGCTAGTTCGCCCTGTATTCCATGAGATGAAACCTTGCCAGCCATTCTCCCATGGGAACCTTGTCCAACGCCTTATTTGTCACGTTCACCGGTCTGCCCTCATCAAATCTCTTTGTTACATTTTCAAAATAACCACAATGAAGTCCGTGAGACATGATTTTCCTTGCTCAAAGCCATGTTGACTTTCCTTTATCAGTCCTTGTCTATCCAAGCATATGTAAATATGGCCGACATGATTCGCACCAACGACGTGCTCACCACCAATGTCAGGCTTACTGGTCTATAATACCCTGGCTTGTTCTTACCACCTTTCTTAAATAATGGTACCACGTTAGACAACCTCCAGTCTTGTCGCACCTCACTTGTGACTATCGATGATACAAGTATCTCAGTTAGAGGCCCAGCAGTCACTTCATTAGCTTCCCAAAGATTCTGAGGCACATGACCAGGTCGTGGGGATTTATCCACTTTTATGCGTTGTAAGACATGCAGCAATTCCTCCTCTGTAATGTGGACATATTTTGAGATGTCATTATCCATTTCCCCACATTCTATATCTTCTATTTTCTTCTCTACAGTAAACACTGATGCCAAATATTCGTTTAGTATCTCCCCCACCTCCTGTGGCTCCACACGAAGACCGCCTTAATGATATTGAGGGGACCTATTCTCTCCATCGTTACTGTTTTGTCCTTAATGTATTTGTGAAAGCACTTTGGATTCTCTATAACCGTTTTTAGCCAAAGGTATCTCATGTTCTCCTTTTGCCTTCCTGATTTCCCTCTTAAGGATACTCCTACTGCCTTTATACACTTCTCATGATTCACTCGATCTCTCCTGTCTGTAAATGACATATGCGTCCATCTTGTTATTAACGAAACCCTCAAAGTCTTTAGTCATCCAAACTTCTCCACACCTACCAGCGTTTCCGATCATTTCTGAAGGCTTGCCATTTATCAGCCGTCCCATTAACTGCGAACATCTGCTCCCAATCAGTTTTTGGAAGTTCTTATCTAATACCCCCAAAATTGGTCTTCCTGAAAGTGCGGGCTTCACCTGTTGGATCTGGTCTATCCTTTTCCATCACTATTTTAAAACTAATAGGATTACGGTCTCTGGCCCCAAATTATTCCGCAACTAACTCCTCAGTCACCTGCCCTGCTTTATTCCCCAAGAGCAGGTCAATTTTTGCACTTCTCTGATGGGTGCATTCACATCCTGACTCAGAAAAAATTCTCGTACACTCTTAACAATTCTTGTCCATCTGAAAACTTTAGACTATCATTGCTCCAGTCTATGTTTGGAAAGTAAATGCCCCTCATCATAACCACCCTATTATTCGAATGGATAACGGAAATATTCTTACCAATGTGTTTCTCAATTTTCCACTGACTAGTAGGGGTTTATAATACAATCCCAATAAAGTCATCATCCATTTCTGATTTCCCAGTTCAACCCAAATAATGTCCCTGGATGTATTTCCGGGAAAAACTTTCCTAAGTACAGCTGTAATGCTATACCTAATCAAAAACACCACTGCCCCGAAACTGAGTGACTTGCTCAAGCCACTTCAGAGAGCATTAACAATCAATCAAATTGTTGTGGGTCTGTGGGCCAGACCAGGAATGGATGTCCTGACGGACGTTAGCAAACCAGAGGCGTTATCAGGGCAATCCATGATAGCTCCCGGATCAGCATCACTGATGGTTTGCTTTCAGTTACTGATTTACTAACTGAATGTAAATTCCGCCAGCTTACAAGTTCCACCATGCACTCCTGGACAGACGAAACATCATGGGGACAATACGAATATCACAAGTGTAAAACACTGTAGTGAGATTATCAATTAAGAAAGGACTGCCATGAGCGGAAATCCACACATGCAATGAGAATGTGCCATTGTGACGCTGAGGGTCGACACTCGCACATGCCCCATGTGAAGCTTCTCAGATGATTTGGGAACATGGAAAGGACGTAATATGGAATATTCGAGATATATTTGTAAGTTGGCAGATGACACCAAATTTCGAAGTGTTGTGCACAGCGAAGAAGGCAACCTGAAAATACAATGGGATATTAATCAAATGGGCCATTGGGCTGAGGAGTGGCAGATGGAGTTTAATTGAGATAAATGCGTGGTGCTGCATTTTGCAAAAGCAAATCAAGCAGGATTTATAAACTTCATGCCTGGGGAGTGTTGCTGAGCAAAGGGATCTTGGAGTGCTTGTCCACAGTTACTTGAGAGTAAAGTTGCAGGTAAACAGCATAGTGAAGAAGGCGTTTGGTATGCTTTCCTTTATTGGTAAGATCATTGAATATAGGAGTTGGGAGGTCATGTTGCAGCTATACAAGACACTGGTCAGGCCACTTTTAGAATATTGCATGCAATTCTGGTCTCCTACCTAACGGAAGGATGTTGTGAAACATGATAGAGTTCAGAATAGGTTTACAAGGGTGTTGCCAGTTTTGGAGGATTTGAAGTGCAGAAAGATGCTAAATCGGCTGGGACCGCTTTCCCCTGGAGCATCAGAGGCTGAGGGGTGACCTTATAGAGGTTTGCAACATCACGAGGGGCATTGATAGGATATATGGACAAGGCTTTTTATTTCAAATTGGAGGTGGTGGAGTTGTGGGTTCAGAACTAGATGGCGTAATTTTTGGGTGAAAGGGGAACGTTATTAATGGAACCTAAGGGATAACGTTTTCGCACAGAGGGTGGTACATATATGGAATGAGCTGCCAGGGGAATTTATGGAGGCTGGTACAATTGCAACATTTAAAATGCATCTAGATGGGCATATGAGAAGGAAATGGATGTAGAAAGAAGAAGGATGTGGGCCCAGTGCTGACAAATGGGACTAGGTTAGGTTAGGATATCTGACTGGTGAGGGCAAGTTGGAAAGTAGAGTCTGTTTCCTTGCTGCACGTCTTTATGACTCGATGACTCCAAGAGCCTTCCAATTGTAATGAGACAAGAATTTCACGCAGTATTCCAAAAGTGGCCTAACCAATGTTCTGCACACTCTAAGCATGGTCTCCCAATTGTTCTGCCGCTGGGACTGGGAATCACGGTTGTTAGATACACGATCCTTTTTATGCTCTGGGACTGGGGATCATGGTGCAGGAATGAATAGTGAATTAGAAACAGACATAGATGGCGTATATAGTACCATTTACTCAGTGAGGGCCCATTGAAATGTCATTGATGTATTTCGCAATGAATGACCAATCATGGAGAAAAGGTGGGAAACGAAGTGTGTAAGTTTGCCACTGAGGAGAGCTCATGGTATGAAAAGTATTACGCTTTGTTGCTCGAGATATAGAGACTGTGATATAGAGATGGGGAGACGGATGGACAGAAGGTGTGAGAGACTGTGATATAGAGATGGGGAGACGGATGGACAGAAGGTGTGAGAGACTGTGATATAGAGATGGGGAGACGGATGACAGAAGGTGTGAGAGACAGGAAAAGATCGAGAGGCACTGAGTTCGAGGCAGTGAGATGGCAGTGACAAATGATGAGACAGAAAGACAGCTATTGGGAGAGAACTACAGAATGTCAATGAGACAAAGGAAGAGGGACTGTCACAGAGATCAAGACAGACAAAGGGAAGGAGGAATAGAAAAGATGAACACGAGAGACACTTGGTGATTGAGGCAGTTCGGGGGCGGGCAGAGAGATAACACGGACCTGTGTGTTTTGCTGCTGCCTGTTTGATGTGTCCTCAGCTACATGCGTGATGAGCTATATGATGTTACTGTCAGGGATTAGCTGCAGCTTACACCTCATTGCACCTCGTACACCCTCACCCTGGCCGAGCACATCTTTACCAATGGGAAATGGGTAATGACGTAGTCCAGGGCACGTGGACTCCAGCGGATGTCAGCAAAGGTCAGAAAGCGGCTGTTGGGGTGTCTGGACAGTTCAGGTCCTTGCCAGAACTGCACTACCGCTATGGTTCTCTGCAGCGGGGGGAGAGAGAGACATGAGACAGAAGACAGCTTTTGAATGAGAAATGGACACGGAAAAACATAGCGACACACAGGACTGAAACAGACCCATTTGCTCTAGGCCGAACATTATCCCACACTAAACTAGTCTCAACTGCCTGCTCCATCCCACATCCCTCCAAATCTTTTCTATTCATAGATCCATCCAGATATCTTTTAAACGGTGTAATTTTACCAGAATCCACCACCTCATCAGGAAGCTGATTCCACATGCGAACCACTCACTGTGTGCAAAATTTGTCTCTGCTGTGTTTTTTTAAAAAAAATTCTCTTGCATCTCACTTTAAGCATGTACCCCCGAGCCTGGAAAATCCCCATCTCAGGAAAAGACAGCGAGCAGCAACTCTATCTATGTCTCTCATTACTTTATAAACTTCTAACATCCTCCTGTGCTCTTCTGTAAATATCTTCTGTATCCTGTCCAGCTTGTTAATATCCTTCCTAAAACCGGGCGACCAGAACAGGAAATGGTATTCCAAAAGAAGCCTCATCAACATTTTGTACAATCCCAACATAACATCCCAAGTCTTATACCCAAAGGACTGAGCAATGAAGGTAAACGTGCCAAAAACCTTTTCAACCATCCTGTCCATCAGTGACACAAACTTTAAAGAATAATGAACACACACCCTTCGGTCCTTCTGTTCTACATCAGTACACAAGGCCGTATGAGCCCTCTCCTTGCTTGTTGTACCAAAATACAATAGCTCACGTTTATCAAGATATAGACTCATAGAGTCATAGAGACGTACAACATGGAAACAGACCATTCGGTCCAACCCATCCATGCCGACCAGATATCCCAACGCAATCTAGTCCCACCTGCCAGCACCCGCTGATATCCCTTAAACCCCTTCCTATACATATACCCATCCAGATGCCTCATAAATGTTGCAATTGTACCAACCCCTACCACGCCCTCTGCCAGCTCATTCCATACACGTACCACCCTCTGCGTGAAACAGTTGCCCCTTAGGTTTCTTTTGTATCTCTCACCTCTCACCCTAAACCTATGCCCTCGAGTTTTGGACTCCCCGACCCCAGGGAAAATACTTTGTCTATTTGTCCTATCCATGCCCCTCATAAATTTGTAAGCCTCTATAATGTCACCCCTCAGCCACCGATGCTCCAAGGAAAACAGCCGCAGCCTGGACAGCCTCTCCCTGTAGGTCAGATGCTCCAACCTTGGCAACATCCTTGTAAGTCTTCCCTGAACGCTTTCAGGTTCCACAACAAATTTCCAATCGGAAGGAGACCAGAATTGCGCACGATATTCCACAAGTGGGCTACCAATGTCCTGTACAGCCGGAACATGACATACCAACTCCTGTACTCAATTCTCTGACCAATAAAGGAAAGCATACAAAACGCCTTCTTCACTATCCTATCTACCTGCGACTCCACTTTCAAGGTGCTATGAACCTGCACACCAAGGCCTTTTTGTTCAGCAACACTCTCTAGGACCTTACCATTAAGTGTATAAGCCCTGCTAAAATTTGGATTCCCAAAATGCAGCACCTCGCATTTATCTGAATTAATCTCCATCTGCCACTTCTCAGCCCATTGTCCCATTTGGTCAAGATCCTGTTGTAATCTGAGGTAACCCTCTTCGCTTCCACTACACCACCAATTTTGGTGTCATCTGCAAACTTACGAACTGTACGTCTTATGCTCGCATCTAAATCATTTTTGTAAATGACAAAAAATACAGGGCCCAGCACCGATTCCTGTGGCACTCCATTGCTCACAGGTCTTCAGTCTTAGAAATAACCCTCCACCGCCACTCTCTGTCTTCCACCTTTGAGCTAGTTCTTTATCGAAATGGCTCGTTCTCTCTGCATTCCGTGAGATCTTACCTTGCTAATCATTCTCCCATGGGGTACCTTGTCGAACATCTTACTGAAATCCATAAAGATCACATCTGCTGCTCTGCCCTTATCAATCTTCTTTGTTACTTGTTCAGAAAACTCAGTAAGGTTTGTGAGACATGATTTCCCACGCACAACGGATCTGTGAGAGAGATCAAGCCAGCAGGGAGCGACGGATGGAAATAGAAGAGAGCGAGTCAAGGCATTTGGCGATTGTGAGACAGACAGGGGAAAAAGACAGACCCAGATAGAGACAGACAAACACAGATTGCAGATACTTGTGTCTTGCTGTTGCCTCTCCGGCGTGTAATTCCCTAATTATCTGCATGGGTGCGGCACCAACAGCATTCAAGAAGCTTGTCAACGATCAGGCCTGCTTACTTAGCACCACATCCACTCCCTCCACCACTCACATTCGGAAGCAGCCATGGGGACTAACTAAAAGATGTCGTGCAGAAAGTCACGAAGGATCCTCAGACAGCACTTTCAAAATTCGTGACCTCTTCCAACTGGGAGGATAATGGTAGCATATACATGGGGACTCACCCCTTTTAAGTTCACTTCCGAGCCACTTTCCACGCTGAGAATATATCGACTATTCCTTCAGTGTCACTCAGTTAAACTCCTGGAATTCTGTCCAGAAGGATATTGCGAGTTAACCTGTAGCACGTCGACTACAGCGGTTCAAGAAGGCAGCTCAGTCTGTATTCTCAAGGGGAACCAGGAAATATAATATATTCTTCCTGCGCTTGTCACGCCCATCTACATCGAGAAAATGCAAAAGATTGAGGCAAATTGGTATCAGATTTATAAAAGTAATGAGGAGAAATTATTCCCTCAACTAGTTTTGAAATAATAGGGTTCGTTTTCCACAGGGTGGCGGATGACAGGATATGGAAAAAATTGAAAGGAAGATAGAGACAGATTGTAATTACTCGCTGGTTGTAGGATTATGATGAGCGGACAGAAAAGTCAAATTCAAGTCTAGATGAGATCAGACATTGTCATATTAAATAATGGAATAGACTTGAATTGCAGACGTCTGTTCCTCACTCACACGTTCCTTCAGTAGTACCAAAATGAGATTCCTTCAGCATTACAGTGTGCCATGGGGAGAAAAAGACAGATGGAGGTCTCTTCCTTTATTGCACAAAAGTTTAATTCTGTATTTCCCAACTCCTGGGAAAGCCGAGATCCAACAGCTGAGAGCTGCTTGGATGAGCTGCGAGGTATGAAGCAATGATCTGATTGACCGACAGTCTGAGGGACATATAGGTGTTCAAAAAGCCACTGTGAAATATCTTATGTGTGCACACGAGCCAGTACAATATGAAGGGCTTATGCCCGAAACGCCGATTCTCCTGCACTTCGGATGCTGCCTGGCCTGCTGTCTTTTTTTTTGCACCACACTCTCGACTCCATCTCCAGCATCTGCAGTTTCACTTTCGCCCAGTACAATTGATGTAAAGTACGGAAATGCTCCTCTTCATTTGATTAAAAACAGACCCTCCATACTATCTCCAAGATTAACTTCAGATTAATGTTTCACACAAAAGAAACATCTGTTTCCACATCTTGGCACCCTTCAACTTTACATGAGACTGCTCCTGGATTCATTGTTCTGGATGATTGAACACAGAGGGTGGCAGGTTTCCAAGTCGCAGTTGTACAAACGAAGAATAGGGATGTGCTAGTGTTGTACTTGGGTGGATAAGCTCGAGGAGTTGACTTATTTACAAATAAATGTAATCATTTATCTATAAATCAGAATCGCGCACGCATCCGTTCAAGGGCAATGTGAGCCTTCCATTGAACAGCCTCACAGTTGGCCAATGGGAAATCCTGGAGGACCGGAAGCAAGCTGGTGCTCCAGCCAATCAGCTCTCCTCATTGCCCGAATGCGAAGGTTAGACCATGTACTGGAGTGCTCATTCGTGCTGAGAGAAGTTGCTGCTGCTGCTCCTCATCTCTCTCTGAATGAAGATTGAGCTTCACTCAGACTCAAACATCCTGCTGTCTGATATAATCTGTGAACATTATTCCGGTTTTCAGGTTTTTTTCTGATTCGGCGTTATATTGGAGATTGCAAGAATTGCACAGTGGGGCATTGTGGCAGTTTCTGGAAAGTATGGTCCAGGAAACGGGCCAGCTTCTGGAAAGTATGGTCCAGGCCACCCGCTCTCTAAAAGACGGTGGCGTCGTTTACTGTTTTAAGGAAGGGTCACTCGACCCGAAACGTTAAATTTGATTTCTCTCCACTGATGCCGCTAGCCCCTCTGAGCTTATCCAGCAATGTTTGCGTGTGATTGTGACATCATTGACTCAGTCATATTGGCACACTTGTTTATCTGGCTAACAGAATGATGTTTTTTATAAATGTTCGTAATTAAACGGATGATTTCCAGGCAACAGCTGACATGTGATGAGGCATGAAATTAATATTAGGTTGGGATATACCTTGTTATGTTACACTGTACATATTTGATATTATCATGGTAATATAACATCCAAGTGTTGCTTCCCATCTTTGCTGAGAGGAACAGATAAGTCTGTAACTTTTAACATGTAACTTTGTTGTCAGTATACAGTAATGAGTAGAGTGGGTTCTTTCTTGATTATATGCTTTATTGAAATCTGTTGCCTTATACTCATAGAGATGTACAGCATGGAAACAAACCCTTCGGTCCAACTAGAATATGCCAACTAGATCTCTCAACCCAATCTAGTCCCACCAGCCAGCACCTGGCCCATATAGCTCCAAACCCTTCGACTCATATACCCATCCAGGTGCCTTTAAAATGTTGCAATTGTGCTAGCCTCCACCACTTGATCTGGCAGTCCATTCCACAAACACACCTCGCTCTGTGTGAAAAAGGTTGCCCTTTATGTCCCTTTTATATCTTTCCACTCGCACCCTAAACATATGCCCTCTAATTCTGCAGTCTCCCACCCTATTGAAAAGATCTTGTCTATTTACAGTTTCCATTCGCCTCATGATTTTATAAACCGCTCTAAGGTCTCTCCTCAGACTCCAACACTCCAGGGAAAACAGCCCTAGCGTAATATGCCTCAACCTGTGGATAAAATCATCCATCCCTGGCCATATCCTTGTACATCTTTTCTGAATTCTTTCAAGTTTCACGACAACCTTCCCATAGGAACGAGACCAGAATTGCATGAAATATTCCAAAAGTGGCATGACCAATGTTGTCTTCAGCTAAAACATGGCCTCTCAACTCCCATACTCAATCCATTGACCAATGGGCGGCACGGTGGCACAGTGGGTAGCACTGGCTGCCTCACAGCGCTGGAGACCCGGATTCAATTCATACCTCAGACAACTGTCTGTGTGGAGTTTGCACATTCTGCCGAGTAGGCGTGGGTTTCCTCCTCGTGCTCCGGTTTCCTCCAACAGTCCAAAAATGTGCAGGTTAGGTTAATTGGCCATGTTAAATTGCCCGTAATGTTCGGTGAACGAGTAAATGTAGGGTAATGGGTCTGGGTGGGTTGCTCGTCGGAGGTTCGGTATGGACTTGTTGGGTCGAAGGGCCTGTTTCCAAACTGTAAGTAATCTCATCGAATCTAATGATAAAGGAAAGCATACCAAATGCCTTCTTCACTTTCCTACCTTCCTGTGACTTAACGTTCAAGAAGCTACGAACCTACACCCCAAGGTCACTATGTTCAACAATACTCCCTATGACATTGCCATTAAGTGTATAACTCCTGCTGAGGTTTGCTTTCCCAAAATGCAGCACCTCACATTTATCGAATTTAAACTGCATCTGCCAATCCTCAACGCATTGGCCCATTTGATCAAGATCCCGTTGTAATATGAGTTAACCTTTTTTGCTTTCCACTACACCGCCGATTTTCATGTCATCTCCAAACTTACTAACTATAGCTCTTAAGCTCACATCCAAATAATATATATAAATGATGACATTGATTGATTTTGTTTTGATTGAATTCAATCCATTAATTGAGAGTGTGCAGTTTATATTTCTCTTAGTTCAGGTTGTCTTCAGTTTCTGAAGGTCACAAGTTCACATATTTGGGCGGTTCCTTTACCAATACACTACTCAGGTACAGCCTCCCGCCAATCCTCCTCTTCGAAACAGACAAAGAAAATTCTGTGCATTGGTTGGTAAGGTGACAAGTGTTTTCTTTTGAGTTTCTTTATTTTCAGCCGTCTGCTTTGGGAATTTACAAGAGTTGGAATGGAGGTTCGGGCAGTTGAATGTTCCTCCTGCTGTATGTGGGGTGGTATGGGTCGCCTCTCGTATCACTGCTGACTTCATTTGTGGGAAGTGAACTCACCTCTATCTCCTCGAGAACGGTGTAAGGGAACTGGAGCCGGAGCTGGATGAACTTTGGATCATTCGGGAGGCGGAGGGGATTATTGAGAAGCGTTATTGGGAGGTAGTTACCTGGCAGCTACGTGAAGAAGGTAGTTTGGTTAACTTCAGGGGTAAGAAAGTGAACCTGAAAGTTAGGACAGGATTCTCCTTTGGCGGTTCCCTCAGTAACAAGTATACCGTTTTGGATATTGATGGGAATAATTACTTAACAGGGGTAAGAAATGTGGCACGGGTCTTCGGCGCACAATCTGTCCCTGTTGTTGAGAGGGGAAGGAGGACCAGAGCTTGAGTCGTTGGGGACTCTATAATTGGGAATAGTTCAGAGGTTTTGTGGGACCGAGAGACAATCACAATTGGCGTGTTGCCTCTCAGGTGCCAGGGTACGTGATGTCTTTGATCATGCTTTCAGGATCCTTGAGGAGAGGATGAGCCGCTCCCAGTCGTGGTCTACATAGGCCCCAACAACATAAGTAGAAACAAAGGTGGGAATCTAAGTCAGAAATTCAGGGAAGTAGGGTGGAAGCTTGGAGCTGGAACAAAGAGTTGTTATGTCTAGTTTGTTGACTGTGCCACGTGTCAGTGTATCAAGAAATAGGGAGAGGGTGGAGCTGTACACGTGCCTACAGGGATGGTGCACGAGGAAGGGTTTTGGATTTTGGATAACTGGAGCTCTTTCTGGGCAAGGTGGGACCTCTCCAAACTGTATGGTCTTCACCTGTACTAGACGGGTACCAATATCCCGTGGGATAAGCGGGGTGGAATTTGCTAATACTCTTTGTGGAGAAAAGTTAAATTAATGCAGCAGGGAAATGGGAATCTGAATTGCTGCTCCAATGTACAGGAAGATCAGCGTAGTGATGTCAGGAATAGGTTTACAAGGTCGCTTGAGGGCACTGTCAATCACGATGCTGGTTTGAAATGTGTGTATTTCAATGCCAGGAGCATCCGGAATTAGATGGTCTAACTTACAGCATGGGTTGTTCCCTGGGATTTCAAAGCTGTGATTTTTTCGCAAACATAGCTAGAAGAGGGACAGGATTGATTGTTGCAGATTCTGGGATTTAGATATTTTAGCAAGAACAGTGATAATGGCAAAAGAGGAGGGGTGTGTGGCATTGTTAATCAAGGGTAGTATTACAGCAGGACTCATCCACTTAAGGTAGTTTGCGCCGACGTTAGAAACAGGCAAGGAGAGATCTCCCTGTTGGGAGTTATCCATAGGCCTCAGAAGTGTCGCAGGAATGTAGAGGATAGGATAGCAAAGACGGTAGTTGAAAGGAGCGAGGGTGACAACTTAGTTGTTATGATGGACTTTAAATTCCTCACGATTGACTGGGAATACTATAGATCAAGTAGATCAGATGGGTCAATTTTTGGACAACGTGTGTAGGAAGATTTTCTGACACAGCATATAGACAAGCCAACGAGGGACGATGCTCTTTCGGATTTGGTACTTACGAATAAAACCTCCCAGGTGTTAGATTTGGAGGTAGGTGAGCACCTTGGCTATGGTGACCATAATTCTGTTGTGTTTGCAATATCATTGGGCAGAGATAGGTTATACCGCATGGAAAAGGCTATAGCTGGGGGAAAAATAATTATGATGCGATTAAGAAAGACTTCGGATGCATAGAATGGTAAAGAAACTGCAGGAAATGGACACTCTTGATCAGGCGTGAAGGTTCAGTTCGGCGGTTTAGGAGTTATAAGTTATCCAAAAACGATCTCAAGTTCGGACTAAGAAGATCCAGGAGGGGACATGAGAAGTTGTTCACAGATAGTATCAAGGAAAACCGTAAGGCCTTCTATCGTATATCAGGAATAAAAGAATGACTAGAATAAGATTTAGGCCAATCAAAGATAGCAAGGAAACGGTGTGCGTAGAATCTGAGGACATAGGAGAAGCGCCTAGTTGGAAAAAGGCAATGTTAGTGAGAATACGGAGATACAGGCAACAAGATTAGATGAGACTGAGGTTGAAAAAGAGGAGAGATTTTAGCAATTTTGCAAGATCTGAAGTTAGGTCGTGCCTCACTCACCTTATAGAGTTATTCGAGAAGTTGACAACACAGGTGTGTAAAAATAAAGATGTTGAGGTGGTGTATATGGACTTCAATAAGGCGTTTGACATGGTTCCACACGGTAAGCTATTGAACAAAATACGGAGTTTCAGGATTGAAGGTGATTTAGCAGTTTGGATCAGAAATTGGCGATCTGAAAGATGACAGAGTATAGTGGCTGATGAGAAATGTTCATCCTGGAGATCAGTTCCAGTGGTTTGCTGTAAGGATCTTTTTCGGGACAACTGCTGTTTGTCATTTTTATAAATGATCTGAAGTTGGGTGTTTATGGATGGTTAGTAAATTTGCGAATGACACTAATTTAGGCAGAGTTGTGGATAGTGCAGAAGGATGATGTGCGTTGCAGAGAGACATAGATAAGATGCAGAGCTGTGCTGAGAAGTGGCAAATGGAGTTTAATGCGGAACATTGAGAGGTAGTTTAGTTTGGAATAAGTAACAGGATTGCGGAGTACTGGGCTAATGGTAAAATTCTTGACAATGCAGATAAACAGAGATATCGGTGTCCAGGTGCACAAATCCCTGAACGTTGCCACCAAGTTGATAGGTTTATTAAGAAGGCACGAGATGTCTTGGCGTTTATTGGTAGGGGGGTTGAATTCCGGAGCCACGAGGTCATGCTTCAGCTGAACAAGACACTGTTAAGGCCACACCTGGAGTATTGCGTGCAGTTGTGTTCACCGCATTACAGGAAGGATGTGAAAGCTTTGGAAAGGCTTCAGAGGGTTTACGAGGATGTTTCCTGGAATGGATGAAGGTCCTACCAGCAAAGGTTGAGGGAACTGAGGAAGTTTTCATTGGAGAGATATAAGTTGAGACGTGACTGAATCGAGGCGTATCAGATAATCAGAGGAGTAAATAGGTCGGACAGTGAGAGCCTTTTCCCTCGGATAGTGAAGGCTCACACGAGGGGATGTGGTAACAGCCTCAGGACAGATTTTGGAGTGGTTTCTTTACACAGATTAATAGGGGTGTACCTGCAACACTTCTGCCTGCAGCAGTAGTCGGACTCACCGACGTTAAGTGCATACATTGGACACACATATGGATAATAATGGGATGGAGTAGGTTAGGTGGGCTGCAGATTAATTTCACAGACTGGCGCAACACCGAGGGCCGAAATGATTGTAATGTGCTATGACGTTGTTTGTTCTGAATCAAACAGTCAGGGTAAGAGAAAATAAAGCAGAGAACGAAGTCGGACTCCAATACAAGAGTCCATCATGGAAGGCAGATGATCTCAGGGCATTGTGACTAACATGGGACTGGGACACGTTGCAATTACAAAATGTGGTTCTACCCCATATTTTAAGCTGTCTCCTGTGGTTCAGCACTCACCCATCAGCGGAAGCATGTTTCCTGCCTCCAGAGTGTCCAATGCTTTAATAATCTCAATCAGACCCCCTCTCCGTCTTCTAAACTCAAGGGTATACAAGCCCAGTCTCTCAGGTCTTTCATCATAAGGAAATCTCGCCATTCCAGGAATTGACCTCGTGAACCTACGCTGCACTCCCTCAATAGCCTGAATAAATAGACAGTGAGGGGAATGATTCACCGCATTACCCAGCCTGCACACAGAACAGCGTGTTCACACTAGGGAGACGCCGTTTGTCCGCAAGCTGTGTCCCCACAAGGTGGTCAAAAAGATTGGTGCTGAAGATGTAACTGTGTCAGTGACAATGATACGTTCTCACTGTCAAATAGTGGAACGTTTCAAGCAAATTGCTGGTGTTCAATTAGTAAATCATTGGTGGTAAACGTGGATGGTGTTTCTCCTGGGAAATGTTCTGTCAAAAAGGGAAGGTTCCGAGTAGCCAATTCTTTCCAACGTAATTAGCACGAGTGAAATCTGTGCAATCAATTCTGAAGCATTCATATTTTCAGCAATGTCACTCCAGATGTCAAAGGAAAATTTTAATTCTGAGTTGCCAGCTTAGCTGAAACGTTTATTGCAAAAAGCATTTTCCAAACGTTCATTGCTTTAATCAGAAATCAAATTTGTCCCTCAAACATAAAAATGCATCAGAAAAACATAACCATGGATGACTGTAACCGGCCATGAACGAATTGCGGGTCTTTTGACAGGCGGCTGTGTCGACATAGAAGTGGAACATTTGTCAGACAGAAAACTCTAGAAATCACAGGTATAAGAATGAAAAACTGGGGAGGAGTCGAAGTAACTTCCAGTAGGCTATGGCATATGTTTTGGTTGATCCCTTCAGAAAGTGAATGATTCTTCAAGACTTCATGCGTTAAAAATCTTCGGCTGTGAAAGTGAAATTGAATTCAAAACATTATACAGATAATTCGGGTTGTGTTATATAAGGATGCTTTATTTCGCTTCTCATTTGCGCAATAAAGTTTGTTTCTGATTAACAAAGTGACCTGTGGTGCCATGAATCTTTAAGTTACTTGCTGAATGTTTCAAATTACCTTTAAACGCTGATAGTCCTGACAAAGATTGCAGGTTTCTTGACACCGATGGATAAAGCAGACCAGCGTCAGTCAGTGAGAAGCTCCACACACAGTGAGACAGCAGAAGCCAGTCAGGCTCAGAAAGTGATGGCATGATAAAGCACCTCATGAAGGAACAGAGCACCGAATGCCAATGCTTCCAACTAAATATGTTGGACCATAATCTGTTGTTCTGTAATTTTTAGCTTCGTCCAGATTATATATATATTTAAATTGCAAAGCCCGCTGTGTGATGAATTTGTTTTTGGTTGACACCGGGAGCATTTCAGCAGAACGACTTTTGATAATGTTTGAATGGGATTGTCACTGGCAAGGCCAGCAGTGGGTGCCCAACTCTAACTGTCTCTAACTGTCCCTGAACAGTGATGGGTCTCCATCAGCTTCTGGAAGTGCTGTAGACCGAGTCCCTGTGTCTGCCTTATGACCACTGGACCACTTCTCTTCTGCAGAGCAAATGTCAGCTTAATAATTAAGTTGTTATTCTTGTAAATGGTCCCATCGAATGCATTGAATTCGGAGGGTGAGTGGTGTTATCTGGTGAGAGAGAAAACAGCAGCACAATACTTGAATCCAGACTGCATCACCTGTCCCTCCCTTCACTCCTCAACTGACACACACTCACACACTGACCACAGATCTGAAATCCATACAGAGGTTGCTCACTCCCTTGTGGGTGATGAGCGCAGAAGGCAATCTCAGCTCCTGAAGCTCATGCACAGAATTATAGAGCCCTACAGCACGGAGACAGGCCCTTTGGCCCAAACTGACACGTGCTTACCAAAATGTCTTTACCTGCTAACTCCGTTTCCCTACACCTGGCCTTTATGATTCTAATCCTTTCGTATCTACGTATTGGTACAAATGCCATTTACATGTTGTTAATGTAACCGTCTCAACCACTTCCACTGGCAGCTCATGCCATATGCATAGCACCCTCTGTTACTGAAAAATTCGACGCTCAGGTTACCTTTATTTTCCACTATGACCTGAAACCGATGACGTCTAATCCTCCGTAAAATTCCCCGATACCCCCACCCTCAGATAAAGACTGAGTGCATTCACGCGATCTATGCCTCTCATTATCTTAAACAACCCATTAAGGTATACTTCAGTCTCCTACGCTCCAAAGAAAATGTCCTATCTTGACCAACATTTCATTATAACAAAGCCCTTTGAGGCCAGTCTGCATCTTTGTAAATTTCCATTGCACTTTTTTTTTCAGTTTAATGACATCCTTCCTGTAAAAAGGTCATCAGTGCTGTACACATTACTCCGTGTGGCCTGACAAACGTCTTGTATCACTGCAACCTAATTTCCCAACTTCGATACTGAATGCTCCGACTCTTGAAGGACAGTGTGTCAAAAGTCTTCTTCATTGCTCTGCCTATCTGTTGTTCCGCTTTCAGAGAACTGCGAATCTGAACTCCAAGATCCCTCTGTTCCACGACACGCCTTAAGGCCATACCATCACATAAAGCTTCTACCTTGAGTTGACTTTCCAAAAAGCAAGACTTCACACTTATCTGTATTAAATTCCATTTACCGTTTCGCGGCCCAATTCTCCAGCTAACAAAGGTCCTGCTGCGATTACTGTTAAACTTCCACATGGTTCATGTTACCGGGTATTTCGGCTTCATCAGAAAACTTACTAACCATGCTTTGACATTCTCTAACAAGTCATTGATACAGAAAATAAACAGCAATGGGCCCAGCACCGACCCCTGAGGCACGCCACGAAGACAGTCCTCCTGTCCGACCAGCATTCTTCGACTAATACTCTCTGCTTCCTGCCATCAATCCAATTGTATATCCAATTTCCCAGCTTGCCCTGGATTCCATACAACGGCGGCACGGTGGCACAGTGGTTAGCACTGCTGCCTCACAGCGCAACAGACCCGGGTTCAATTCCCGCCTCAGGCGACTGACTGTGTGGAGTTTGCACGTTCTCCCCGTGTCTGCGTGGGTTTCCTCCGGGTGCTCCGGTTTCCTCCCACACTCCAACGATGTGCAGGTCAGGTGAATTGGCCATGCTAAATTGCCCTTAGTGTTAGGTTAGAGGTAGAGGTAGAGGTAGAGGTAGAGGTATGTGAGACATGATCCCCCATTCATTACGACATGCTGACTACTCTTTATCTTACCTTGACTTTCCAAGTGTATATATTTCTATTCCACAGAAAATGATCAAGTATCTTGGGCGGTACTGTGGCACAGTGGTTAGCACTGCTGTTTCACAGCGCCAGAGACACGCGTTCAATTCCCGTCTCAAGCAACTGCCTGCGTGGAGTTTGCACATGCTCCCCGTGTCTGCGTGGCTTTCATTCGGGTGCTCCGGTTTCCTCCCATAGTCCAAGAAAGTGCAGGTTAGGTGAATTGACCATACTGAATTGCCCATAGTGTTAGGTGAATGGGTAAATGTAGTGGAATGGGTCTGGGTGGGTTGCTCTTTGGAGGGTCGGTGTGGATGTGTTTACCAAATGGACTGTTTCCATACTGTAAGTAATCTAATCTAATTTACCCACCACAGATGTTAGAGTTACTGTTCTGTTTGTCACAGACATTTCTTTGAAGCCCTTCTTGAAAGTGCAACATCATTTGCTCTCCTCCAGTCTTCTGGCTGTGGCTAATTCTGTTGTGAAACTAACAACCTGGGTCCCCACAATTTCTTCTCTGGACTCTTGCAGTGTTCTTGGATACATCTGGTCAGGGCCAGGAAAATTGTCCACCTTCATAGTTTCTAATACATCCAACAAAGCATCTACTATGGTATGGATTGCCCCCAGGATATCACCAATAACCTCCCCACGTTCCCAAGACTTCAAGCCTTTCTCCACGGTAAACAAAGAGAAGCAATATTCATTGAGAAACTCGCCCATCTCCTGCAGTTCGACACATACGTGTCCTCTCTGGTCATTGAGGGCTCTAATACCTCTGTATTTATCATTTTTCCTTTAATGCAGCTAAAGTACCTTTTTGGATTTGCGCTAACCTTCTCAGCCAAGGTTATGTCGTACACCATTTTCGCCCTCATGATTTCTTTCCAAAGTAAGTTCCTGTATTCACTGTATACCGCCAGGGACGCCCTTGATCCCGGCTTCCTGCACCAAAGCCACGCCTACTTGTTTCTGCAAAAAGCCTCAACAATATTTATCATCCAAGGTGCCTTATTGCTTTCATTCTCGCCCTTCCTCACACAGGAATATATAGTGCTGGAACTGCAGCAACCTCAATTTCAAAGGCCTCCCAATTGCCATTTGTCCTTTTACCTTTAAACAACCTATTCCAATCAAGACCTGCAAGCTCCTATCTAATTCCATCAAAGGTGGCCTTTCCACAATTTAGGACTTGAACCTGTGGACCAGTTTTGTCCCTTTCTATGTCTATTTTAAAATTAACGGAGCTATGGTTACTGGTCACAATGTGCTCCCCATAGTCACCTCAGTCATCTGTCCTGCCATATTTCCCAAGAATAGCTCTAGATTTGCCCAATCAGGAATAGGATCCTCTATATGCTGCTTGAGGAAACTTTCCTGAACGCTCTTCACAAATTCCAACCCATCGAATCCTATACCCTCTGGTAATCCTAGTCTTTGATTGAAAATGTAAATCCACGATTGTAACAACCCTATTGCTCCTTCCAGTCTCCGTGATCTCCCTGCATATTTGTTCTCGTAATTCCCATTGACTATTTGGTGAATTATAGTAGAACATGCTTGGTTATATACATGCTTGTTTCTCAGCTCCATTCATAAAGCCTTCAGTTATTACATCTGGCCATTGCTTGAATATGCGCTTACATCAAAAGCCTTCAGCTCGCCCTCTCCCCTTCCACCACCTAGATCCTGCCAGAAGCACCTGTACATGGTCCCCTTGTAGATGTTGGATGGGCAAAGGGATGCGACACTTACTATTGCCTTCTCCCTTGTGGATGATGGAGGGAATCGGGCAGTCCTAGATCCTGTTGCACAATCCATTGAGGGTGATGGGGGATGGACTGAATGGGGAAACATGAGCTGCCACTTCTCAATCCATTGTGCATTTCTTTGAAGGGTTTGGCGAGTCATTGAGATTCAGTTCCAACTCCTGTGCTGCCCAAGGGGAAAAGTCCAATTAGGATAAAGAGGACCCTGGCAGGGTGTGGCGTCAATGATCAATGAGGAGGGATTCGTCACTAACAATCTGTGGAAAGGTTGAATCCCAGCTGTGATTGGACAGGCCAATGTAAAGGCAGCGAGTTGTTGGGACTGAGTTGTGAGGGTTAAATGGTTGGGCCAAGGGAGAAGGTGGGCAGCGAGAAGGACATTGAATCAAATGAGCTGTGGGCGGGTGATTGAAAGCCTGCCTACAGCAAATCCAATGCGTTTTCCTTGGAATACCATTGGAAGAGCGTGAGGGTGTTGAGGGACTGTTGAATTGTCAAATCGCAGTACGTTATTCAGGGCCAATGGGCAATAACGAGAGGGAAATATCCGCATCGCCACCAAGAGACAATCGACAACAGAAAAGAGGCAATAGGTGCAGGAGTAGGTCATTCTGCCCTTCAAGCCTGCGCCACCATCAATATGATCTTGGCTGATCTTCCTTAATCCTGTTCCAATCAGACGACGTATAGTGGAGAGGTGTTCTGTGGGGATTGGCCAGTACAACACAATGGAACTTTGGGAGGATGGGCAAATGGCAGTCGGGGTAGTGAGCCAATCGTGAGGAGGAAAATGGGCGGGTCAGCACGATGCAGTGTTAAGCCAATCACTGTGAGGGAAGGGTAGGTGGGAACATATGATGGATAGAGGCCCACTTCAATCGAAAATCAATGGCTTGGCAGGAGACAAGGGTGGATCTGCCTAACAGCCAATAGGAGGCAGCGGTGCGTTCGGAGTCCATTTTGAAAGGAAAAGGTGACAAAGGTGAATAAATTGGAGAGACGAGGAGAAAGTGGGAAGTGAATGTTCTGTTATATTTGTGTCACAGCGTGAGTGTGTGTGTGCGGGAATGACTAAGTACTTGTCCACATCACTGTGAACCCTTCTTATTCGTGGCCCCGTTCTGATTCCTTTTGAATGTTATAACTGTATAAGCCTCTTTGATTTTCTTGGGCAGCTTATTCCATACACGCACCACCCTCTGCGTGAAAAAGCTACCCCTTAGTTCCGTTTTATATCTTTCCCCTATCACCCTAAACCTATGCCCTCTCCAGTTCTGGACTCTCCCACACCACGTAAAAGACCTTTTCAATTTATCCTAACCATGCAATTCGTGATTTGATAAACTTCAGCTTTCGAAGCTCCAGGTAAAACAGCCACAGCCGATATAGCTTCCCTCTGGAGCTCAAACCCTCCAACGTTTGCAACAACCTTGAAAATTATTTCTCCAATATTTTCAATTTCACAGTATATTTCCGAAAGAAGGGAGATAAGAACTGGACATATTATTCCAGAAGTGCCCTCATCGATGTCCTGCACAGCTGCAACATAACTTCTCAATTCTGAGACTCGATGCTTAGTCCAATGAAGAAAAATGTGCAAATAAACGTCTTCACCAGCCTTTCTACCTGAGACTCCACATCTATGGAACCATGCAGCTGGACCCCAGGTCTCTTTCTTCTGTGGCACTCCGCAGGGACATACAATTAACTGTATAAGTCCTGCCTGGGGTTGCCTTACCAAAATGTAACATTTCACATTTTCAATATTGAAGTTCATCTACAACTCATTTGCTCAGCTGATTAACTTCCTGTTAGACCCTGATTTTTTTCAGCGATGACCCTATTGTTGTTGTCACCTTGGCTCCAGCTGGAACTCTGTAGATAGTGGGCTCAAGCTGATCAACTGCCCTCTCCATGCCCGCCGGCCCTAAATCAAACATCGTGGGATCCTTGCTGGCACATATGTACTCGCCATCTCCATATTTGTTCTCCTTTAGTCTCCTCTCACCCACTCTGCTTCCTTTAGAATTCCGCTGCCTTTCCACTCTTCTGTCCACCTACGCCCTCCTACTCGAGGTTCACTTCCTCCTGCTCCATCTGGTCACCTGCAGACTCCATACTACCGGTTAGCATTGTTGTCTCTCTGTGCCAGGGAGCTGGCTTCGCTTCCAGACTCGGGCAACTGTCTGTGTGGAGTTTGCACATTCTTACTGTGTCTGCGTGGGTTTACTCCAGGTGCTCCGATTTCCTCCCACAGTCGAGGTTTTGGAAACTAGTCATGCTAAAGTGCCCAGGTGCCCTGGGATGTGTCAGCTAGATGCATGAGTCAGGGGTTCGTGTAGAGTAATCGGGTATGGGGATTGGTCTGGATACACTTTGGAAGGTCGGTGTGGACTTGCTGGGCCGTTAGTGTCTATCTCGGGGTTGTGACATCACCTGAGGATACATTTTGGCCCATCACATCCATGGTGAGCTCCACGTGTGTCAATTCAATTGTTCTCCAGTCTCCACAACCTCCCTACCCCATCCGAACTCTGCTGGCGTGCCAATGGTGTGTCTGTCAGAGGGCATTTTTTCACGGATTGTCTGATCGAGAGGTTGAACGGGAGAAGCCGAGGTCTCTGGAAGGAAGTAAACATCTTATGACGCGTTACACTTGTACATTTTATTGTTTGGTTTTCCAGTGCCGTTAACGTATTCTAAATTTTTCTGTTTGAGTTTTAACTATAGTTTTTCTTCTCACTTAAAGTAGTTTGACCAGTCGAGAACCGTACCCAGGAAAGGAGCAGTCAGTTTATTGAGAGTTTTCAACAGCGCCCCGCAATCCCCCAGTAGCAACAGAGGCATGGAGGAGCAGATCGGGAGGCAACTTTTGGAACGGTGTTAAAATAACCGGGTTGTTGTAATGGGTGACTTCAACTTCCGAAATATTATTTGAAACCAACATTTACGACCTGTCAGAGAACCTCTCTGCTAATTAAACCAAACACACAGAAACGCCCACGTGGCCTCGTAATCTTTTAAAGAATAAGCGATAGGTAACAGCACAAATTCCACTATTTAATGGAAAAAAAACAAGTTTATTACTTAACTCCAAAAAAGAATTTTAAACAACAACTATTTACAACTCTCAGCCACCTTCCAATTAAAGACATTTTATTTACCTCCCACTCGATAACAATGTACTGATTTGTTAAAGCTCCTATTCAATTTACAACAAATCAATTTTCAAAACCAGACAGTTCGTTCAAAAACAGTAAGTTCGTTATTTTGCAGCGTTGTTGCTTCAACTCTTTTTGCATTTTTCTCACCTGAGTGACCTTACACTGTTTCTCTTGATTCCTTTGATCCCATCTACCCAACCACAGTCAGTGATGAACATCTCTCAGCTTTTGAGATTTCCATTTGCTCTCCATACCTCCATGCCTCAATCACATGCGGGATTCCTTCAACTGGCCATTCAGGTATCTTTCCAATCTTTAATTAGCAATAGATTTATGCACCCATGCTTCAAATTAACCACGAGACAATGGCACAGGTACTAACAATGTGTTCAGAAATAAAACCAATCTGTCCTGTCAATAAAATCACATTTTGAGAGTCAGGGCTAATACAATTGGTTATTAAAAATAATAAAAAAAATCATTATCTGTAATTCAAAGGGGGATACTGAACAAGTAGAATATAAACTAGAAATTATTTATTCAAAATTCAATTTTAACATGTGCACAGTTAACAACTCTGAAATCCATTATAATTACTTGTTTTGAGTCCCTTATTTAATCTGCCAAATTAGGTTCCATAAGTAGTCCTGACAATCATTGTTCATTTACAATGCTATAGGCCGTGAAATGACTGCAGCACCACTAAAAGGTCTTGAGTCTCACATAGTAATAAAATACTTCGAATGCATAAATAACGGCCGAATCCTATGGCATAGATTTGAACAATAGGATATTGATTTTGTTACATGAGTTATCAAAACATAATGTTGAAATTGTCAGCGAGGGAGGGGAGTTGAGAAAGAGTAAACCAATGTCTCGTACTTCATGATCACCAATGTGATGCAGCAGTCTTTAAATTAAATGGAAACAAACGAGTCCTAAACAAATTAAACATGTTAGTATCGTTTTCGAAAAACATTACTGTTTGTTCGGGATATTTTGTATCTATCTTTATACCCACAGCTTTACAATATTTAAGCAAATTAAATGAAGTTCATGAAATTCCTCCACTAAATGATCAAACGTTAAAGTCTGAAATGATTTTCCTCAATGCTTGGTTTCAATTTTTATTAACATTGAGCAGCAACCTGTTCTCATCCTGCATCAGAATTACTCTGCGCCAGATGTCACGATTTTTTGCGCTACTATTTTAATTCCTTTAGTCTATTCCTTCACTTGTCGAACACGGAGGTGTAGGAGGGGTGAAAATGGTCTTTGGCAGTCGCATCAAAGAATAGGGAATTTGAGACCAAGTTTATACTGATGTCAAATGATACAAAATCTCAGGATAATTCTTTTTGTTTAAATCAAAATTGTAATGTCGTTATCCACCACATTAAACAGATTTCGATTGAAAATAGAATTGCTTTCATGGAAGCATGAACGTGATTAGTCAGAAATTGGCAGTAGGACAGCCATGGCCTATAAAAGACACGGTGGGAGGGTCGATAATATTTCATTACATAATCACTGATGGTTCTTTACACTTAAAAGATATCATTTTAAACTCCCGAAATGCAATTCAAATTCAAAACACTCCTGGATCTCAACTCCAGGCAACAAAACACAAACATTCAGTAACCAACAAGCAAATGTGCATTCAAACCAAATCATAAAGGTTTAACCTTTCTGCAAGATGCAGGGAATCACAGCTGAGTCAGTCTCTCTTTCTCTCTCCCTCCCACTCACACGCATGCATGAACATTTTCCAACTTCCCTCATATCTCAGTTTTCAGATTTTGTTTATTCCTTGCTTGTAAGAGCCAAGAGGCACACACATTCCAATGCAGTCAAACGAAGGGAGATTAGCCTCATAAATCTTGGCTGTGAAACATAGCTGCTTAACCACGTGGGCTAAATCTAAATACCTCCCAGACGTTCCATTTGTAATTTTAACAACATTTTCAAAGCAAGATGTTCGTGCCGCTGCATTAGTATGTAACCCAGGGGAAATGCAGTGAAGTCCTTGATTGTTACACAATTTGTCCCATGTGCCAAATCGAGTGAAACCTGGACATCCTGAAGCAAGCAACTAAAATTACTACAAATTTGCACGACCCAGTTGAAAATAATGTTGGGCAATTGAATGGATCGGGGTATCTTGAAGCACGCTGAGTACCTCAGAGTGAGTCTGGGGCTTATCAAATATTTCATAACAGTGGGGAAAGCCAATTCGTTTTTAATAATTTTGTAAACGTTAAGATGCTTTCAACAGCACTTTCCATCCGGACAATAGGGCCCTGTTGAGTACTCACATGAGTATCTTGCGGCTATGGAGCGAGAATTGCATCAGCATTCCCAACAGCATTGCTTTTATCCATGGCCAAATTTCGATTTTTGTTTTGGACGAGACCAAAGCTGCAATCGCCCTTTTTAATTAATTTCTCCAATATTGGCCGGTGACCTGGCAGAACCAGCGTATCTCCTACCGTGTTCCTGTGATATTAGGATTTACCTTGGTCCTTCAGGGTCTGTCTGGACAGACCCAGAGGACCTGGACTGCCCTTCACAACAGGACAAAGCGAATATGGGACAGTCCTTGCACATGAAGCTTGAAATTAACAAACCCCATCGGATCCTCAGTTCCGTGGCAAGAGTGTGTAAACTACAAAAGAGAACGAACAAAACCACACAAAGACAAACTGGCGTGGGCCCAGTTGACAATTCTCCTGTAATTTTCCTGCAATTATAGCTCCATCTTGCACAGACAAAGCCAAGTGCAAATTCTGCTTGGTTGCCAATTCCAACAGCATTCCCTTGCGCAACTTTTGTGAAACCCATTCTTCCTCTCTCAGAAAAATCTTAGCGACTGAAATAACCAATAGTTCAGAAAGCACTGTTGAAACAAATCGAATTCAACACCCGGAACAACAGACACCAACACCTACCACTCGCCATCTTTATGTACAACAATCACAATGTTGAATTTTGAATTACACAATCTATCTCGACAACAGCCTTCAAATTGCCAGAACCCTGGAATATATTTTAAGAAGTTTATGTCGAAACTAACGTTTCCTCATTTTAAAGGCAGACGTGAGATGTGTTTCCACCAGAATGCAACGGATCAGACGACTCAGCTTTAAACAAAACAGATTTCATTTAAGCACTACAGTTGGAACACGAACAAAATAGGAAGAGGAGTTTAGAATAACTGCCCTGTTGCAAAACTTAAACGACCCGTTACAGTAATATGTAATATTTAACTGTCCAAAAACAGAATAATTCCAGAAACGGAATTCTTGTAAAAAGAGTAAATTCAATCAAATTCTTGCAGACAGGAGGAACAATATGCAGAGAAATACTTCAGAAAGAAGTCAGAGGAATTCTTCAAAGAAGCTTGCGACTACATGTACTCAAAATCTTTTGACAGCTACAGCTAAACCAAACTGCAAAAAGCCTGAACCATGAGACCTGGCCACACCTATCCAATTGTTAAACTATACTCTCCGGCACCATTGCCTTTAATAACTCTCAAAAATAAAAACAGGTTCAATACTAGCTTTATAAAGGGGCAGACTCATCACACGAGCGAGGGAAGAAATCATTGAGGTCCTAGCAGAAATGTTCACATCAACTATAGCTACGGGATTGTTTACAAATGACTGTAGGGTGACAAATATTGTGCCTTTATTGAAGAGAAGTGCAAAGGAGAAGCCTGGGAACTATAGATCGATGGGTCTGACAACAGTGTTGTGTATGTTATTGGAGTGGATGTGGAGAGATAGAATTTACACGTATTTGGAGGGGCAAGGACATATTAGGGATGGTAAGCATGGCTTTGTACGTCGGAAATCGTTTCTAACAAACCTGGATTGAGTTGTTTAAGGAGGGAAGCCAGAAGATAGATGAAAACAGAATGTTGCACGTTATTTACAATGACATTAGAAAACGTTTGTCAAGATGGAATTCAATTAGAAAAATGCCAGATATTGCATTTAGGAAAAGGGAGACGGGCGGGATTTATAGATAATGGCAGGCACGTGGGAGTTTTATCAAACATAAAGATCTGGGGTTTCTTGCACATGGTTCGATGAACGTTGCGTCACAGGTAGTCTGGGTGGTTAATAACGGTATTATCATGTTTGCCTTCAGTGCTAATAACATTGAGTGTAGGAGTGGGAATTCATTTTGAGATTATACACAACCTTGGAGATGCCACGTTTGGCGCATTGTGCGTGTGGTCGCTCTGTTATTTGAATGGTATTATTTAATTGAAAAGGATTCAGAAAATATTCACCAGGCTGTTACTGTGACTGAAGAGTTTTCAGTTCCGACAGGCTGGATAGTCTGATATTTTTATCAGTGGCGGGTAGACGATTGAGTGGCGACAATTTAGAAGCTTATAGCATTGTGAGACGTACAGATATGTTGAATAACAAAGGCGTTTTCTCTCGGGTAGGGGAGTTGAAAACTAGGGGGCATGTATTTAAGGTGACAGGAAAAATGCTGAACAGGGGCATGAGGGACAATGTTTTGATATAGAGGGTGGTAGCATAAGGACTGGCCTGCCAGAAGAAATGAAACAGATAGGCAGATCTAAACCATTCAAAAGACGTTTGGACAGCTTCATGAATAGGAAAAGTTCAAAGACATAGGGCCGAGCGGATTCAAGTCATTTTCGTTTTGTTTATGAATATTGCCAGGGTAGATGTGTTGGATCGAAATCTCTGTTTTGTCTGCTGTATGTCTCTGAGAACCTGTGTCGCTGTTACAGTGGGGGTTCTAAAATTTGAAAAAGAAGTGAGTTCCAGAGGTGAATTAAATTAACTCATTCATCATCAAGCATTTAGTATCATTATTTTATGAGGGAGATCACAACGAGCATAATATAGTGATTTTTCACCACATTTTCGTCCAAATCCTTTCCAGGCAGGAATGTTTTATAATAATCAGTTACTATCTGTTGAGCTGTTGTGATATTCATATTCAATATTTTAGCAAAAATGTAAAAATCCTATTCGTGACAACTTCAACATTCAGGTATCGTGGTATTTTCGCTGGATAGATAAGTTGCAGGACGACACAATGCTGCCTGGATCTGGTGGTTGAATCCTTGCACATCAGATAATGGAATTTAAACACAGTTAGAAAAATGTCTGAAATTAAGAGACCAATTGCGAACATGAATCTATTGGCAATTATCAAGTAAAATCTCATCTGATTCATCGAGGTTCTTCAGTGAAATAAATTACTATCCTTACCTAGTCCGGTCGACATGTGACTCCAGACCCACAGCAAGGTGGTTGACTCCTTGGAAACTAAAGTTTGCCAATATTTTCTCGCATAGCCAGCGATACCCTCATTTATCAACTGAATAAAGAAAGAATGTAATCTCTTAGTACTGCATTCTATCACCTGATATTTCTTCACCAAGGTGAAGTATGAAACTCCAGTGGAATCGTATTGAGTTTTGCAACTTAATGCTTAGTATTAACTCAGAATCATAGCTGTCTGAAGAATGAATGCATGTTCATTGTACTATGATCACATGGCACATATGAAAAAAACGTTGCAGCTGCAAGATCAGTCTTATCAGATCAGGATTGTTCTCACACTACACGACGAGGCTAAAAACCTTACAGTAAAATTTGTTTTGTGATGAAATGGCTTCTACCTGCTTCGTTTCAATTTTGATCATTTCTCCAACACAGTGTGTCCATTCAGTCAGTCAATCAATCTGTAAGTGAATGGGTCAATTCAGTCAGTCGGGCAGTCAGAGTGCCCATTTACTTCGTGAATGCAGTCAGTCAGTTAATCAGTTAGTGCATTCACTCAATACGTCAATCACTGCGAACATTCTGTCTGTCAATGCATCCATTCTGTCAATTGCTCAGAGTGTACATTAAGTTAGTGAGTCAATTCAGTCAGTCAGTGTATTCCTTCAGCCATTTCGTGAAACAGTATGTCCAGTCAGTCTGTCAGTGTGTGCAGTCAGTCATTCAGTGTGACCATTCAGTCAGACAGTCGATGTGTTCAGTCAGTTATTCAGTCAGTGTGTACATTCAGTCCGGCACTTATTCAGTGAGTTCGATAAGTGTGTCAGTCAGTAAGTGCATCCATTCAGTCAGTCAGTCAGAGCGTGCGTTCACTCAGTCAATGCGACCATTCAGTCAGTCAGTCAACAGTACCTCTATCTAGTCAGTGAGTGGGTTCATTCTGTCAGTCAGTAATACAGAGCGCCCATTTACACAATCAGTCCGTCCATTATGTTAGTCAGTCAGTGCGCCCATTCAGCCAGTCAATCAGTTAGTGCATTCATTTAATAAGCCAATCAGTGCGATCAGTCAATTAATCATTGCATCCAGACAGGCAGTTCGTCAGTAAGAGTGTATGTTCATTCAATGCGTCCATTCACGCAGTCAATGAGACAGTGTGTACAGTCAGACAGCCAGCACGTGCAGTCAGTGCGTCAATTCAGTCAGTTAGTGCGTTCATTCAATAAGCTAATCAGTGCAATCATTCAGCCAGTCACTGCGTTCACTCGGTCAGTCAGCCGTCCAGATCGTTTGTTCACTCATTGCGTCCATTCATTCAATCAGTCAGTCAGGGCATCTCGTCATCATTCAGACCATCAGTGCGTCCATTCATTCAATCAGTCAGTCAGGGCATCTCGTCATCATTCAGACCATCAGTGCGTCAAGTCATTTAATACGATTGTCAGTCCGTTAATTTAGTCAGGGTCCATTCACTCAGTCATTCAGTCAGTGCGTCAATTATGCCAGTCATTCTGACAGTCTGTTCGTGCGTACATTCTTCCATTCAGTCAGTACATTCGTGCCATCAGTCAGTGAATCCACTCAGGCGGTCAGTTAGTCATTGCGCCCATTCAGTCAGTCAGACAGTGCATGTGCCCAATGAGTCAAAAAGTCATTGAGTTAGAGCGCCCATTCCTTCAGTCAGTCAGTAGTATCACCATTCTGTCAGTCAGTCAGTCAGTCAGTGTGCCCACGAAGTCACTGAGTCATTAAGTCAGTGCGTTAGTTCTGTCAGTTAATCGGTCAGAGACTTCATTCAGTCTGTTATTCGGTCAGTGCATTTATTAAGTCCGTCAGTCAGTCTCGCGTTGTGTCCATTCAGTCAGTTCGTCAGTCAGTGTGTCCAGTCAGTCGGTTAGTCTGTGCGTTCATTGAGTAAGTCAGTCAATGATTCAGTGCACCCATTCGGTCAGTCCATAATTCAGTACGTCAATACAGCCAGTGACTGCACATGCAGTATGACATTCACTGCGTCAAGTCAGTCCATGAGTACATGCATTCATACAATTAATCAGTCAGGGCGTCTCAGCGTCTCGTCATCAGTCAGACAGTCAGTGCATCCAGTCAGTCAGTATGACTGTCAGTCCGTTCATTCCATAAGTTCGTCAGAGTCCATTCACTCATTAAATCAGTGCGTGTATTAAGTCAGTTATGCAGTCACTCTGCCAGTACATACATTCAGTGAGTCAGTGCCTGTATTCAGTCGTTCAGTCAGTAGGTCAGAGCGTCCATTCGCTCAGTCAGTTCATCCATTCAGTCAGTCAATCAGCCGGTGCGTCCTTTCAGTCGGTTATTGAGTCTGTGCATTAATTCAGTCAGTCTCTCAGTCTGTGCCGTCATTCAGTCTGCCATTCGGTCTGTGCGTCCATTCATTCATTGCGGCAGTGCATTCATTACGTCTGCCAGTCAGTCAGTCTGTCATTGCATCGATTCATAGCCATTTCAAGAATGAACTTGGAATTTACTGAGTAATCGTCACTATCCTCAAAATGCTGATCCACAAAAAAAAATTCAAACACTTGACCGCTATTGGACCCTACAGCTACCTTGAACTCTTTCACGTTCCTTGTAGTACGAGCTATGTATCGGCATTAAACGTCTCCTGGACTTACATTAAATCTTGCCCCTATTGAATCCTTTCCCATGAAGACAGTCTCAATTTATGTCAGCAATGTGGAAATCGTCCGCAACTGCCGCATAATCCTCTCACACATATTTACATTTGATTACGAATCTACTCATGTATCTATCTTCAAATTTTGGGAGACGTGCTGTCGAATCACAGGCATGGATATTCAATTTATGTTATTTCTACTCGCTCGTAGTAACCATAATGTGTAAGTAACTTCCTGGCATCTGCCCCCCAACCAGCCCCCCCAAATATAGGATGGGTCTTTGTTGTGCGTTAAGATAGTGTGAGAGTTGTTCGACTCCCCATGAAGGAAATGCAACAAAGACAAACCGCTCCCTTGATAGTTTACCATTCCTTAGACGGGGATTACATGATTGTTAACCATGCTGATTTCATGACACCTTTTATACTCGAAACTATCTGCAGACAGAGCGTTTGTGTGCGCGCGAGTGTGTGTGTGTGTGTGTGTGTGTGTGTGTGTGACAGAGAGAGTGAGAGTGTGTATCTGTGTGTGCATGTAAGAGAGAGAGAATACATGTGATGGAGAGAGATCGAGAGTGAGAGAGTATGTGTGTGTGAGTGTGTGTGACCCTCATAATTTTGTAAACCTCGATAAGATCACTCCTCAGCCTCCAACGCTGCAGGGAAAACAGCCCCAGCCTGTTTAGCCTCTTCCTATAGCTCAAATCCTCCAACCCAGGCAACATCATTATAAAACATTTCTGAACCCTTTCAAGTTTTACAACATCTTTCCAAAGGAAGGAGAACAGAATTGTGCGCAATATTCCAATAGTGGCCTAACCAATGCCCAGTACAGCCTCAACATGACCTATCATCTCCTGTACTCAGTACTCTGACCAATAAGGGAAAGCAAACCAAACGCCTTTTTAACTATCCTATCAATCTGCGACTCCACTTTCAAGGAGCTATGAACCTGCACTCCAAGGTCTCTTTGTTCAGCAACGCTCCCTAGGAAATTACCACCAAATATATAAGTCATGTTCCTAAAATGCTACGCCTCACATTTATCTGAATTAAACTCGATCTGCCACTCCTCAGCCCATCTGGTCCAAATCCTGCAGTAGTCTGAGATAACCCATTTCGCTGTCCACTACACCTCAAATTTTGGTGTCATCTGCAAACTTACTAACTGTACCTCTTCTGCTCCCATCCAAATCATTTATATAAATGACAAAAAGTAAAGGACCCAGCACCGACTCCACTGGTCACAGACCTCCAGTCTGAAAATCAACCCTCCACCACCACCCTGTGTCTTCTACCTTTGAGCCAGTTCTGTATCCAAATGGCTAGTTCTCCCTTTATTCCACGAGATCTAACCTTGCTAATCAGTCTCCCAATTGAACCTTGTCGAAAGCCTGACTGAAGTCCATATAGATCACATCTCCTGCTCTGCCCTCATCAATTCTCTTTGTTATTTCTTCAAAAAACTCAATCAAGTTTGTGACACATGATTTCCCATGCACAATGCCATGATGAATATTCTGATAACTCCTTGCCTTTCCAAATAATAAAACACCGACGAGAATGGAATTTGAACACACGCGTGCAAGACACAATGGATTAGCAATCCTTCTCTTGAACCACTCAGCCACCTCGTCCAAAGTTGCAATGCACATCATTATGGTCGCTTCTCCCACAATTCTCCAAAACTGAAAATTCACTTACCTGGCCTGGCTCAATTCCTAAACTCAGGTCCCTTCCCTGGTTGGACAGTTTACCCATTGTATCAGGAATCCCTCCTGAACGGTCCTTACAAATTATCCCCATCCAAGTTCCTAGCATGTCAGGGAACAAACTTGCTATTACATCTTTCCAAGATATGTCTGCATTTTCTCTCTTCTCTCGCCTGCTGGACGTTGGGAGGCCTGTCGTATACACGCAGCATTGTTATTTCGCATTTCCTATTCCTGAGTTTTAACCAATCAATCTTGCACTGTCCTTGCTTCTTGAGTGTTTATATTACACCTGGAATTGTTTCTTCACCAGGAAGTAAATCCTTCTCTTCCACATATCTTATAATGCACTGCAGTGACATGCCGTTCTCGATCTAAGGCCGAGTACTGATTTTACCAATTTCACCCGTGAGGGGCGGTTAGAGCCCGATGCAGGGAAGTATAGGCCTCAGGCTCCAATTTCAGCCGAGCACTGAATTTAACAATTTCACCCAATGTGGGACTTTTAAAGATCCGGACAAGGAGGCCCCGTCTCATGCTCGTGTTTGTTGATCTTTCATGGAATCTATGGGATTAAGAACCACCCAAGTATGGACGTCCATCGGAATAAATTTCCAGTTTCGATCTTGACCTGGTACTGCCGAGAATACAAATCTCTTTCCTAACCACAGAGAGTTAAAACGCAGTAGATAATAGAAATGAACACAATGGTCTTCTGTTTTGAGATAAGTCAGGTGACTCAGAGCAGAATGCATCATTTGCCAGTCTTCCTGACTTTTCCTTCCGCGTCTGACCAGGACCCACAATGTAGGGAAACGTAAGCCTGCGCATCATCTTGGGGAGTTGACCTTACAGAGTGTTGTGAAACTAAAGACCTTCACACTCGCAGCTAGATACATGTGCACATTGAGCAGGAGAGTCCCAGGCTCCATTCTCGGGCCCTTTCCAAAACCGATCTCACACTAGATGAATTGGGGATGAAGTGAGACCCACAGCGCGGGAGGTTTAGGCCGAAGATCCAGATCATGGAGCTAGTACTTACATTTGATCTAGAGTTAGCTGAACTCCACAGATCAGAGATGAAGAACGCAGGTTGAATCTCTGGGCCAAAATGATGCACATCCCACTCGTACCATGACCCTAATGCAGGACTCGGATGCATCTCAGACCTCGTGCTGTGTTAGTCAATTAACCAATCTCTCGACAATGCAGTGAAATATTGGCTCAGGATGCATTGGGCGCCCAGAGCTGGGTTAGCCAATTAGCGGATTTAATGCAGGGGCATATAGGACGAGGCATCATATTGGTCCGAGTGCAAGTGAGCCAATCAGAGTGAAGGTCAGAACTTGTTGCTTCGTACAAGGAAATATAGGCTCTGCCTCTGTTTTAGATTTGCTTCACCAATTGGCTGTGCAATTGACTGAGGCCTCAATGTGGCCCAACTGATATCGTGGATCATTACTGTGCCACGGCTGAGTCCAGCCTCGCCAGCCTCTGACTCTCAGTTTGCATGATTATCCTCCAAGGCTCCTGAATGCCCGGCTCCAGGAACTCACCCACTCCTGGCAACAACATGGAGGATAGGGAGCCCGCCAGCCACCTCTGCAAGTAGGGTGCCTCCTGGATGATGTCGTGGGTGAGCAGCAGTAACTGAATGAGATCCAGCACAGCCTCCACCAGCAGCTGCAGCTCACCATCACGGTCCTCCAGGGCTTGATTGGCACCAAGGCTGCGTCTTAGCGTCGGTGGTCTCCAGCAAAGAGTGGAGCAATAGGCATCCCCAAAGGGTCCTCTGTGCCATCCTCGTTATGATGCATCCGGAGGCCATGCCAGTGCCTACATCACCATCCAGTGGATTGGTCTGACGTGTTGAAGTTAGAAATATGGGGGTCTAGATCTGAGGGGCAAGAATTGGTTGATGTCAAACATGGTCCAAAAGCATCAGGTCTAGTTTTCAATGGGTACAAAATTTCAGAATTTCATCAAGACTTCTCTGACAAAACTTCCCTTCCCATCCCAGCACTACAAAGGGGAGGGAATCACATCTGTTCCTTACCTGCAACCATCCAACAAAAACTCCATCACCAAACTAAAAAAAAGAGAGAAAGAGAAAGACCTGGTCCTCGGTATGAAAGGAGGAGGAATTGGATAATGGAGGGTGGAGTTTGGGAAAATGGGGCCTTTGAATTTATGTGTGTGTTGTTGTGGTAGGAACGGGTTTGGGGTGCACCAGGCATGGAATTATATTTGGGGCAGTGTTTTAGGTAATCTGGACAGGGAAGAGAGTACGGAGCGGTGTTTGGGGAGCGCTGGGCAGTCCAGAGTGTTTGGGCAAGTGCGTGCGAAATTGTAGTTGGTCAGGTTTGTGCAAAGGGCGGGGCCGTGTTTAGCACCGGGGTTTGAGGGTGAGCTGGGCAGAGAATTGTGTTTGGCAGAGGAGATTAGAGTGTGCTGGGTGGTGAAAAGCATTTGAGGCAGTGTTTTGGGTATGCTAGGCATGGCAGAGTTTCAGGGCGGAGTTTAAGGTGCGTTGGGAGGGGCACAGTGTTTGGGGGTGAATGTTGGGCGTGCTGGGCGTGGCACAGTTTTTGTGGGTGGAGTATTGGGTGTGCTGGCGGGACACTGTGTTAGGGGGCGTGGTTTGGGGAATTGTTTTAGTAGAACAGGAAACTGAAAACAACAAAATATTGGAGACCAGAGTGGGTCAAGGGCTGTATCTGTGGAGTTGGAGGAAGCTCAAGTTTTGAGTTTAGATGTTGATGTGTTGCGAGAGCAGCATTTATGCAACATTGCTGGGGCGATGGTTGGACTGCTTTGGCTCAGAAAGAATGTTGACAATTCTTATTAAGTGGTCAGACTGTGTGAATGGCAGAATAACTGTGTTTCTATCTGCCAAAATGGCAAGAGTAGACCATCCACTGGTGCGAGCGTGAGGGGAGAGATCGTGATTGAGCAGGTAAAAAGGAAAGCTGAGAGAAAATGAAGCAATGAGCTCACAATTTGAAGGAGCTGAACTCAGCATTAGTCCAGAATTTTGTGAACATGCCTAGTTTGAAGATGAGATGATGCTTCTCCCGCTTGTGCCGTGATTCACTGGAGTATGGGAGAATACCGAGGACAGACAAATGAGCTTGCAAGCAGGATGCTGTGTTAAAATGACTGGGCTACAGGAAATTTGGGGTCATGCTTATTTGCAGACTGGAGGTGTTCTGCAAATGCGGGTCGACACTCAATGTTGAGCAGGGCTTCAGTGCAGAGTGGATCATACTTACATGCACAAAACCAGAGATTCTGAAATAAAGGTTGTAATTCACAGTGACAGACAGAAAGGTTCAGAGAAAGAATAAATCCCACTTTCAATGTATGACCCGCAACAAAGTTCCACAGTCCGAGAGATTCGTAAATCTGACAGTGAGAGATTGAGAGCAAACGACAGGTTCTTGGTCATATACAGTTCAGGCACTGGAATTTCATGGAACTACATGTACCTAGAGTTTGCCTCCACTTTTATTGTTTCCTAAAGGAACTGTCCAAGATCATCACAATTCATTTGCATGCATCGTTTTCTAATCTGTAAATGTCATCATTCAAGATAGTGAGGGCAATCATTGGCCAGAGATAAGGACTGTAACACAGTTGTCAAATTTACATTTAGTCTCAGTATTATAGAAGAAGGACAGTGTGTAATTTGAGCATAGTTTCTCGTTTATTTTTGCCATTTATTGATGAGAATTGCTCAGAGAAACAGCAGAGGATTGGAGAAATAATACAAGATTTTCTTCACTCGTTCCATGACTGGTAATTTCGAGCATAGCTTTTAAAAAGATGATGAAACAAGATTTCTGTTAGTTTTCTCAGAAATGGCTTAACATTCTCTGAAATAATGGATTAGTGGTGCTGGAAGAGCACAGCAGTTCAGGCAGCATCCAACGAGCAGCGAAATCAAAGTTTCTGGCAAAAGCCCTTCATCAGGAAACCCAATTACAAATAGTAATGAAAGCTGATGGCAACTCCGCACGTTTCAGAGATATTAAAACTTGTACATGGCTCCAGATTGCAATAAAAGGAAATAGAGTAGAATGAGAAGATGTCAAAATGATGGCGTATCGAAGCAGATTCTGCGTTATATCCGTGGAAAATTGATCCTCAGGGAAACAGCTGCATCTATCAATGATGGTGTTTGAAGATACATCCTCAGAGCATCTGCATGGGATCTCTAAGTTCAATGAAGTTTCCACAAGGACACATGTACTACTTTCATTCAGAAACAAATACATTCTATTATCTTTCCTGTCTTTCTTTTTCCTATTCAGTATGTCTATTTCTGCATTCCGATTTGTATTTTAATATTGCAGAGACGATGCACGCCCAAGGACAAGACCCAATGCACAAAAAGCAAAAGCACTCACAGACCGTTTTCACGTTTTGACCATTTCTCCAACAACTTGGGCAACTGCTGAAACTTCCCCTTTCTGCAACTCACCAGCACGTGTTACTTCGGGGTGGGTTCCTGTGTTGGAGTTGGAATCCTGACCAATCTCTCTGCTCAGCACGCTTTACTGTTTGGAAGTAATGCTAAGTGAATCACTTCCTCCCCCATTGTGCACAATTCTCACTATCAAACAATTCCCAGATATCATTAGTCAACCCTATGTAAGTAAGATTGTTATGAATCACTCTATGTATTCGCTCCCCCCCCACCCCCAACTCCCCCTGCCCTCAGTAATCAAAAGACGTGAAGGCAATACGAAAGGCCATATTCAGGTGAAGGGTTTCCAGTGATAGATGGATAACTGCTTTATCAGGAGCTGAATTTTTAACTAGACTACTTAATTTTATGTGGCTAAGTGCAGAATCTGGCTCTGATGTGAATATTTAACTTGATTAAAAAATGTTTACCAGTTAAATTCCTACTGCAGCGGTTGTGAATCCCACGTATTGTTCGAGCTGCACCAATCAGCGCAAATCTGCGAGTATCCCATTATATTTTAGACGTCTGCTTTCTAGATAGTGGCATCTCATTTTCGAGAGTGGGGATGAGATCCTTACCACAGAAATTATCGCAACTAATCTGCTCCTGTATCAATGGCAAAAATATGAAGAATAAAGTTCAACGCCCAGTTGATCCTTTCTTTGTTGAATCATTTAGCCATGTCTGACAGAAAACGATTTCATTGATTGTCATGTAAGGAATAGTATCCTGCAGCACACAAGCTTAACCCATCATTTTGTTTCCTCGTGTGCACATTACAACCGAATTTGCAGAACGGGTGTTATCTCTCGGCCTTGTTCGCTTATCTCTGGGATGTGAGAATTTTCCTGCTCTTTTACCATTAGTCATACAAGTTCTACATCAGATTTGCCTTGCTGCTGTTGTGGATTTGGGTTATACCTGCTCATTTTATTCTAGCCTTCAGAAGGTTTCTGTTTGACCTGGTGCCGCTGTTCTTTTTTAGTTCCTCTGTTCCTCCATGTGGATTGGTCACGACATGTTAATATGTCTTGCTTCTCGATTTTTTTTTCCAGCGATGTTCTGCCAAGCCACTCTTTCAATTCAGTTATCATCTTTTCAGCAGCTCTGAGTTGTTTCTTTTCGAAGTTAGTTTCATAATTAATGTAACCAGATATTTAACCATGCTCTTCAACTGTTCTCTGAACTTGGACTGCGTCGCAATATAAATTAATGTGTTTGTGCTGCATGTTAAATTCCGCAACATGTACGCAACTTCCTTAAACTTATATTCAGAATTGTCACCAAGGAGTTCATTAACATTAAAAATGAACAGAATGTACGGAAACCACAACAGGATAAAACTGCTCAATATGGTGAGGAGTAAAATCACAGAGTTCCGTCTGCTCATCATCTCGGGATCATTCTGTCCCTTGTTATGACCCTTCAGTCCCTTACGGAACCGACTAGCCACTAATATATGCCTGACTATCAGAGCATTAAGCAAAAGAATTAAACCAAATGGTAGCAATGGCGTTAAAACCTTATCAACTATTCTAAATCCAATCCATCTCGGGTCAGTAAAATAGGCTTGTTTGTTAGAACAATATAGAGGAACATTGTTAATTATTCGTTTAGGTTTAAATCTAAAGTAAATTGGTATGTTTTTTAAACTGAAAAAGAAACAGATTGTTGCAAGAACTCCTGTTGCAGTTTTCCTGGTGCAATATTTAGATTTAAGCCTCTCGCAACAAATTGCAATAAATCGATCAAAAGTAAAGGCGGCAGTGAACCAAACTGAACAGTCCATTGCTAAGCGAGCCAGGAGGTAGTTAACTTTATACACAGCAGTGAGAGTCAGGAGAGGCATCGGGAAATAATACCAATTGATTCCGAGAAGCATGACCTCAATGATAATCGTCAGTAGATCCGCCATTGCCATGGCCACCATGTAACAAGTGTGCAGTTGGAGATCTCACACTTTCCCTGGGATAAGATTACAATTGCCACGAGATTTGCTGCGAGAGGAAAGAGGCAGAAGGATCTCAATTTAGTTTATATTCGTGTGAAGAATGTAAGCACTGAGATTTGTTTAAAAACTTGGAAATCGGCTCTTTTCACAATTTGAACCATAACTAAGCAAATGCAGGAAATTGTAGATACATTAATTTTCTTTCATTTGTGGAACTCAGGATTTCTTCAAATCTACTGATATGAAGGTCTGAATTTTTTATGTCTCAAGAATCATTGAATAACTACGGAAGCTGCTTGGCTCATCGAGGCTGAACTGACCCTCAGAAGAACATGCCAACCAGAGCCTCCATCCCTGTAAACCCACGAAAATTTTCCATGCCTCTCTGGTAATATCACATTTCCCATGGCGCATTTACTGAGCGTGCACATCCCTGGACACTAAGGCTCAGTGGTCAGCAATGCTGCCTCACAGTGCCATGTCAGTTCGCAATAGAAAATCGTGAGCACAGACAATAGAATAATTATCTGAGCAGTTCCTATCTTGCAGAACGTTTTTCTTTTCCAACTTCCTCATTCAAGTCTGTTCTTTGGGGTTTGCACAGCACCAGATACCCGGGTTTGATTCCAACCTGGGACAACTCTCTACGTGGGGTTTTCACATTCTCCCCGTGTTTGTCTGCGTTTTTTCGGGTGCTCGGCTTTCCTCCTGCATGCCAAATATGTACTTAAATGCCCCAATGTCTCTCCTTCTACCTGCACAGCTGGCAACGCATTTCATTTATTCACAACTGTCTGTGTAAAGAAGCTATCTCTGGCATCTCCTTTTTACCTTCCTAATCATATCTTCATATTTTGACTCTTCGTACCAGTCAATCCTGTCCCAGGGAAAAGAATCTGGCCATTGCTCTCATTTTTTAGTACACCTCTATCAGTTCTCCTCTCTTCCTCCATCTCTCCCGAGAGAAAAATACGAGCCTATTCAAACTTTCTTCATAAGGCAAGCCCTCCAGTCCAGGCAGCAACGTGGTAAACCTTCTTTGCACATTCTTCAAAGTCTCTGTATCTTTCCTACCACAGGCCGAACAAAACTGGATGCAAAAGTTCAAGTGTGGTCTCACCGGTGACTTGTAGAGCTGCAGCAAAAACTCACAGCTCGTACACTCAATCCCCCGATGATGTAAGCCAAAGCACCATATGCTTTCTTAACACTATCCACCTGGGTGGAAACTTTGAAGGATCTATGTACGTGCACACCCCGATCCCTCTATTCGTCCACACTGCCAAGAATCCAGTCTTTATCGCCTGTGTTAATCACTGTGTATTGATATCAAATCTTTCCTAAAACAGGACGTGTGACATTCAAATCTATTTAACATTGTGCATGAGAAAGAAGATTAATCAAGTTGAGAAAGTGCTGCCAATAGATTAAATGTAATGACCTGTGAAACCGAATGCAATCACCCACACAAGAGCAATTCTAACCTGTGATTCCTCTCAGTAAGAAAAGGCGACTGGTTGTCAATTTCATCGCATACAGTGGAATCTGACATTGATAATCTCCACCAATACCTATTATCGGGGAATTTTCCCGTTCCTGACTTTGGCTTCATAGGACAGACCATACAGAAACACACACACACACACGCACACAACACACACACACAGAGACACACATTCGCAGACACACATCCCTATGAGCGAGAAACAATTCAACAAAACAGGGATTTTCAGTGACAAAAGTATCATTGAACAGATGAAAATGAAGTAGTGGTGCCAGTAATAATGCTATGGTGTCAGTATTAGAATGTCCAGCAAATACTATACGAAGTCACTATGCATATCAAAAGCCAATGCAGAAAGAGAATTAAACGATTTCAAGCCACATAAACACTTATCAGGAATACCAATTATAGTAAGGATCGCATAAAACATTTTCCTGACAGCTCGTACTGTATTGTGCATTTTCTCTGGGAAAGTGCTGTGTTGGTTTGTACTGCAGACAATTTTCCAAGTTCAACTCTAAAATGTTCCATCCCAATACATGCATTTTAGACTTTCAGGGGCATCCATCGGGAGACTGAAGTGTTTTTTTTCATTTAGTAAATTTTGAGTAAACAGGTTACAACATGCGTGACATCCCCTGTTGATGTAAAACACAGGTGTTGACGTATAACTAGAGCCTGAAACACTCAAACTGGCCAGGTTTGATCAGTTTAAAGTCGGGAGTGTGATGCTGGAAATGCACAACAGGTCAGGCAGCATCCCAGGAAAATCGACAGTTTGGACAAAAGCCCATCATCAGATGCCTGATGAAGGTCTTTTGCCCGAAACGTCGATTTTCCTGCCCCTCTGTGCTGCCTGACCCGCTGTGGTTGTCCACCACCACACTCTCGACTCTAATGACCAGCATCTGTAGTCCTCACTTTCTACTGATCAGTTTAAAAATGTACTCACTCTTGGAAACTGCGAAACTTCAACAAGAATTTGCGATCTGTATTTTATATTGTTCTAGTGCTGGACCTAACGAATCAAGATAAACAAATCAGAACCCCAAGGTAAACCCATTTAGATAGTCGTAGCCCAGCAAGTGACTATTCAGCCTGCACTCAGCCTGCACCCACTTCCTTCCTTTTCTCCTGGACTCTAGCTGCTTGTTCAACTCGCTTTTGACGAAATTTGTCATAGCTTCATTTTCTCTGAGTTATGTTTCTGGTTTTACATGGGACAGGATGTAAAAGGATGGTTCCCCAGTACCACCTTTGCATTACTAATGTATAAAATTTAGCTCCATGAGGTTTTTCACATGTATGTGGCGGGGAGGGGGGGGGGGGGAGCAATGTCTTTTTGTTTGTAATGTGTGAACCCCAATTGTAGTTATCACATCTGTCAGTTTTCTTGTTCTCGAATTGAATCCCTTCTTCAATGATCTACCTGGTTTACAACAGCAGCTACTTCCAAAATTGACCCATGGAGCTTTGGATGATGAAGTGGAACCACCATGTAATGCACTCGATTTCTGTAAAACAAAAATGCACATATATGTGTATCTCTTAAAGATTTAAGTCTCTGGACAACTTGATTGCAGTGACTGCAGGGCCTAGACAGTAGACGGTTGAATAAAAGCCTTTATTCTCATAATCCTATGGAGTCCTCAAACACAGAGGTGTCAGGACATGCGAAATTCAATGCAACCAAAGCGTCCTCCTGTACTTTAAATCTCCATCTCCAGTGGTTCAGAACTACCGCGATTCCAAAGTGTTCCTTCTTTGTTTCTGACTGCAAAATGATACAGAAGGTGGGGTGCTCAGGCCACACCATCACGGAAACCAGCGTTTCATCCATATACACCGTCAACATGGCTCGCTGACATGGAAAGGCTTCCAACATCATCAAAGACCAATTGCACTGCAGTAATGATTTCCTACAACCTCTTCAATCAGACAGGAGATGTAGAAACCTGAAAACACACACACACACACACACACACACACACACACACACACACACACACACACGAGGTTCAGGAACAACTTTTCCCTGGCTGTATTAGACAACATCCCCTGCTCCGCCTTCATCAACCTTCTTTGTCACTTATTCAAAAATACAATAATGCTTATGAGACACGATTTCGCATACACAACACCACGTTGAATGCTCCTAATTAGTCCTTGCCTGGACAAACGCATGTAAATTATGTTCCCAAGGATTCCCTCCAACAACGTACCTACCACTGACAACAGGTTACCTGGCCTCTACATTCCTGCCGTTTCCTCAGCTCCTTTCTAATGGTAGCCAATCACGTTAACCAGCCTCCAGTCTTCCAGCACCTTATCTGTAGTGACCGATGTTAAAAATAACTCAGCAAGGGGCACAACAATCAATTCTCCAGCTTCCTACATAGTTATGGCTTTCATCTGATCACGTCCTGGGGCTTTATCCACCTTTGATCATTTTAAGGTGTCCACCACCTCCTCCTCGGTAAGATGTGGCTGTTAATTTCATTTGCTTTCATTTCCTTCTTAATAATAAATACTGATGTGAAATAGTTGTTTGTTGTCTCGCCTGTGTCTTGCAGTTCCACACATTCCATGTGGCCTTGTTGACCTTTTGGGGGATGGGGAAAGGGGAAAGGCGGCTATTCTCTCCCTCGTCACTTTTATCCTTAACGTATTTGTGGAATCTCTTGGATTCTCCTTAACCATATTCACAAACCTACCTCATGTCCCCCTTATAGAACATAGAACATAGAACATTACAGCGCAGTCCAGGTCCCTCGCCGCTCGATGTTGCGCCGCTCTGTCACACTAATCTGAAGCCCATCCCACCTACACTATCCCATGTCCGTCCATATGCCTGTCCAATGACGTCTTAAATGCACTTAAACTTGGCGAATCTACTACCATTGCAGGCAAACAATTCCATACCCTTACTACTCTCTGAGTAAAGAAACTGCCTCTGACATCTGTCTCATACCTACCTCCCTTCACTTTAAAGTTGTGTCCCCTCATGTTTGCCGTCCCAATACTTGGAAAAAGGCTCTCCCTTTCCACCCTATATAACCCTCTGATTATCTTGTATGTCTCTATTAAATCACCTCTCAACCTTCTTCTCTCGAACGAGAACAGCCTCAAGGCCCTCAGCCTTTCCTCTTAATACATTCCTTCTATCCCAGGTAACATCCTAGTAAATCTCCTCTGCACCCTTTCCAAAGCTTCCATATCCTTCTTAAAATGTGGTGACCAGAACTGTGCACAATATTCCAAGTGTGGCCATACCAGAGCTTTGTACAGCTGCAACATAACCTTCTGGTTCCGGAACTCAATCTCTCTATTAATAAAGGTCATAACACCACATGCCTTCTTAACAAACCTGTCAAACTGGGTGGGAACTTTCAGGGATCTGTGTACATGGACACCGAGATCTCTTTGCTCATCTGCACTCCCACGAATCTTACAATTAGCCCAGTACATTGCATTCCTATTACCTATCCAAAGGGTATCATCTCACACTTGTCCCACATTAAACTCCATTTGCCACCTCTCAGCTCAGCTCTGCGTGCTATCTATGTCTCTCTGAAACCCAGTACCTCCTTCGTCACTATCCACAACTCCACTGACCTTAGTTTCGTCCGCAAATGTAAAAACTCACCCTCCTAAACCCTCATCCAGGACATTTATAAAAATGACGAACAGTAGTGAACCCAACACCGACCCTTGCGCTACGCCACTGTAGCTGGACACCAAGATGAACATGTTTCATCAACCATAACCCTCTGTTTCTTTCAGCCAGCCAATTACTGATCCAACCTGCGCTGTCTCCCACAATCCCATTCCTCCGCATTTTTTATCATAGCCTACTGTGGAGAACCTCATCGAACGCCTTGCTGAAATCCATATACACCACATCAACTGAGTTACTCTCATCTAGCTGTTTGGTCACTTTGTCAAAAAACTCAACAAGTTTCGTTAGGCACCACCTACCCTTCACAAAACCGTACTGACTGTCCCTGATCAGATTATTCTTTTCTAGATGGTTATGCATCCTATCTCTTATAACCTTTTCCAACACTTTACTGAAGTGAGACTTACTGGTCTTTAATAACCAGGGTTGTCTCTACTACCCTTTTTGAATAAGGGAACCAAATTTGCTATCTTCAGTCCTCACGGACTATTCCTGTAGACAATGATGATTTGAAGATTAATGCCAAAGACTCGGCAAACTCTTCCCTTGCTTCCCATAGGATCCTAGGATAAATCCCTTCCAGCCCAGTGGATTTATCTATTTTCACACTTTGCAGTATATCTAATATCGCTTCCTTGTGAATATCAATCTCTTCTAGTCTAGATGCCAGTATCTCTGTATGTTCCTCGCCAACACTTTCATTTTCACCAGTGAACACTGTCGAAAAGTATTGGTTTAGTCCTTGCCCTACCTCCTCTAACTCCACACACAACATCCCACTTTTATCCTTGATTGGCACTAATTTAACTCTCGTCATTCTTTTATTCCTCACAAACCTATGGAAATCCTCAGGGTTAATACTGCTTCTATGCGCCAACAACTTCTCATGTCTCCTACTGGCTCTACTGAATCTGTTTTTTGTTAATTTCCTGACTTCCTTGTAACCCTCAAGCGCTCTAACTTTTTTTCATATTTTGTCCAAACATAAGCCTTCCTCTTCTTCTTGATCAGGGATTCTACTCCCTTAGTCAACCACGGCTCACGCATTCTATATCTTCCTCCCTGCCTGACAGGCTCAAAATTATCTAGTACACACAGGAACTTTTCCTTGAATAAGCTCCACATTTTTAATGTGCCTATCCCCTGCAGTTTCCTTCCCAATTCTACCCTTCCTAAATCTTTCCTAATTGTATCGTAATTTCCCCTCCCCCAGCTGCAACTCTTGCTCTGTGGGGTACACCTATCCCTTTCCATCACTAAAGTAAACCATGACAAAATTGTGATCGCTGTCTCCAAAGTGCTCACCTACTTTCAAATCTAACACCTGGCCAGGCTCGTTACCCAGCGCTAAATCTAAAGTGACTTTGCCCCTTGTCGGCCTGTCTCCATACTGTGTCAGGAAGCCCTCCTGCACACACTGGACAAAAGCTGACCCATCTATAGTACTCATACAGTAATTATCCCTGTCAATATTTTGATAGTTGAAGTCTCCCATGACAACTACCCAATGACATCCAAATAATTGATATAAATGACAAAACGTCTTGGATCCAACACCTGTTTGTCTCTGTGTTATCTATTTTTTAGCTGATGTCCTCGGTTGTGAATCAATAAATAACAGTTACAGGATTGTGCTATCCTGTACCATTTTCCAGACTTTTAAAAAAAAATCATGTCTGAACAATTGCAACAATCGAACAACTTCACTGTCAGGTCTCAAGAGTGGAGCAGGTCAGAAGGGTGGAAAATCCTCCAATAGGGTGGACTCCGGTCTGGGTGAGGAGAGAAATTATATTTCTCTGAAGTCACAGCTCGAAAATCTTCAACAAACCTCATTTCTATTAATTCATGGGACTTGGCTGGTGCTTGCCTGCCTGGTATTTGTCTCCCATCTCTCGTTGCTCCTCTTGAGAACTTGGGGTTGGGGTGAGCTGTTCGTTGAACTTCTGCAGACTGTGTCCTATAGGCAGACCCACAATAAACAATGAAGGAGGGATTCCAGGATTTTGACTCGGCGACACTGAAGGAATGGTTGAGGTTAGTGATACGTCAGTCCTCTTCAATGATGAAAATAAATTGAGGAATACACTGAGTTCTGAGGGGCACACAGCATGCTTCGGGTGTGACACTTCAATGCTCATCACATAAAGAATCTCCATCGAAAAATAACTGACTGAACAGGCTGAGAGATAAAAGGCAGAGCAGTTAGACTACAGAAAGTGATTAGTTGGCCATCAAATGGAAGCATCTTAAACGAACTGATTCTGAACAAACCTACCTGTCACAGATGGATCTGTCCGCAATGGTACTGCTGGGATAGTCCAGCGAACAGGCATGACAGAAGTGAATTCCCACCCATCGTCAAGATGCCTTCTATAGAGTTATGTGGCACTACTGATGGCAAAGTGGGACATACCTATCAAGAATCCAGTAACTAAAACTGAACATCCATGAGGCAACCGTGGTCCATAATCACCAGCAATACTGTAGCCAACCGCTAACACCGAGCTGAGAAATATGGATGATTTTCTCCTTTTCGAGGATGCGTCTGGAATTCTCCGCTTCAGTCGCTGTCAAAGTTTGGCTATTATGTGCATTCGTCAAGGCTTTCTCTTAAATGCGCAAGTCATTCAAGGTTCATTGAAAAAAAACGTGGGAAAGTGAAACTGAGGATTATTAGCTAAGTCACGTTTTTTTTGACAGAGCAGAGTTGTTTGGCTGAATCGTTTTCTTGTCCCACGCCTTATTTTCTTCCGTTGGAAAATTATGTTTATGTGGTGATGTGCGATCTGCTGCTTAGTTTTTGGATTGTTCATTGACAGGAAGATTCTGTAAACTGTCTAACGGCTAATCATTTGTAGAGGCAGAGGGTGAAGCTTGTGTAGAATGAGCTGCCAGAGGAAGTGTTGGAGGATGGTAAAATTACTGCCTTCAAAGCCATCTGGATGGGGATATTAATAGGAAGGGTTTAGAGGGATATGTACCAAATGTTGACAATTCGACGTAGATTTATTTAGGAAATCTTGTCGGCATGGATAAAGGGTGTTTTTCCATGTTGCAAATCTCGATGACTATAGCAGATCTACCAAGAAATCAAGGTGTAAAGGATCAGAACAATATGAGAAAGATTACAATAATGTCAGAGTCAAGCATTCTTTTACAATTCTAGGAAAATCCAATTCATGAACAAAGAGTTTCTGTGAGACTGGGCTGCGCTTGTCCACAGAATGTCTTTGTGCTCTTAATCCCCTTGGCTGCAGGATGGTGTTCTGACTCTCCCCAGGGTTCTGTACCTGCCAGTCTCACTTGTCCTCTCATCATTGCTATCTTTAGAAACGTGACTGGGAGAGGTTTTCGCAAGTAAATGGGCCAGTTCGTAAGTGGAATGCCTTTGAAGATAAGATGAAAAGAGCTCAGAGACAGTATGTTCTTGTCAGAATGAATGGCAAGTCTGGTAGGTGGAAGGAATGCTAGAACGCAAGATAAATTGAGGCTCTGGTCAAGAAAAGATCGAGGCTTTAGTCAATTACAGACAGCTGAGATTGAGTGAATCCGAATGGAGTATAACAGAAATCGTAGGATTACAGGTGGAAAATCAGGAGGCCAAAAGGGGACATGAGGTTACGTTGGTGAATATGGTTAAGGAGAATCCAAAGATATTACACAAAAACGTTTAGGGCAAAAGAATGACGAGGGAGAGAAGAGCCGTCTCCCCCCAAATCCGCATTCCCCCGAAAAGTCAACGAGGCCATGTGGAATGTGTGGAACTGAGAGAGACAGGCGAGATACTAAACAAGTGTTCCACATCAGTATTCACTGTTAAGAAGGAAATAAAAGCAAAGGAACTTGGTGAAATGAATAGTCGTATGCTAACAAGTGACCATATTGCTGAGGAGGAGCTGCTGGGCATCTTAAAATACAGAAAGGTGGATAAAGACCAGGGACGTGATCAGATGAAAGCCAACACTTTGAGGGAAGTTAGAGAAGTGATTGTTGCTCCCCTTGCTGAGGTATATGTAACATCAATCACCAAAGGTGAGGCGTTGGAAGACTGGAGATTGGCTAACAAGATGTCAATACTTAAACGTGGAGGTAGGGAAATGGCATGAAAGTAGAGACCAGTTGCCCTGATATCAGTGGTTGGTACGTAGTTGGGGGAAGACCTTACAGACAGAATTTACATGTATTTGGATAGGCAAGGACTAATTAGGAGCAGCCCACGTGGTGTTGTCCGGTTGAAATCGTGTCTCATGAGTTTGATCGAATTTTTGAAGAAGTGACAAAGAAGATTGATGAAGGCGGAGCAGGGATTTGTCCAAATGGTCCTCAACAAGGCTTTTGATAATTTCTGTATGGTAGACCGGATAGCAAGGTTTGATCACCTGGAATCCAGCAGAGCTAACGATTTGGATATAAAATTGCCTTGAGAGAGATGGTGGTGGAAGTTTCTGTTTCAGACTGGAGGCCAAAGACTAGCGGGGTGGCATATTAACTCTGACTTAACTCCACAGGTGCTGCCAGACCTGCTGAGCTGTTTCCAGCATTTCCTGTTTGTGTTTCTGGTAAAGGAGCTCAATGATGTAAGGGTATCTGGGCAAGAGCAAGTTGGACACCGAAGTGTCTGTTTCTGTACCGTACAATTCCACATCATTTCACCTTTATGACTAATTTGTTTGTCCTCCAGTCCAGACCCTGCAAGAGACGCCGTCTTGATTGATTGATTTATTTTCACCTGTACAGAATTAAAGTGAAAGGTTATTTTTATGAGCAGAACAGGCAGATGATAGTAATCGTGGATGTACAGATCATGACGACTGAGGTAGGGACATTGCACAATTCCACAGTCTGCCAGAAAAACGTTAGCAAGATCATTATTATTTGAGATAAAGGAGCCCATTACCCAGTCTAATACAGCGTGAGAAAAGTTGTTCCTGAACCTGCTGGTGTGTGTGTGTGTGTGTGTGTGTGTGTGTGTGTGTGTGTGTGTGTGTGTGTGTGTGTGTGTGTGTGTGTGTGTGTGTGTTTGTTTGTGCGTGTGTTTATATATATATTTTTATATGTGTGTGTGTGTTTTGCTCAGGTTTCAGTTTCTCCTGTTTGGCTGAACAGGTTGTCGGAGATCATTGCCTCGGTGCAACTGGTGTTTCATGATATTGGCAGCTGCATCGATGTAGTTTATGGATGGACGGCTGTTTTCCGTGATGGTGTCGGCTGAGCACCCCACCTTCTGTAACTTCTTACTATCCGAAACAATGTAGGAGCACTTTGGAATCGCGGCAGTTCTGAACGACTGGAGATGGAGATTTAAAACACACGAAGACGCTGTGGTTTCAGTGAATTTCACATGCCCTGGCACCACTTTTTAATGGTTACCACAGACTGCGTCTATGTTTGAGGACTGCATAGGATTATGAGAAGAAAGGCTTTTATTTTACCATCCACTGCCTGCAGTCACTGCAATCAATTTATCCACAGACTTAAATCTCTAAAAGATACACATATATGTGCATTTTTACAGACATCGAGTGCATTATATGTTAGTTCCACTTTATCATCCGACACTTTATCGGTCACTTTTGGAAGTAGCTGCTGTTGTAAAACAGGTAGATCATTGAAGAAGGGATTGAATTCGAGAACAAGAAATTTGACAAATGTGATAACTACAATTTAGGGTTCACACATTACAAAGAAAGAGGCATTGCTCCCACCTGTGTAGATGTGAATAACCTCAAGGAGCTAAGTAATGCAAAGGTGGGAGTGGGGAACCATCCATTTACATCCAATCCCAAGTGAATCCAGAAACATAACTGAGAGAAAATTCAGCGATGAGAAATTTATTCAAAAGCGAGTTGAACAAGAAGCTATCGGATGAAGTACAGGAGAAAAAGAAGAAAGTGGGTGAATGTGCTCAGCTGATAGAAACCCGCAGAGAGCTGTGAATGACAGTACAGGCTGAATAGTCACTTGCTGGATTATGAATATCTTAATGTGTTTATCTTGGGTTTCTGATTTGTTTAACTGGATTCGTTAGGTCCAACAGTAGAACAGTGTAAAATACAGGGCTCGAACTCATGTTGTAGTTTCACAGTTTCCAAGTGTGGGCACATTTTTAACTGATAAGCAGAAGGTGGGGACAGCCGATGCTGCTGATTAGAGTCGAGAGTGTGGTGCTGGAAAAGCACAGCGGGTCAGGCAGCACACGGGAGCAGGAAGATTGACGTTTCGGGCAAAAGCCCTTCATCAGGAATCGAGAGTCAGGAAGGGGGAAATTCCCTAATAATACATATAATTAGATTTACAATGTCAGATTCCACTTTGTGCGATGAAAATGGACAACCATAACAGCAGTCGCTTTTTCTTACTCTTGTGTGGGTTATAGCATTCAGTTTCACGCGTCATATAATTTTAACTTAATTAGATGCAGTGATTTATTGGTAGCACTTTCTCATCTTGATTAATATTCTTTCTGGTGCACAATTTTAAGTAGAATTGAATGTCACACGTCCTGTTTTAGGGAAGAATTGATATCAATGCACAGAGATTAACACAGACGATTAAAGACGGGATTCTTGGCAGTGTGGAGGAACAGAGGGATCTGGGTGTGTACGTCCATAGATCCCTCAAAGTTTCCACTCAAGTGGATAATGTTGTTAAGAAAGCATATCGTGTTTGGGTTTCATTAACGGGGGATCGAGTTTAAGAATTGCGAGGTTTTGCAGCAGCTCTACAAGTCCCCGGTGAGACCACACTTGGAATTTTCTGTCCACTTTTGGCCGGCCGAATATAGGAAAGATACAGAGGCTTTGGACAGGGTTCAAAGAAGGGTTACCAGGACGCTGTCTGGACTGAAGGGCTTGCCTTATGATGAAAGGTTGGATACGCTCGGACTTTTCTCCTGTAGAGAAGGTGGAAGAGAGGAGACCTGATAGAGGTGTACAAAATAATGAGAGCAACAGGTAGAGTCAATATTCAGAGACTTTTCCCCAGGGCAGGATTGCCTGGTATGTGGATTCATAGTTTGAGGATATGAGGAGGAAGGTATAAAGGAGACGTCAGACGTAGGTTCTTTACAGAGACAGTTGTGAATGAATGGAATTCGTTGCCAGCTGTGGTGGTGGAAGTAGAGTTATTGGGGACATTTAAGCATGTTTATGGACTGTAGGAGGAAACCGGATCACCTGGAGAAAACCCATACAAGCAGGGGGAGAATGTGCAAACTCCACTCAGACAGTGCCCCGAGGTTATGATCAAATCCGGGTCTCTGGTGATGTGCTCACCCCAGAGAAAGACTTGCATGAGGAAGTTGGAAACGAAAAGCGTTCTGCAAGGTTGGAACTGCTCAGATAATTGGTTCATTGTTTGTGCTCAAGATTTTCTTGTGTGGACTGACCTGGCACTGTGAGGCAGCAGTGCTAACCACTGAGCCTTAGCGTCCAAGGATGTGCACGCTCGGTGAATTTGCCAGGGGAAATGTGATATTACTGAATAGGCATGGAAAATTCTGAGTTTCCAGGGATGTGGGCTCTGGATGGCATGTTCTTCTGAGGGTCAGTTCAATCTCGATGAGATAAGCAGCTTCCGTAGTTTGTCAATGATTCAATGGACATAAAAATATTCAGACTTTCGTATCAGTACATTTATCGAAATCCCGAGTTCCACGTATGAAAGAAAATTAATGTATCTACAATTACCTGCCTTGGCTTAGTTATGGATTAAATTGTGACAAGAGCCGATTTCCATCTTTTTAACCAAATCTCAGTGTTTACTATCCCCACACGAATATAAACAAAATTGAGGTCCTTCTGTTACTTTCCTCTTACCGCAAATCTCGTGGCAGTTGCTATCCTATCACAGGGAAGGTGTGAGACCTCCAACTGCACCACTCATTACATGGTGGCCATGGCAATGGCGGATCTATGATTCTCACTGAGGTCATGCTTCTCCGAATCAATTGGTACTATTTCCCGTTGCCTCTCCTGAAACTCACTGCTGTGTGTAAAACTAACTACCTCCTGGCTCGATTAAAAATGGACTGTTCAGTCTGGTTCACTGTCGCTGTTACTTTTGACCAAATTATTGCTATTTGTTGTGAGAGGCTTAAATCTAAATATTGCACCAGGAAAACTGCAACAGGAGTTCTTCCAACAATCAGTATATTTTTTAGTTTAAAAACATACCCATTTACTTCCGATTTAAGCCTAAGTGAATAATACACAATGTTCCTCTGTATTGTTCTCACAAATGAAGCGAATTTACTGACCCGAGATGGATTGGATGTAGAATGGTTGATAAGGTTTTAACACCATTGTTACCATTTGGTTTAATTCTGTTGCTCAATGCTCTGATAGTAAGGCATATATTAGTGGCTAGACGAGTTCGTAAGGGACTGAAGGGTCATGGCCAGGAACAGAATGATCCAGAGATGGACAGCAGGTGGAATTCTGTGATTTTACTCCTCACAACAGTTTTATACTGTTGTGGTGACCGCATATTCTGTTCATTTTTAATGTTAATAAACGCCTCGATGCCAATTCTGAATACATATTTAAGGAAGTTGCACATATGTTGCTGAATTTAAATTGCAGCACAAACACATTAATTTATGTAGCGACGCAATCCAAGTTCAGAGAACAGTTAAAGAGCATGGTGAAATATCCGGTTACATTAATTATGAAACTAACTTCAAAAGGAAGCAACTCAGAGCTGCTGAAAAGATGATATGCGAATGGAAAAAGAGGATTGGCAGATTATCGCTGCGAAAGAACATCGAGAAGCAAGATGTATTTAGGTATCGTGACGAATCCACATGCACAAACAGAGGAACTAATAAAGAAAAGCAGCACCAGGTCAGACAGAAACCTTCTTCAGGCCTGAAAGAAATGAACAGGCGTAACACAAATACACAACAGCAGCAAGGCCCATCCTATATGAACTTGTATGTTTAATGACAAAAGAGCAGGCATATTCTCACATCCCAGAGATAAGAGGACAAGGCCGAGAGATAACACCCGTCCTGCAAACTTTTTGTAATCTGCGTACGAGGAAACAAAATGATGGGCTAAGATTGTATGCTGCAGGATACGATTCCTTACATGGCAATCAACAAAATCATTTTCTGTCAGACAGGGCTAACTGATTCAACAAAAAAAGGATCAACTTTATTCATCATATTATTGCCTTTGTTACTGGGACAAATTAGACACAATCGTTTCTGTGGTGAGGAACTCATCGCCACACTCGAAAATGCGCATCTACCATCTTGAAGGCAGACGTCTGATGGAAAATGAAATACTCGCAGATTTGCTCGGATTGGTGGAGCTCGAACAATATGTGATATTCTCAACCCATGCAGCAGGAATCTAACTGGTGAATCTTTTGTTAACAAGTTAAATTTTCGCATCAGAGCCGCATTCTACCCAGAGATAAGTTGATTTACGTAGTCTAGTTAACCATTCAGCTCCTGATAAAGCAGTTTTCTACTTCTCACTGGAACCCTTCACCTGTATACGTCCCTCAGTATTGCCTTCACTTCTTTTGATTAATGAGGAGGTGTGGGGCGGTTGGGGGTAGCTAATCCATAGAGTGATCCATTACAATCTTACTTTAATAAGATTAGATAATTATATCTGGGAATTGTTTGATAGTGAGAATTGTGCACAATGGGGGAGAATGTGATTCACTTAGCATTTCTTCCAAACAGAAAATCGTGCTCAGCGAAGAGTTAAAGGCAGGATTCCAACTCTCGCGCCCAAACCCACCCCGAAGTACTACGAGCTGGTGAGTTGCAAATCGAGGGAGTTTCAGCAATTGCACGAGTTGCTGGAGAAATGGTCAAAACGGCCCTAGAGTACTTCCGTTTTTGTGCATTACATCTTGTCCTAGGGTTTGCATGGTCTCTGCAGAGTTCAAGCACCAACCGGACTAAGAGAGATAGGCGTACCGAATTGGAATACAGATAATACAAATGCATTTGTCTCTGAATGAAAGTAGTAACAATTTTCTTTGTGGAAACGTCATTGAAGTCAGAGATCCCATGCTGATGCTTTGTGTATGTATCTTCAAACAACACCATTGTCAGATGCAGGTGTTTCCCTGAGGATCCCTTTTCCACGAATATAATATGGAATCTGCTTAGACATTCGTTCATTTCGACATTATCTCATTCACTGTATTCGTCTTTTATTGCAGTTCAGAACCGTGTACAAGTTTTAGTATCTGTGAAACCTGCAATCGAGACATCAGCTTTCATTGCTATTTGTCATTGGGTTATTTCAGATAACTGTTCTGAGAAATCTGACCGAACTCTTACTTCAAAATCATTAAAAGCTATGCATGAAATTTCCAATCATGGAACGATTGAAGAAAATTTTGTATTATTTCTCTGATCATCTGCTGTTTCTCTGAGCAATTCTCATCAATAAATGGCAAAAAAAGATCAGACAGAAACTATGTTCAAATTATGCATTGTCCTGTTTCTCGAATACTGAGAGTAAATGTAAATTTGACCAATGATTGCCCTCACTATCTTGAATGGTGACATTTACAGATCAGATAATGATGCACTCATAAGAATTGTGATACTCATCGACAGGGCCTTTAGGGAATGATAAGGATAGAGAGGAGTCCTCGATACATTTTGTTCAATACAATGCTGGTTTTGAAATCGTTTGTTAGCGGATTCCGACTTTATTGAATGGTTTTATACAAAAAGACAGTAATTCAGACAGTAGATCGACGATTGTTCATTGACATTTGTGCAAAGCACATTTCGTCTATCTCTGATGATGTAGGAGAATATTGAATTCCTCCTGCATTATCCAGTGCCAGTTACTGTATGTGAAAAAGAACATTTCATTTTCTCCCACCTCTCATTATCAGGTTCACCAATCTTGCGACTGTGAAACTTCGCTTATAAGTCATCCATTGAAAGTGGGATTCATTCTGTCTCTGAACCTTGTTGTCTGTCAGTGTAAATTGCTGCGTTTATTTCAGAATCTCTGCCTTTTTTGCAAGCAAGTGCGATGCATTCTGCACTCAGGCGCTGCTCAACATTGCGTTTCCACCCCCATTTGCAGAACACCTCCAGTCTTTGTCCAAGCATAACCCCAACCTTTCTGTAGCCCAGTCATTTCAACACAGCATCCTGCTTGCAAGCCCATACTCGGCATGCGACAATACTCCAGAGACTCACAGCGCAAACTTGAGAAGCAACATCTCGTCTCTCGTTTGTTTTGCTGGGGGTGGGATTGAAAGGTTTGTCAGAGAGGCCTCGATGAAATTCTGAAATCTTACTCCAATTAAAACCTCGGCCTGATGCTTTTGGACCACGAATGACATTGACCAATTCTTCGTGCTAGATGCTAGACCCAAGGCTTCAAATCCCCAACAAATCTGCCCAGACTCTGGCGTGGCCTCCCTGTCCGTCATGTTAAGGATAGGCCGGAGCACCCTTTGGGGTTGCCCATTGCCCTTTCCTTGCTGGAGCCCACCGGGGTCAAGACGCAACCTAGGATGTCACCCATGCCCTGAAGGACGGTGATGGTGAGCTGCAGCTGCTGTGGAGGCGCTGTTGGGTCTCATTCTGCTATTGCTGCTCACCGACGACATGGTGCAGGAGGCAACGTGCTAACACAGTTGACTGATGGGCTCTCAACCTACCATGATGTTGCCAGGAGTGGGCGAGTTCCTGGAATTGGGCACTCAGGAGCCTTGGAGGGTAATCATGGAAACTGGGGGTCGGGGGCTGGTGAGGCTGCACTCAGCCCTGGCGCAGTAGTGGCCCATGATGCCAATTGGGCCACAACGAGGCCTCAGTCGAATGCCCAGCCAATTGGGGAAGCGATTCTAAAACGGAACCGGAGATTAGATTTCCTTGCACTGAGTGGCAAGATCGGTCTTGCACTCTGATTGGCTCACTTAGTACTAGGACTGTTAGGATTCCACTCTTATAATCCCCCGCATTAAGTCAACTACTGTGAATGAAACTGGTTAATTGGCTATCCCAGCTCTATGCCCATGATGTATCCTGAGCTGATATTTCCCTGCGTTGTGGATATATTGGCTAATTGACTAACACAGCACGAGGTCTGCGATGCATCCTCGAAAAGCTCCATGGCCAGTGTGCGGTTGGGATGTGGCTCAGTTAATCCACCACGACGAATCACATTGGCTGACTAGGCCCAAGCCCAACTTGAGCCTTTATGCCCCTGCTTTATGAGTGATGGTGTGGGCGGTGGGATGGTTATTCCATCCAACTGACACCAGGCGTGAAGTTGACCCACTCAGGATTAGGGCCAGACTTCAACCTGCGCTCTCTATCTCCGATTTATGGAGTTCAGCTAATCCTAGACCAACTGTAAGTACTCAGCCCAGGATCTGGATCATTGGTCTAACCTTCCCAGCACAGTGGGTCTCAATTCATTCCCCATCATTAAGTTTGCGATTGGTTTCGGAAAGGGCCCGATAAGAGAGCCTAGGACTCTCCTGTTCTGTATGCACATGTATCTAGCTGCGAGTGTAAAGGCCCTTAGTTTCACAGCATTCTGTAAGGTCAACTCCCAAAGGTGATGCCCAGGCTTACTTTTCCCAACATTGTGGATCTTGGTCAGTTGCAAAAGGAAAAGTTAGGAAAACTGGCAAATGAGGCATATTGGTCTGACGCATCTGGTTGACTTCAAAACAGAAGACCATTTCCAACAATTACTGGGTTTTAACTTTCTGTGGTTCGGAATGAGATTGGTATTCTCGGCAGTACTAGGCCAAGAAGGAACCTGGAACATTCCTGCTGTGGACTTTGATGCATGTGGGGCCTCTCAGTCCAGATTGCATGAAGGACCAATAAACACGAGCCTGAGATGGAGACTGCATCTAAATCTCCCTGTCTGGATCTTTAAAAGCCCCACATTGGGAGAAATTATTAAATTCAGTGCTTGGCTGGAAATGGAGCCTGAGGCCTGCATTTCTCTGCATGGGGCTCGAACCGCTCCACACTGGGTGAATTCGGTCAAATCAGTGCTAGGCCTTAGATGGAGAAATGGCATGTCTGTGCAGTGCATTACAGGATGGGTGGAGGAGAAGGATTTATTTTCTGGTGTAGAAACAATTCTAGGTGTAATATATATACTCAAAAGCAGATTCAAAGAATAAAGGGCAGTGCAATATTAATTGTTTAAAACTCAGGAATAGGAAATGAGAAATCACAATGCTTGGTGTATACTGCAGACCTCCCAACGACCAGCAAGCGAGAGAGGAGAGAACACACAGACAGATCTTGTAAAGATATGAAACCAGGGTTGCGGTGGTGGGTGACTAACTTCCCCGACACGCTAGGAAACTGTATGGACAGAAATTGTAAGGACCATTCAAGAGTGATACTTGACACAATACGTAAACTGACAATCCTGGGAACGGACCTGAGTTTCGGAACTGTGCCAGGCCAAGTAAGTGAAGTTTCAGTGAGGGAGACTTTTGGGAGAAGTGACCATAATACTGTGCGTTTTAAGATATTCACGGATATGGATAACAACAGTCTTCTGGTGAAGATCTTAATTTGGGGGAAGGAAACTACAACAATATTAGGAAGGAAATGGAAAAAAATTGATTGGAGGCGGCTGTTTGAGTGTAAATCTTCATCGGACATATGTGATTATTTCAAACAGCTGTTGACAAGATTTCAGGAGTGGCACATTCCTGGGAGAATGAGGGATATGAATGGCAAGTTACAGGAACCTCGGATGACCAGGAATGTTACGACCTTGGTCAGGAAGAGAAAGGAACCATTTGTATTGTTGGTAGGATTGGAACAGATGAAGACCATGGAGTATGTAAGGAAAGTGGGAAAGAGCGTAAACAAGGAATTTAAAGGACTAAAAGGGGTCATGAAAGATCGTTAGCAAACAGGGTGAAGGCGAATTCAAAGGTTTTTTTACACATGTACAAAAAGCAAGAATGTAGCCGGGAAAGAGTTGACCAACTCAAGGACTACGGAGGGGATACGTGGTTGGTACCAGAAGTTGGCGGGATCCCTAACGAATTCTTTGTCTCACTATTCAGCAGAGAGAATGAATTGGTGGAGGATGTACTCAGGGAGCGTCGAGTTTCTAAGACAAGTTACTATTAAAAAGAATGAGGTGTAATGCATCTTTAAAAGGTTCCTGATGGGATCGAAACCAAAGTATTGATGGAGGCAAGAGAACAAGTTCCAGGAGCATTGACAGACATTTTTGTCTCTTTGGTCACAATAGCCAGTCTAGACCCTTCATTCATGAAGGGTAGCAGGGATAATGCTGGAAATGACAGACTTGTAAATCTCACGTCAGTGGCAGTGAAATTATAGGAAAAGCTTCTCACGTACCTGATTTAGGATCAAATTGCCTTTTTCATGACAGCATGGATTTGTACCTGGGAGGATGTGCCTCGGTAATTTGGATCGAGGTTTTTTTATTTATTCATTCAACCAGCAAATATTGCCCATCCCTAGTTGTACAGAGGGCAGTTACGAATCAAGCACATTGCTGTGGGGCTGGAGTCACATATAGGCTAGACTTGGCATAGATGGCAACTTCCTTCTCTGAAACATATTTGTGAACCGATGGGTTTTTCAACAATGAATTCATCGTCATCATTCAACCATTAATTCCAGATATTTGTCATGTGCATATTCCGCAATCTGCCACGGCAGGACTGGAACTGGGGCCCCAGAACATTGCCTTCGTCTGTGCCCGAACATTCCAGCTTGGCCATAGCTTCCCAACGACACCTCCTTTTGTGGAGCTGGTGAAAATGATTGATGAGAGAAAAGCGAATGATATTGTCCAAATGGGCATCGGTACAGCATTTGGTACGGTCCTTTATGGCAGACTGGTACAAAAGTGGACGTCACGTGGTACAGGAGAGATCAGAGAGAGCGGGCAAGATAAGTGCAACACTGACTTGGTGAAGGAGACAGAGGGTAACGATGGAAGGATGCTTTTTGCAATGGAGGTATTGTACTGTGGGGTGCCATAGGGTCCGGCGATATGACTTTTGCTGTTTAAGATCTACATGAAAGATTTGGAGGGAAACGTAGCCGGTCTAATTTTTAAGTTTTCCAACGATACAATGATTGGTGAAGCTGCAGACCATGAGGAGGATTGTCAGAGGATGAGCAGGATTCCGAACAGTTAGAGGAATGAGCAGAGAAATCGTAGATGGAGTTTAATCCTGCGAAATGTGTGGTGATACATTTTGGAAGGTCAAGTACAGGTGGAAATTAGAGAGTGGACATCTGCATCCTTCGGAGTATTGATTTGCAGAGGGGCCTGGGTGAATTAGTGCTCAGATCACTGAATGTAGCAGCACAGGTAAATAAGGTAGTTAGCAAAAAGGCTGAAGTATGCTTGCCATCATTGGACAGAACATTGAGGATAAGGACAGTCAAGTTATGCTGCGGGGAATTTGACCACAATTTCCCCACCCACGTAGTCGACGATCTCCACCAGTGTATCTCAAAAACGTCCCGCATCTCGGCACTTGAACACTACCCTTCCACTTGCAACAACAGAACCCCTGCTACCTCACAGCGCCAGAGACCCGGGTTCAATTCCCGCCTCAGGCGACTGACTGTGTGGAGTTTGCACATTCTCCCCGTGTCTGCGTGGGTTTCCTCCGGGTGCTCCGGTTTCCTCCCACAGTCCAAAAATGTGCAGGTCAGGTGAATTGGCCATGCTAAATTGCCCGTAGTGTTAGGTAAGGGGTAGATGTAGGGGTATGGGTGGGTTGCGCTTCGGCGGGGCGGTGTGGACTTGTTGGGCCGAAGGGCCTGTTTCCACACTGTAAGTAATCTAATCTAATCTAATCTAATCTACCTCATCAACCTCCGGATACATCTCCCCCATTTCTACCACCTACACACAGACCCTACTACCAGGGTATTTTGCGCACCCCTATCTGCCTTCCTTAAAAAACTATTCCCTCAGTGACTCGCTTGTCAGGTCCTCGCCGCACCCCGCCCCACCCACCATCCCACACTGCACGCCCGGCACATTACCCAGCCACCGCAAGAATTACAGACCCTGCGCCCACACCTCCTTGATTACCTCTGTCCAAGGTCCAAAAGGATCCTTCCACATCAAACAGACCTTTTCCTGTACTTACACACATTTCACCTACTGCATCCATTGCTCCCGATCTGGTCTCCCCTACATTGGGGAGACAGGACACAACTTGAGATTCGTTTCAGAGAACATCTCTGGGATACCCGCAACAACCGAACTCAACTCTTCGTGCTGAACCCTATAACTCCTCCACTCACTCCATGAACGACATGTAAGTTCTGGGCACCTCCATCGCCAAATCCTAACCACCCAACACTTGGGAGTAGAACGCCAATTCTTCCGCCTTGGGACCCCTCCCAACCACAAGGGATCAATTTGGATGTCACCAGTTCTCTCATTTTCCCTCACCTACCTTGCCCCCAATCCGTCCCTCCAAATCTGCATCGCTTTCTTGACTTGTCCGGCCTGGCCATCTTCGTTCCCACCTATCGGCATCCTCCTCTCTGAACTTTCATCTTCTCCCCCACTTAAAGTATCGCACGCTCAGCTACCTCCCACCACCCACCCAAGCCCAGCCACACACGTCTGCAATTTATCTCTCAGATCCCTTGATCCACACGTCTCATTCCGGATGAAGGACTCTTGCCCGAAACATCGACTCTCCTGAACCTCAGTCGCTGCCTGACTGCCTGGGGTTTTCCAGCATCACACTCTTCAACACTGAAATATTGCATACAGCTGTGGTCCAACACTATACAAAGGACGTGGATGCTTTGGATAGGTAACCGAAAATGTTTAGCAGGATGCTGTCTGGTATGTCAGATTTTAGCTATGGAGAAATATTGGCAAGACTACGTTTGCTTTCATCGGATCGCAGGGGATTGAGGGACGATTCAATAGAAGTTTACAAGATTGGTAATGGCATGGATAGACTGGAAAACAAGTCTATTTCTTCCCGGGGTGGAGGGGATCAATTAATCAGGCGTGCAGGTTCAGGATACGAGGTGGGGGATGTTTAAAAGAATTGTGCAAGGCCATTTTTCACACAAAGGATGATGAGTGCCAGGAGGCTGTTGCCAGAGGAGGTGGTGGAATCAGACACAATAGCATCATTCAAGAAGCACCTGGATAGGAAGAGAGGGGAGGTACACTGACCAGGAAGGGGAGACTGCTTTTGTATGGAAGGATAGAATATGGCTGCGCAGACTTGAAGGGCCAAAGGGCCTGTTCTTGCACTGTACTGTTGGTTGAGAAATATGAACATTTATGTCCAGAAGTGAGGTGGACCCATGAGCTAACCAGATAGACAGATTGTAAGATCCCTCCAGAGATTCAATCACTGATTCCCATATTATACATTTGCCAGAAAAGAAGCAACATTCACAGTGAATGACACTGTTCTTTCACTCCCCTGGAACCAGAGGTCATGCTGCATGAGCTGTTCTGTCCTTTCCCTCCTCTTGAATCGGGGAGTCGGGGTGCATTACAAACAATGCCTTTTCGCACGCTGGGAACGAAGGTTTCAGGGCATTAGGTAGAGAGTCCTTCCCCTCCTCTGGAATCGGGGTTTACAACGCATCAGATGCACGATTCTTTCCCCCTTTGGGACTGGCATCATGGTGCATTAGACGCACTATCCTTTCCCCGCTCTGTGACTGGGTGTCATAATGCGTTGGATATGTTGTCCTTTCCACCCTCTGGGACCGGGCGTCAGAGTGCATTATAAACACCTTCCTTCACTGCTCTGGGATTTTTGTCACTGTGTTACACACACTATCCTTTCCTCGCTTTGGGACTGGTATCACGGTGCATTAGATATATCATCCTTTTCCACCCTCTGTGGCTGGGAGTCAGAGTGCATGAGATACACTTTCCTTCCCGCACTGGGACTGGTGTCAAGATGTTAGACACAATTGCCTTTACACGGTCATGGCCCGGTGCCACGGTGTATCAGTTATTGTCCTTTCCACCCTTTGGGACTGGGAATCAGAGCGCTGGGATGGACAGTGAAGTAGAAAGAGAGATAAATGGAGAAGATGGTGTGTTGCTGTAGACAGATCACTTTACTCAGTGAGGGTCTGTTGAAATATCAGTGATGTATTTAGCAATGAATGACCTATCATGGAGAGAAGGTGGGAAATGAAATATGTAAAATTGTGATTGATGAGAGCTAATGGTATCCAAAGTATGATGTTGTTTTTGTTCGAGAGATAGAGACTGTGAAATAGACATAGAGGGAAAGATGGACAGAATATGTGAGAGACAGAAAGGATTGAGAGCCACTGAGTAAGAGGGCAGTGTTATGGCAGGGACAAACCATAAGATGGAAAGGGAGAGGAGAGAGAGAGAAAGACACCTATTGGGAGAGAAAGAGAGAAGGTCAGTAAGAAAAGGGAAGAGGGACTGTTGCAGATATCAAGACAGACAGAGCGAGATGGAGGGATACAAATAGTGACCGCAAGAAGGAGAGACAGTGAGTGATTAACACGGGTAGGGGATAGACCGAGAGAGATCACAAAACTGTGTGTTCACAGCTCTTGCTGCCCCCGTATCTACTAGGAAATCTACGTCCGCTTTGTAAGGTCCCACCTTTAAATTTAGCAAGGTTTTCTGGTGGGTCCCCTGGGGAAAGGAACCCCTGACACACCTGTTCTTCATCAAGATTCATAAACGGTACTGCCTTTGCTTCCTTTTTCAGATTTGGACAATCTATCTTCAAGTGACATGTCTTTCCATAGTGATAACATCCCGCCTGTGGGGATTTTCACTTCGATCCTTGTTCCTGTTCACCAGACCCGTTAACATCTCCTCCCCAATCTCTTCTCCTCCTTTTATTTTCAACATGCTGCCCGCCACCATTCTGGTTTCTTTCTCCTTTTAGTTTTGTCCTTCTTTTCGTTATCTCATAAACCTTGGCTATCGTTATTTTTGCCTTTAGATTCTGCTTCTCATGTTACGTTGCCAGGTCAATGGCTGAGCTGATTTAACCAATTGAACAGCTTTCGGGCCACCTAATGGCCTTTCTCCATCACCCAATGTTTTACTCAGATGTTGACTTTTTCAAAGAAATATTTCAATATTTCTTGCTCCCTGGAACCTCAAATACCGATAGATGAATTCATGCTTCTCTAACTTTAAAGCCTGTTCCTAACTATACATTTTGGAATCTTACTTTTAAATATACATTTATGTATTATCAATTCATTTATTCAGTATTTAATATTTGAAATGTAAAATGCCTACAGTTCCTAACTTCGAAATCCACTATTATTACCCGGTTTTAGTTCCTTAATTTAAATCCAAAATTAGTTTTCTTCAGTAGTCCTGACCAATCATTGCTCAATTTCAATAATATACCTCGTAAAATAACCGGAGCTGCCTAAAAAGGATTTGACAACCGAAGTTTAAAAAATTCTAATACATGAATAATGGCCGAAAACAAGGACACATGAATTAATCATAAGATTTTTTGTTTATTTATTACAATCTAATGTTGGACTGAAACTTCAACAGTCCTTCATAAATCGCTTTTATGTGAGGATAAAAGAGATGAGTTAGAAACCTATAGTAAGGCAGTCATGATCTGCAAAAAGAACAGGAGTTAACATTTCATTTCATAATCATTGTAAAATCCTCAACCTTAAAAGAAATCATGTTATAGTTCCACAATAGAAATCAGATTCAAAACAGTCCCGGATCTCAAGCTCCATGGAACAAAGCATAAACATTCAATTTCCAACACACAACTGTGACCACCGAGGAATACGGGATCATTCTAAAAGGAACAGGATGCATCTTCCCAACCATCGACAGGTCTCTTGCAAGGATGCACACCAATCCAAAAATTACTTCACAATTTATGCACTTTACTTAAGTCTCTGTCGATACTTCCCCGTTTGCCTCATTGGCCTTCAAACCTATCAACACTACTTATTGTGTTCTGCGCCTGCCTAGCTGCGCTCCGCCCTTGTGTACTTCATCCCCTACTCCAAGCTGAGTGACCCTCACTCTTATTTACCCTGTAACTAACTTGTTTTATTTAAGTGCCTATATGAGGCAACGTGCCGAGTCTGCCATAACTCAATGTTCTTTGCATCTTATATGTTTGCCTGTAACATCTTCCATTCTTTGCAGGTACATTTCATTCCTTTATTCACATTTCAGCTCATGAAAGCAATTATGTATTTCCTTCACATAGTTTCCATTCTTGTCTGAAGCACTTATACACTGGTGTTAATTCAGTTACCTTACATAATCATTTATTTATTCAACTCTTGGCGGAAACAATTATATACCGGTGTTAGTTCATTTATCTTGCATAAGCAAATATGGTTGCAGAAGTAACACTGCTTTACCTATATCCCAGAGCATGTCTAACCACAGCGAGCCCCCCCGCCCCCCCGCCCCCCCGCTTTCCTCTATTACTAATCAATTACACTTTCAATCCCAACACACTCCTCGCTTGTTATTAGCCAATCCCCATTCCTTTTCCTCATTGGACAGTTCCACGTTTTCCCCTTCATTCCACCATCCCTCATTGGCCGTTATGCTGTCCACACAAGTTTCAGAAAAGCAGGAAGCCAATTGTTCAAATAGGCTTGATTTTCCATTCGCCCATTCCAGTCAGTCAGCTCGGGCTTCGCCCAATTGAGGCAATTTCTGGAAGATCCATCCCTAACAATGGAGTGAGCAAAAGGAACTGGGACTGCCCTCACTCCTCCCCCATCATCCACAAGGGAGTGAGCAACAGGAGGTGGGCCTGCCCTAACCCCTCCCCATTATCCACAAGGGAGTGAGCAACGGGAGCTGGGACTACCCTCTCCGCTCCCCAAATCATTCACAAGGTTGTGTGCAACTGGATCCGGGGCTGCCCTCTCCCACACATCATCCACAATGGAGTGAGGAATCTCTGTGTGTGTTTCAAGTCTGGGACATGTGTGTGAGTGTGTGTCAGTATAGGGAGGAAGGGATGGAAGGACCAGTAAGTGGCAGTCCACACTCAGCTGTTGTTCTGCTATCTCTCGCAACAGGTTCCGTCTCCCACCATCTTCCAACCCACCATGCATTCATCGGGACGCTTTGCAAGAATACCAATTTAAGGAGTGCATCCACATTTATTCTGCAAGAGAAGCAGAATCCAGTGGTCTCAAGGCAGACACAGGGACGCAGAATCTGCAGCACTTCAAGTAGCTGACTGACACACCATCAATTTTCAGGGATAAAGTTAAAAATTACACAGCCGTGTAACAGGAACAAGAATGTTATAGTCTATTAGGTTTACTTGAAATTATTAGCTTTCAGAGTGCTGCCGCTTCAGGTAATTAGTGCAGTGGGGACCTAATACACGGAATTTAGAGTAAACTATCACAGTGGCATGCAATTGAAATGATATATTACACGAACCTAGATTGTTATTAAGTCTTTCACCGATTAGAATGTATTGCAAGTAACGCTTCATTAATATGTAAATCACAGAACTTCTTTTAAGTCACATCCTTGAGATAACTTAAGGTTTTCTAAAACCAAATGTCATCTCAGCTCAGACAATGTATTAAAGCTGTGACGTTAGCATCTGTCTGCAACCCAAGCTTGAGTCACACTGGTTCAATTTCTAGAGTAGGAATTTATAAATTGTGGTAGGAATTGACTGTGTGCTTTCTGAAAAAAATGGAATATATATATATCTGTGTGTGTGTGTGTGTGTGTATGTACATATGTGGAAGAGTGCGTATGAGTGTACATGAGAGAGTGTGTGAGTGCACGTGAGAGAGAGTTGGTTTGTGTGTGTGCATGCTCGGTAGAATGTGCACACGAGTATGTTGGACAATTCACCTGTTCGACTGTAACCTGGTGTTGTGTGAATTTTCTTTTTGCCCACTCCAGGACAACACCGGCTCCTCCATATCATTATCAGGGATGATTAGAGATGGGCATCCACTTCTGCTCTCGCCTGTTACACTCCCATTCAATCATTTTCCAAAAACTTCAGACATGCACCCTGTGTCAAACAAAAACAAATGCATCACACTGTGCCCGATGTCATTTGAATATGTGCTTTATCTGGTCATCACTTCCAGAGCCTGTCTGCCTTCTGCTGCCTCACTGTGTGTGGAGATTCTCACTGATTAACCCTGCTCGCCTTTTGTCCCCAGGGAACAAGAATTCTGCAATCTTTGTCAGGACAATCAATATTTAAAGATACTTTCAAACCCTCCGAAGTAATGCTAGGGTGGTGCAGTGGATAGCACTGCTGCCCCATAGCGCCATTGTTCTGGGTTCGATTTTAGCCTTGAGCTAATGTGTGGATTTTGTATATTTTCCCTTCGACTGCGTGGGTTCCTTCCTGGTGCTCCGGTTTCCTCCCAAATTCCAAAGATGTGCCGTTAAGTGAATTGGCCATGGTAAATTGTCCCGCGTTCAGGTATGTGTATGGTTTTTAGATGAGTTGTAAATAGAGGGAAACGGAAGGGGTCTCTGTGGGTTACTCTTCAGCGGGTCGGTGTGGACGTTTTGGACCGAAGGGGCTGTAGGGATTCTATTCGAACTGAAAGTGAACTTTATTCTGGGACTGAAAAGTTAAACGAAGAAACATCCAAACATAAAACAATGTTTGCTTCAACATTCTCTGCAATGTTTTGAATTTGTTTTACTTTTACAGCCCAGGATGTTTATCTCATGAAACCTTGAAGGTTCATTCACTTTCTAAAGAGCTCAACAGAAACGTCTGCCATTGCCCACTGGAATTTACGTCCATTTCTTCCTAGTTTCTCATTCTGAGCTCTCCAGAGCTCTCTCTCTCTCTCCACAAATATTCCACTGTCATTGTTTTCAGAGCTCTTTGGATAAAAGCAGTTTGACTGTCAAATGACCTGCAACTCTATCATGGTTGGTTGCAATTTTCATTGTTGACATTGCTCCAATGCATTTTTATACTTAATAGGCTGTTCTGATTTTTTTTCCTCTGATCCCCATTCATAGAACATAGAACATAGAACATAGAAGAATACAGCGCAGTACAGGCCCTTCGGCCCTCGATGTTGCGCCGATCAAAGCCCACCTAACCTACACTAACCCACGATCCTCCATATACCTATCCAATGCCCGCTTAAATACCCATAAAGAGGGCGAGTCCACCACTGCTACTGGCAGGGCATTCCATGAACTTACGACTCGCTGAGTGAAGAACCTACCCCTAACATCAGTCCTATATCTACACCCCCTTAATTTAAAGCTATGCCCCCTTGTAATAGCTGACTCCATACGTGGAAAAAGGTTCTCACTGTCAATCCTATCTAACCCCCTAATCATCTTGTACACCTCTATCAAGTCACCCCTAAACCTTCTTTTCTCCAATGAAAACAACCCCAAGTGCCTCAGACTTTCCTCATAGGATCTTCCTACCATACCAGGCAACATCCTGGTGAACTTCCTCTGCACCCGTTCTAGTGCCTCCACATCCTTCCTATAGTATGGCGACGAAAACTGCACACAATATTCCAGATGCGGCCGCACCAGAGTCTTATACAACTGCAAGAGTCTTATACAACTGCAATTGAATTCAGCCTAAATATTATTTAACTCTCAGTCAACAGCTTCCTCAATTTGTCTTTACAGTTTACTTTTCAACACTTTGTTTCTTCCACATCATGCTGAGGTTTAATTTGCTCCATTCTGAACTGGGCATTGATTGTTTTATTCAGTATTAATTCAGTAGTGGCGGACAATTTAATCTTCGATGTTCGGAATGCACAGTTGCTAATGCCTTTGTTTGCTCTATTGAAATTTTTTACTTTGCGATTGTGTCGATAGTTTTTCTAGCTTCTGCACTGTCCAATACTTCAATTTCTGGAATTTCAAGAACGTTCCATGCTGAGCTGCAGTCCAAATGTAGAAGACTTTTCACTCACAGGCATAACTTCAGAACTGTGACTCTCCATCCAAGGTTGGGAAAACAGTAAGGTGCCCATAAAACCATTTCCCTCTGTTGAATTCACATGATTAATAAGTAACGTGCAAATAAACACAACAAGAGACTCTACTCACAAAATAAAATGTCAATTCACTCTGAGCAACAAGACTTAGGTAGAGAAGTAGTCCATTCAGCCCATCAATCCTGGTCAGCTATTTAATCAATCACCGCCATTGATCTGGTAGCCCTCAAATGCAATGACTTGCCTTTTCTGTAAAACCGTTGTTTGCCTTTCTGATTAAAGTCTGTCCATCTCAGCTTTTAGTACACTTAATACACCAGCCTCAATAGTCCTCAGTGATAACAAGAAATTAATCCTCATCTCGTTCTTAAACAAGTGACGAAATATTATGAGACCACGCACTGTGGCCCTAGACAGGATGCCTGTGACCAGTGGAGTGCCACAAAAATCATTGTTGGGTACACTATTTTTCGTCATTTATGTAAATGATTTAGATGTGAGCATAAGATGCATAGTTAGTAAGGACAGGGACTAGTAAGCAGGACTTAAACACTTAATGGTAATCTCCTAGGGAGTGTTGCTGAACAAGCAGAACTTGAAGTGCAGGTTCATGGCTCCTTGAAGGTGGAGTCGCAGGTAGATACGATAGTGAAGAAGGCGTTTAGTATGCTTTCTTCTATTGGACAGAGTATTGACTACGGCAGTTGGGAGGTCATGTTGCAGCTGTAGAGGCCATTGGTTAGGCCACTGTTGGAATATTGCATGCAATTCTGGTCTCATTTCTATCGGAAAGATATTTTGAAGCCTGAAAGAGTTCAGAAAAGATTTACAAAGATATTGCCAGGATTACAGGTTTTGCGCTATAGGGAGAGGTTGAACAGGCTGGGGCTGTTTTCCCTGGAGTGTCGGAGGCTGAGGGGTGAACTTACAGAGGTTTAGAAAATTAAGAGGGGCATGGGTAGGATAAATAGACAAAGATTGGTTTGGCATATCTGTTCGGCATGGACGGATTGAACCGAAGGGTCTGTGTCCGTGCTGTACATCTCTGTGAATGTACATAGATCTTGTTCAAGAGAACTTTTCCAAATAATTCCCCTCCCATCGATATGAAACTCACAGGCCTGTAAAATCCTGGATTATCCCTGCTATCCTTTTGATATGATGGGACTATGTCAGGAGCCAGTTTTGGACTGGGGTGGATATAGTTAAAAATCACACAACACTGGATCATAGTCCAACAGGTTTCATTGTAAACAATAGCTTTCAGTGCGCTGCTCCTTCAATAGGTGGTTGTGGAGTAAAAGATCACAGGACACAGAATGTATAAACTGCCATGATACATTGAACAAAACTGGATTGTTAATTCGTCCATCTTTTAGCATGGTTTGCAAGTTTCGATTCATTAATCAGTAAATCGCAGAACTTCTTTTAAGCCACCTCCATGACCTAACTTAAGGTTTTCTAAGAAATGGTGACATCTCAGCTCAGACAATGCTTTATTGTTGTGCTATCAGAGTCTGACTGTATCCCAATCTTGAGCCAGAATGGTTCTATTTGCAAAGGGGAATTTACGAGATATTACATGGATTGAAAGCCTGTGTGGACTATGTGAGCTATTCATCAGACCTCTGTGAAATCACCTGTGGCTAAAAAGGACAGAAAAATATCTGTCTGTGCTCTAGTAATACATTTTGAGACGATTTGTAGCTCAGGTTGATTTTTTTGGGTGTAGGTTGGCTCGCTGAGCTGCAAGTTTCATTTCCAGATATTTCGATATCCTATGAGGTAACATCTTCAGTGGGTCTCTGGTGAAGCAATGCTGACAATTACTGCATTCTGTTGATATGTTGGCATTTGTTTGGGTTAGTGATGTCATTTGTTGAAGTGATGTTATTTTCTGTGGTGAAATCACTTCCTGTTCCTTTTCTCAGGGGGTGATAGATAGCGTGTAACTCAAAGTGTTTGCTGATAGAATTTGTTGATAGAATGCTCCAGTCAGTTGCTCTCTTGCCTCACGCAATACTCTGGGACAGATCCCATCAGAACTTGGTGTCTTGTCTATCTTAATATGTTTTAAAACGCACACCTCTTCCTTTTTAACAGTAACCTGGCTTAGAAACTTGCCATTCCCTTCCCTGAGGTCATCCTCCACCAACTCCTTCTCTTTGGTGAATACTGACATGAAGTATTCGTTTAGGACCTCACCTACCTCTTCTGACTACACATAGATCCCTTCCGTTATCCTTGGGTGGGCCAACCATTTCCCTGGCTACATTCTTGTTTCATTTATGTATGTGTGAAAAGCTTTGGGATTCTCCTTGATACTGTTTGCTAACGAATTTTCGTATCCCCTTTTAGAACTTCCAATTCCTTTTATAAGTCCATTCCTACTTTCTTTCTTTACTCCAAGGGGTTTAGCATTTCCCATCCTCCTAAACCTTCGGAAGTGAAAAATCACACAACACCAAGTTATAGTCCAACAGGTTTATTTGGAAGCACTAGCTTTCTCCGCACTGCACCTTCATCAGGTGTTTGTGGAGTATAAGTTCATAGGACACAGAACGTGTAGCAAAAGTGTTCAGTGTGATTTAATTGAAATTATATGTTGAAAAAGACCTGGTTTATTGACAAGTCTCTCATCATTTAGAATGGGCATGTTGGATTCATTCCTTTCATATGTAAATTCCAGTAGTTACTTGAAGTTATAATCTCAAATGAACTTTAACCCTCGGTGCCATATCGCCCCAGATAATGCATTGAAGGTGCAAGATGCCCTGAGGCTGTCAGTGCCCGAATGTTCAGACTGATTCTCATCTAAAAAAGGATTATATAGTATCTTACATGAACAATATGAAATGTAATTCTGCAAGCATAAATTCTCCCCACAAACTGATATGTTTGTGTGTGTGTGCGCGTGCATGTGGACTTGGGGGAGTGGGGTTGAGTGTCTGTGAGACAGAGCGTGTCTGTCTATGCGTGTGAGTGTGAGTGTAAAGGGGTATAAGTCTGTGAGAGGGTGCTTGACTGAGTGTGGGAGTCTGTGTGAGCTTATGAGAGACAGCTTGCAAATGTGAGAGGATTTGCATGAGTGTATGGGTCTGCAGAATTGTGGGTAAATGGGTCTGTAGGTGTGTGTGCGTCTAATGTAGTGGGGTCACCTGTTGTGTGACATGAACCCAAGCCCCTGGTTGAGGCCAACCCCATGGGTTCCAAACTTGGCATTCAGCCTCTGCTTGCCCACGTTTCATTGTTGCCTGTCCTGAAGTCTGCCTTGGAGGATGGTCACCCGAAGGTCTGAAGTCGAATGTCCTGGACCACTGAAGTGTTCTCCGACTGGGAGGGAACATTCCTGTCTGTTGATTGCCACCAATATACCATGTCTTAGGGCATCCTTGCCTTCAGTGTGTGAGATAGACGACGTTGACAAAGTTACATGACTACCTGCCACGCACTCAGGGGGATGGCCTCAACCGGGACCTTAGGTTTATGTGACCCTACAGCTGACACACACACACACACACACACACCTCTTAGTTTGTGGTGTGAATTTTTACTTTCAGAATTACGTTTGATATTGCTCAAAAACGGCTTAAGACCATATAAGATTCTGTAGATCCTTATTTTAGATTAGTATCATTCTGAACACTCGGGCACAGATAGCCTCACTCAGGGCACCTCACACCTCCAATGCATTATCTGGGCCAACGTGGCACCGAGGGTTAAAGTTTCCGAGAAAATGCAACTTTTAGAAAGTTCTGGAATTTGCATATTAAAGATCTGAAAACATTATGCCCAATCTAAATAATAAGAGACATAACAAACAATTCAGATATTTTGCAATATATAACTTCAGTTATATCACGCTGTGAACATTTGCTCTTAATTCTGTGTTTTACTCGACAACCACCTGATGAAGTCGCAGCGAGAAAAAAGCTAGAGCATCCAATTAAACCTGTTGGACTATAACCTGGTGTTGTGTGATTTTTAACATTGTTCACAATAGTCCAATACGAGCACCTTCAAATCAAACCTTAGGAATGCTTTGTTTTGCTTTCTGACCAAGGTCTTAACATCCCTGGTCAACCGAGGTTCATGTATCTTGTGATTCGCATCCCTCATTCTCCCAGGAATGTGCCACTCCTGAACTCTAATCAACTGCTGCTTGAAATACTCCCAAATCTCCGAAGTCTATTTACCCTCAAACAGCCGGCTCCGATCAAGAATGTCCAGTTCCAGCCTTGTAGTAGTTCCCCTTCCTCTAATTAAAGGCCTTCACCTGAGGGCTGCTAATCCACGAGCATCTTACGGTATTATCGTCGCTACTGCCGAAATACCCCACCTCCCCCACCAACACCCCGCATCCCCCCACCTCCCCCCCCCCCCCAAATGTGGCACTTTGGAACAGTGGTGGGGTGGCAGGGTGATTCAACGATGAGCACTGCTGTCCAATGGCGCTACGAACCCAGGTTCGATTCCTGACCCCCACTGAAACGTCACTCAACTGTCCAGGCTCATTTCTCAAGTCCAGATTCCATATAATCCCTTCCCTGGTCGGAATGTTTACATATCATGTCAAGAATCCCTCTGGAATGATCCTTACAAATTCTGCCCCATCCAAGCCCCGAGCAGACAGTGAGACCCAGTCAATGTACAGGAAATGAAAATTACCCAAAACAGCAATCCTGCTAATGTTACGTCTTTCCAAAACTGTCTACATGTTCTCTCCTCTGTCTCCTGCTGGCTGTTGTGTGGCCTGTAGTATACTATTGTGGTTTCACCTTTCCCATTCCTGACTTTTAAGCGTTGAAACTCTGCCCTTGATAATTTATATTATTCCTCGAATTGTTGTTTGGCCAGGAAATTAATCCTCCTCCCATCTGGCGATGCACAGCAAAGACTCGGGATTTGTCCATCCACGGCCTAGCACTGCTTTTCCTAATTTCACCTGGTGTGGGATGTTCGAACCCCGTGTGGGGTAATGTGGACCTCAGTCTCTATCTTGGACCTAATTCTGAAGAACAATTCCACCCAATGTGGCACGGTGGATCAGTGGTGAGGTGGCACGATGTTTCATCGGTAAGCACTGTTGCCTCATGGCGCCAGGAGCGCAGGTTGGATTCCAGCCTTAGCTCACTGCTTGTGTGGCGTTTGCATGCTCTCCCTATGTCTGTGCGTGTTTCCTGCGGGTGCTCCGGGTTCCTCCCCAGTCCGAAGGTGTGCACATTAGATGAACTGGCCATGCTAAATTGCCCGTAGTGTACAGGGATGTGTGGGTCTGGTGCATTAGTCAGGGTAAATAAAAAGTAAGAGTTTAGGGGAATGGGTCTATTGGTGGTGTACTCTTCAGAGGATAAGTGTGAATTTGTTGGATCGAAAGGCCTGTTTCCACGCTGTACGTATTCTATGATTGAATGTGGAACATTTGGAGCCCCATACTGAGAAATGTAGGCCTCAGGCTCCATTATCAGCATAGCACTGAATTTAATAATTCCATCCACTATGGGAAATCTTGAGACACAGACTGGGTAATTTACGTGCAGGCACAGTCTCAGGCCAGCTTATATCTTGGTTTAATACTTCCGAGATCACCAATCTCATTCTTAACCAGAGTGAGTAAAAGCCAGTAATCCTTGGAAGTAAACGTACTGGTCCTCTGTTTTGAAGTAGACCAGGTGACCACGATCAATATGCCTCATCTGCCAGGTTCCTGACATTTACTTCTCGAACTTTCCAAAATCCACAACGTAAGCAAACGTAAACGTAGGCTTCATCGTGTGCCTAGTGCCAGGTCATCTGATGGAATAATGTGGAACCAAGGTTCCTCACCCTCCCAGCCAGATATATGTGCACACAGAGCAGGAGAATCTCAGGCTCAATTCTTGGGCACATCCCTACACTGATCTCACACTCGATGATATGGGATGAATCGAGAAGCACAGTGTCGGGAAACTTAGACCTAGGAGCCAGATCCTCAACCAAATATGTACTGCTAATCGAGGGCTAGTTGGAACCCACAGATCAGGAACATATAGCCCAGGTCGACTCTTGCCAATTTCATTCCCCGCATCAGATCAGTGATTATCTCCACCAACCATACACCCAGAGCTAAAGCTATATCTTGGTCCTCGTCAGCCAATGTGATTCATGGTGGTGGATTAAATGAGCCATATCCCACTCCTACCCTGGCCATGATGAAGGTCCAGGTTGCATCTCAAGCCTAATGCTGAGTTAGTCAATTAGCCAATATCTCCACAATGCCGGAAAATATCGGCTCAGCATGCGTCAAGGGGCTAGAGCTGGGTTAGCCAATTTCCCACCCAGTTATGGATTAAATGTGGGGAAATATAGGACCAGACGGTATCATGGGCCTAATGCTGAAAGAGCCATTCCAAGTGCAGGACTTATTGAGTAGCTCAGTGCAGGGGCATTAACACTCAGGCTTCATTTTCTCCTGCTTCACAAATCAGCTGTGTCTATGACAGGCCTCGATGCTGTCTCATTGGCATGGGGGGCCACGACTGTGCCACGGGTGAGTGCAGCCTCCCCATCCCTGAGAACCATCATCCTTCCCTCCCAGCGAGTGGATCAGCAGGAGTCGCCAACGATCCGTCAGGATCCCCAGATGCCCAACTCCAGCTCGCTACACGCGCAGTCCTGACAACGATTTGGATGTTTGGGAGCCTGCTCTCCACCTGTGTCAACATCGTGCCCCCTGCCATCACATGGCTGCCCTTCTGCATCGTATCCTGGGTGAGTGGGGAGCTGCACAAGGCCAGGCAAGACCTCCACCAGTAGCTGCAGTGAACAATTACAGGCCTCCAGGGCCTGGATGCCAAACTGTGCTGCATTGTGACCTCACTGCGCTTGGCTTCCAGCAACCTGCTAAGCGTCAAGCAGCCCCAGGCACATTACATGCCACCCTCGGGCATGACACACTGGGAGGCCAAGTCAACGACTGCTACATCATCACACACTAGATGGACTGAGGTGTCAAGGATCGGGAGTGACTGAAGCCTGAAGCCTAGCTCCTAGTCATCAACTGGACTGATCACAAGGGATAAAGGTGGCCAAAAGGCCTGGGCCTAGCTCTTAGTTATTAATAAGACAATTTGCATTCATGAAAAGCCGAGAACCTCGAACTTTTGACCAGTAGGCCGAATTGGCAAGGGAGTCTTAAAGTTGAGATTTGAGATGTCCCAGTAAATTTCTTGTGGACTCAGACATGTAAAGTCTCTCTCTAGGATCGTCCCAGAGATCACACTCTTTGGAAGTCTGGAATAAATCGCTCTCACATGCAGTTTATTTTAATTTTAGTCATCCCCTTTATTTACCAATAGCTTCGCTGTGACAACATATCACTGACACCAAGACGTTAAGCTAATTAGTTTCGAAAGGGTGCAGAGGAGATTTACTGGGATATTGCCTGGTATGGGGGAAAGATCCTACGAAGAAAGGCTGAGGGACTTGAGGCTGTTTTCGTTGGAGAGAAGAAGGTTGGGAGATGACTTAATAGAGATAATAAGATAATAAGAGGGTTAGATAGGTAGGACAGCGAAAGCCTTTTTCCAAGTATAGTTACTGCGAGCACAAGGGGGCAATTGAGGGGTGATAGATTAAGGACAGATGTCAGAGGTAGTTTCTTTACTCAGAGAGTAGGAAGGGCATCGAATGCTTTGGCTGCAATGGTAGTAAATTTGCCAACTTTAAGTACATTAAAGTCGTCATTGGAGAAGCATGTGGTCGTACATGGAATAGTGTAGGTTAGATGAGCTTCAGATTGGTATGACAGGTCGGCGCTGTAATGTTCTATGGTCTTTGTTCTGTACCAACATTCTCCCACCGACCCTTCCTGTAAATAAATAAACATGTCCCGAAATGCAGCTGTAAATAGTTAATATGGGCATGCTTCACGAGACCCCGTCTCCGTAAATACTAGCAATTTCCCCGCCACAACCCTGTAGATACTGATACATACCTCGGCGTCACCCGTTGATTATGAACACACTGCCCGGGAAAAAAACAATTAATGCTGACACAGTCCCTGGTAACTTCACCCCCGTAAGTACTGAATATTCCACGTAGACCCCCCCACCCTCCCCCCCCCCGCCCCCGCCGTAGGAACTGGTTGAATCCTCAGGGACACCCATGTAAATATTGGCACATACCCCGATTACGATCTGTAAATGCCAACACACTCCCAGGGACCCCTCCTTTTAAATACTGACATACTCCCCGGGACCCACCCTATAAACACAAGCTCTCTCACAGGAACCCTCTGTAAATACTGATACAGTGCCTGGGACCTGCCATGTAAAACCTGACCCACCCCCCAAGTCACCCCTGTAAACACCGTCACACTGCACAGGAACTCCACCATAAGTCCTGATGTAGTCCTTACACCATTCCTGAAAATATAGACGCACTTCCTGCGACACGACTGTAAATACTCACGCAACCCTGAAGTGCACCTGTAAGCAATGGCACACTCTCCTGCACATTCCTTTAAATACCGACAAATTCTCCGGGTCCCCAATTTAAATTCTGCCACTTTTGCGTGACACACGTGTAAATGCTGATGCATACCGCAGAACCTCCTGCAAGTACTGTCATATTAGCTGGGACGCACGTTCCCAACACCCCGTGTAAAGGCTAAGTTACTCCCTGGGACATCTTGGTAAATGCTGGCAATCTCCACGGGACCACACTTGTGAATACCGTCACTCTACCTGGGATCACCCTGTGAGTACTAACTCACTCACCAGGACGTCCTGTGAATACTGACACACTGCCTGGGGAGACCCTGTAAATAATGACAAAATGGAGAAAGTAAGGACTGCAGATGCTGGAGATCAGAGCTTAAAAATGTGTTGCTGTAAAGGCGCAGCCGGTCAGGCAGCATCAAAGAAACACAGCAGTTCAGGCAGCATCCAAGTAGCTTCGAAATCGACGTTTTGGGCAAAAGCCCTTCATCAGGAATAAAGGCCTGAACTGAGCCTGAAGCGTGGAGAGATAAGCGAGAGGAGGGTGGGTGTGGGGAGAAAGTAGCATAGAGTACAATGGGTGAGTGGGGGAGGGGATGAAGGTGATAGATCAAGGAGGAGAGGGTGGAGTGGATAGGTGGAAAAGAAGATAGGCAGGTAGGACAAGTCCGGACAAGTCATGGGGACAGTTACTGAGCTGAAAGTTTAGAAACAGGGTGAGGTGCGGGAAGGGGAAATGAGGAAACTGTTGAAGTCCACATTGATGCCCTGGGATTGAAGTGTTCCGAGGTCGAAGATGAGGCGTTCTTTCTCCAGGCGTCTAGTGATGAGGGAGCGGCGGTGAAGGAGGCCCAGGACCTCCATGTCCTCGGCAGAGTGGGAGGGGGAGATGAAATGTTGGACCACGGGTAGCCTAGAGACGCCTGGAGGAAGAACGCCTCATCTTCCGCCTCGGAACACTTCAACCCCAGGGCATCAAGGTGGACTTCAACAGTTTCCTCATTTCCCCTTCCCCCACCTCACCCTAGTTCTAAACGTCCAGCCCAGTAACTGTCCCCATGACTTTCCCGGACTTGTCCTACCTGCCTATCTTCTTTTCCACCTATCCACTCCACCCTCTCCTCCTTGACCTATCACCTTCATCCCCTCCCCCACTCACCCATTGTACTCTATGCTACTTTTTCCCCACCCCCACCCTCCTCAGGCTTATCTCTCCACGCTTCAGGCTCACTGCCTTTATTCCTGATGAAGGGCTTTTGCCCGAAACGTCAATTTCAAAAGTTACTTGGATGCTGCCTGAACTGCTGTGCTCTTCCAGCACCACTAATCCAGAATCTTGTTTCCACCATCTGCAGTCATTGTTTTTACCTAGCATCAAAGGAACAGGAGAATCGACGTTTCGGACCTTCTTCAGGATTCCTGAAGTAGGGCTTATGCCCGAAATGTCGATTCTCCTGCCCCTTTGATGCTGCTTGACCTGCTGCGCTTTTCCAGCAACACATTTTTAAATACTTACAAAATGCCCAGCACTTCCCTGTAAAATGTGACACATTTCCCTGGACCCGCCTATTAATACCAACACACTCCCTTGGACTACTATTTAAATACTAACACAATCCCTGGCACTCACCCCTGGAATAACTACATGCTCCCAGGTACAGTCTCCTAACACCGACATAGTCCCTGTGACCCATCCTGTAAATACTGTCTCACTCCCCACGATTCACCTGTAAATACTGAAACACCCCACGGGAGCCCCATATTAACACTGACATGCTCCCCGGGATCCTCACTGCAAAAACTGGCACAATCCACAAGAACACCCAGTAAATATTGACAATTTCCACCTGGACATCCCTGTCAATCCTTACACTCTCCATGTGCCGTCCCTGATAAATACCAACTGTCTCTCCGGTAACCGACACAGCCCAGGACACCAGTAAATACTGATACATTCCGCGGTACACCTCTTTTAATGCTGTCACACTGCTCAAGAACTCCACTGAAAAGACTCACATATCCCCTGTTCCCCTAATAACTACCGAACACTGCACGGGAATTCACATCTGAATACTAACACATACTGCGAGGCTCCTCCATCCCCCCCGTAAATACTAAAGATCTCCCGGGGTACATTCTTGTAAATGCTGACACATGCACCGGTGCACCCCTGTAAATGCTGTCACACTGCCCAGAAACATGGATACATTCCCTGGAAACACCTATAAATACGGACTGCTGCCTGGCAGTTTCCCACTGAATACTGACACACAGCGTAGGACAGCACGCCCTGTGAAAACCCGAAAAACCCGGGGAACCTTCCTGTAACTCCTGACATACTCCTCGGCGCACACCTTTAAACGCCATCACAGTGCCCTGGAAACCCTCTGTAAACCTTGGCACACACCAAAACACGACCCTGTCAATAATGACACACTTCCCAGAAACTACCTGAAAATAACGACACACTCCCCTGTATACCACCCCCCACCGTAAATACTCAATTACTGCCCAGAACCCCCGTAAATACTGACCCTAACCCCGCGCTACATACCGAATTTCTCCCTTGGACTCCCCTATCAATACTGACACACATCATGAGACACACTCATAATCATTGACACACAACCCGGATTCCTCCTGCAAATACTGACACTTCCACCCCCCCCCCCCCCCAACACACACACACACACCTGTAACTACTGACACAATACCTGGAAACCATTCTGTTAATACCGACACAGTCCCCAAGACACCCAATCCGGAAGTTCAGCACTCTCCTCAAGCACATCTGACACACACAACATGATCACCCCGTAAATGCCGATACTTTTCACCGGGACACCACTGTACATACTGTCATTTACCCAGTAATTCTCTGCAAATACAGACACACTCCCTCTGACCACCTTTGTAATTGTAGGCACACTCCATGGTATCCCCTATAAAAATGAACTCTCTCCCTCCAGGAGCCCTGTATATGCTGACACATTCTTCGGCACACCCTTGTAAAGGTTGTCACACTGCCCTTTTACCTCCCCGTCCATAACAACTGACACTCTTCCCGTAAATAATGACACATTCCCGGGAAACGCCCCTGTAAGTAGCGACATACTCCCCTGCACACACCCCTGTAAATATTGACCTACGCCCTGGAACTCCCACTAAATATTGAAACACTCCACGGGACACAACTGTAAATATCAATACACTCCACGTGACTCCCGTTAACACTGACACATTCTCCAGGACCACCTGTAAATGCCGACACTTTCCCCGCCATATCCCAATAGATACTGACACATGCCCCTTTACCACCCTGCAAATACTGACTTACTCTCTGGAACCAACCCCCAGGAAGTAATGGCACCCTCCCTGAGACCACGCCTGTAAATGCAGACACTGTCTCCGGGAACCCAGCTGTAAAGATTAGATTCCCCTACAGTGTGGAAACATACCCTTCTGCCCAACAATTCCGCACTAACCAGCCAGATCCATTTCACTCTGACCAATACGCCTTAAACTACAGGCAATTTACCTTGGCCAATCCACGAATCCTACACATGTTTGCACGGTGGGAGGGAACTGGAGCATCCGGAGTAAACCTACTCAGAGACTAAGAGAATGTAGAAACTACTCAGAGAGTCAGGATTCGAACCTGTGCCACTGGCCCTGTGAGGCAGCAGTGCTAATCACTGAGCATTCTTGCTGCACCAAATATTGCCATATTCCCCAAGAACCCCTATAAATTCCGATACTCTCCTCTGAATCCTTTGCAAATAGTGACACACTCACCAAGAAGATACCAGCATGTTGTAACACAGTTCCTGTTACGATCCTGTGAATACTGACACACTCCCCAGGATCCTCCTGTGAATAACGACACATTACCTGGGACAACCCCTGTAAATACAGATGATCTCTCTGTGACCGCACCTGTAACTACTGGCACACGCCACGAAAACACCCTTGTATATTCCGAAAAAATACACTGAGACACTCCTGTAAATACAAATACAAACCCCAGTATCCCTTGTAGATACACTCGCCGGGAACCCACACCCCCGTAAATACTGATGCACTCGTTGGGACACCCTTATAAATACTGATACTCTACTCTGGAACCCACTGTAAATACTAACGCACAGCACAGGTGTCCACTGTGAAGACTGACACATTCCCCGGCATCATGCTGTATACACTGACACACTCGCTGGGCGTCCCCTGTAAGTAATGGTACGTTCTACGGGAGCACCCTGGAAATACTGAAATATTCCCCGGGAGACCTCCTGTAAATACCGGCACAGTCCATGGGAGCACCGTGTAAATACTGACATCCTCCCCAGGACACCCCTGTAAACACTGACACACACCACAGGACCACATTGTAAATGGTGACACACACCCCGCATGCTGCCTTTAAATACCAATGCACTCCCTGGCGCCAAGCCCTGTAGATACTGACACACTCCACGGGACACCCCATAATTACCAAAACTCACCTTGTGGAATACATGTCAATACAGACATTCTCCCTGGTATCCCCCTGCAAATCACAGCACACTACCCGGGATGCTGTGTGTAAATACAGACACTCTCTCTGGGATGCCCCCTCTAAATGTCAACACACTTGCAAATAAGGACATCCTCACGGGGACCCCCTGTAAATACTGACACAGTCCCTAGGTCTTGTCCTGTAAATAGTGACACACTCCCCAGGACACCATCTGTAAATACTGACACACTTCTGAGGAGCCTCCTGTGAATCCTGGCAAACTCCCCAAGATCCCCCTGGGAATAACAATACCCTGGGAGGGACCCCGTCCCCGCCCAATAAATGCAGGCACTCTCCCCGGGACCCCTCTGTAAATAGTGACACTATCTCAGAATGTAACCCCTGTAAATACTGACTCCCCCAGGGACACCCCTTCTAAATACCGACACACTGGCCAGGACAAACCTGTGAATCCTGGCACACTCCCCGGGACGCCCCTGCAAATAATGACATACTGCCTGGGACCCCTTCTATAAATACAGACACTCTACCTGTGGACCCCCTTTTAATACCGACACTCTCCCAGGACACAACCGCTGTAAATGCCGACTCAGCCCCAGGGACACCCCGCTGTAAATATCAACACAGTCTCCAGTACCAACCTGCCAATACTGACGCGCTTCCCGGGCTCACATATAAATACTGACCTGCTCCACTTGACGCCCCTGTAAATACCGACAGACTCCCCAGGTCTCGCTGATAATACCGACACACTCCCCGGGACCTCATTGACTCAATACATGGGACCCCTCATGAAAATATTGATAGACTCTGCACCACACCCCAGTCAACACTGAAACACACCCCGGGACCACCCTGTAAATACTGACACATTGCCTGAGACCATCCTGCAAATTCTGATGTAATCCTTGGAACCCCACTTGAATACTGACACACTCCCTGGGAACCGCCTGCAAATACTACCACATTCCCCAGGACCCTCTTGCAAATGCCAACACACTCCTCGGGGCACCCTGTATAAATCGACACACTTTCCAGGACACACATGTTAACACCGACACACTTTCCAGGGCCCCATGTAAATAAAAACACACTCCCCAGGACCCACTTGAAATACTGGCACACTGCCCAGATCACCCCTATAAATGCCGACTATGTCCTCAGGACACCACGATAAATCCAAACACGCTGCATGGAATCGCCCTTTAAATGCTGACTCATTCCCAGGCACCCCCTGGTAAATACCAACACACTCCCTAGGACCTGTATTTCCCAACACTCTCCCCGGGTCTTGACTGCAAATATTGACACACTCCCTGGTATCGCCCTGTTAATAATTACACACTCGCTGGGACGCGCGTTGTAAATTCAGACACTCTACCTGGTACATCCCTGCAAATACCGACACATTCCACAGGATTCCCCTGTAAACGTTAGATTAGATTCTCCACAACGTGGGAACAGGCCTTTCAGCCCAACAGTTCCACACCGCTCCTCCAAAGAGAAACCCACCAAACCCATTCCCCTACCCGATATTCACCCCTGACTAATGCATCTAACTCTGCGGGCACTTCAGCTTGGCCAATTCACCTGAGCTGCACATCTTTGGATTGTGGGAGGAAACCGGAGCACCCAGAGGGCACACACGCAGACACAGGGAGAATGTGCAAACTCCACACAGACAGGCAGGAATCAAAAGAAAGGACCCTGGTCTGTGAGGAAGAAGTGCTAAACACTGAGCCCAATGCTGACACACACTGGGATCACCTCTAAATACTGACATGCTCCCCGGACACACCTGTGAGTACCATCACATTGCGCCAGAACTCCACTGTAAATACTGCACACTTCCCAGGACCCCCCTTGTAAATGATGAAAACACCCCAGGAAATTCCGTGTGCATAATGACCACCATTCAACTAATGACAATCTCCCTCGGAACACACTGAAAATACCGCTACTCTCCCCTGGACCACCCACATAAATTTCGATGGTGTCCCCCTCAGCCCCACTGCAAATACTTACATTCCACACAGGATCTACCTATAAATACCAACAGTCTCCTCTGAAACCCCCTGTAAGTAATAATGCACTGCCTGCGTTAATGTACTTGCTAATGCCGATACTCAACGGAGCATACCCCCCCAACCCGTAAAAACTGACACACTCGCGAGAAGGCAAACTCCCTGGGAACCCCTGCACATGCCTCCACTCGTCTCAGAAACACCCTGTAAATACCAGCACACTCCCCGGGACACAGAGCTTACATGCCATCGCGCTGCCCGGACACCGCGTAATCATTGACACTCTCCAGGACGCCTCTGTCAATACCAAAGCACTCACCAAGATAACCTGTATACACCGACATGCTCGTCAGAACCCACCTGTAAATATGGGCAGACTTCCAAGAACCCTTCTGTAAATATTGATCGACTCCCCAGGAGTCCCCGTTAAAATGTGATACATTCCCGTCCCACTCTATCTCATCCTCTCTCTCTAAGTCACCTCTCTCTGTCTCTCTCTTCCATCATCCCTGTCCCTATTTCACTCTTTACCTCCCCACTTTCGGTCTCTCAAACCCACTCACACACTCTCTCTCGACGACCTCTCACTCTCTCTCCCTACATCATCCCAATCTCTCCCTACGCTCTCTCTCTCTACCCCCTCTCTTTACCCCTCCATCTCTCGCTGCAAGTATCTCCCACTCTCCCCTTCTCTTTTGCTGTACTCGTCCCACTATCTCTCCCCTAATGTTCATCTCTCTCTTAACAACCTCCCACTCTGCCTGTCTCTACACCCTCCCTCTGTTTCTCTCTCCACTCCCACTCTCTCATTGACTCCCCACTCCAACTCTCACTCTGTCTGTATACTCCCCTCTCTCTCTCCCCAATTCGACCCTCTCTCTACGCGCTCCCAACCTCTCTCTTCCCTACCAATCTCGCTCTCTACCCCCCTCACTCTCTATCGCTGTACCCCCACCGACTCTCTCTTTGCCACATCCTGCTCTCACTCTCTAAAACCTCCCTCTCTCCCTATTCCCTTCCACACTCTATATCCCCTCTCTCGAAACCCCCGACTCTCGCTACACTCAAATATTTCTCATTCTCACTATCTCTCTTTCTCTACCCCGTCCTATTCTCTCTACACTCCCCCAATTCTCTCGCTACCCTTCTCAAATCTGCCTCTCTCTATCGCCTCCCCGTATCTCCCCACGTCCTAATCTCTCTCTCCACCATCCCACTCTCTCTAAATCCCTCCAACATTCTCTCTACGACCGTCCAACTCTGCCAAAGTAACCTATTCCCTCTCTATTCTTACCTACCCCTCTCCCTCCATCCCACTCTTTCCATCTGCCTCCCTCCCACACTCTCTCTCCTCCCGCCTCGCACTCTGTCTCTATCTACGACTTCGCACTCTCTCCACCACACCAACTCACTCTCTTTATCTCACTATCCCACTCCCTCTATGTCTCCTCTCTCCCTTACTCTGTCGTTTTCTCAATCTTCCCTACTCCCATTCTCTTTGTCTACCCCCACCCCATTCTCCCTCTCTCTCTTTACCCCTTTCCACTCTGTGACTTCACCCCCTCCAATCTCTCAGCCCTCTCCATCTCTCTCTCTGTCTCTCTAATCCGCTCCCTTTCTCTCTTTCTCCTACTCTCTGTCTCCCTCCCTTTCCAACTGACAGAATCTCGCTTCCTCCCTCTCTATCTGACACACACTCTCGCGGTCCGGCGGTGTTGGGGGGTGGTAGCTAGGTTAGAGGGATATAGGGGTTGGGAGTTTGGAGAAAATGGAGGAGAGATGGAAAGGCGAGATGTAGACAGGTAGCAGGAGAGTGAGAGAGAAATAGAGGGAGGGTGAGAAGAGTTGAGGCAGGTGGAGCGAGGGGGTGAAAGTCATAGAGAGTTGGGGCAAGAGAAACTGAAAAGGAGAAGAGCAGAGGAGAGGAAGATTGAGGAGAAAGAGAGAGGAATGTAGCGGAGAAAGAATGGGAGAGGAAATGTGGAAAGCATTCAAGAGACGGGGTGAGGGGGAGGAATCAGAGTGAGGGTTTGAGGTGAGAGAGAAAGAGAAGGATGCGATTGAGTGGAGGTGGCGGAAACGCAGTCGAGAGATGAACTTTGCCGAAGGCCAGGTAGGAATGGGGGCAACCTCGAGGTGAAAGCAAGGACAGGGGGAGTTACACCCAACTCCTGAGCTCATGTTTCCGTTCTCTCTGCTTCCCTGAGAACCAGGACTTGGAGCTGAGTCTGTCTCTCTCCATCTCAGCTTCTTCAACACAAAGACAAACAAGAACATCATTGACTGTGCTGCTCGTCACATTTAATGAACATTTTTATTGTTTCCAAACTGAAGTAATTGATACAGTCAGTGCGATGGCGCCTTTTCTCACTGGCCACTGAGTTGTGAGAAACATTAAAATAAGTCCCCGTGTCCCTTTAACCACACTGCTCCCCACCCGTAGGATAAGAATGGAGAAACCAACGCTATTCTCCGTCTGTTACAATAAGGATAGGCTGCTCCATCGCTGAAACACTGAACTGAAATGAGAAAATCCCGGACAGATTGATTAATGAATGAATTTACTTGATTGGTTAATTTGGGTGAAGGGATATTTCAGCACATTCTTCAGCTGCTGTCTGAACTTAGTCTGGGTCACAGCATAAATCGCGGTGTTTGTGCAGCAACCGAGGAGCTGCAGCATGAAGCCCAATTCCTGAACGAAAGGATGGGGAATCTCAAGAGTATCCACAATCCAATACATTCGGTTCCACATAGAAAACATCATTAACGTTGACCATAACAGGATGAAATTAGCCGAGATCACAAACAGTAAAATGATAGAAATCTTTCGGTTTTTCATTTCAGTGTCAAACTGAGCGTCCCCATTGGTGTGAGCCCGGAGTCTCCTGCGGGCTCTGCTGGTGAATAAAATGTGTCTGACAGTAAACACATTGAGCAGCAGAATCAGGAGAAATGGGAGAGCCGGGGTTAGAATTTGGTGGAGGAACTCATTTGTGACCCAGAAATGGGAGGAATGAGCGCCGTCTATTGCAACACAAAACCAGGGGTCATTTCCCAGCCGATACCGAGTGGTGAGCAAAAAATACCAGAAAATGTTCTTTGAGCAGCTCAGCACAGCCACTGCTCCCAGAACCACAGCCGCCGTTTTCACGCGGCAATATTTACTTTTCAGCTTTTGGCAACAAATGGCCACAAACCGATCAAAGGTGAAAGTGACGGTGAACCAGACAGAACAGTCAGTGGCTGCATAAAGCAGGACGGCGTGGACATTACACACAGGGATGGAGTACAGGAAATAAAACTTTGTCCGATAAACAATGGGAATGTGTCTCAATATCAGGTCGAGGATAATAACCAATAGATCCGCCGCTGCCATAGACCCCAAGTAACATCTGACACATGGAGACAATCCACAATCTTTACATAGGAAGACGTAGATCGTCACTATGTTAACTGTGAGGAAGGAAAAGAAATATATTATCCATCTGCCTGGAGGAAAAGTCACCAGTTTGATTGAAGAGTCAGTGAGACTTTTGAAATGTGTCACTGCATTCAGAGATTAACATAAATAATTGGAGCTGAAATAACAAATGGTAAGGTCTGTGTTATGGACAAAAATGTGTCATAGAACACAAGAAACCCTCCCTTCCCAAGCACACAGAGGCACATCCATAAGAACAAATGGTTTCCAGAACATTCCGACACACTCGATCACTCCAGAGCAGACCCAAGTCACTGGTTCGAGATCCTAATACCGAGGTTAAAAACGGTGCTGTCCTCAGGGATTCTCTCCAGTTCCTTGAAGGCAAACGGAGGTTGGAAATTTCTGTCTTTCATCGAAACTGTATTTGATCCAAGTGAAAAAATGGAAATACAATGAAAACGTATTCACATCTTTAACTGTCTGAGATGACTTTGGAACAGAGTCTCGTTCTCTCTGGAACGGGATCTTGTCTTTTGTTCAATTCACTGACGTTAGGCCATTCACAAATAATGTCAGAGATGGAATGGTCCAGAGAATGTCGGTTCTAGAATGCACGGAGAGAAAGTGACGACTGCAGATGCTGGAGACTAGAGTTGAAAAGTGTGGTGCTGGTACAGTGCAGCAGGCCAGGCAGCATCCCAGGAGCAGGAGAATCGACATTTCGGACATAAGCCCTTCTTCAGTCATATGCCCGAAACGTTGATTCTCCTGCTCCTCGGATGCTGCCTGGCCTGCTATGCTTTTCCAGCACCACACTTTTCTACTATAGAATGTACGGTACAGAATGATCTGGGGAAGTGTATTATAGAATGTTGGGTACAGTATGTTCCCGAGCATTCCAGTTATGGATGGTCGGGTAGAGAATGTTCTGGGTCATATAAGTTATGGAATGTTGGATACAGAATGTTCCTGGGAATATCGGTTATAGAATGTGGAGCACAGAATGTCCCAGCAATGTCATTTATAAATGTTGGGTAGAGAACATTCCTTGAAATCTATCAGTGTCTACACCGTCACGATTCCTCACCTTTTCCTCTGCTGCATCGATGACTAAATCGGTGCCACCTCATGATCCCAAGAGGAGGGTGAACAGTTCTTCAACTTCGTAAACACATTCCCCCCTGACCTTAAGGTCACTTGGATCATCTCACTCACCTCACTCCCCTTCATGGACCTCTCCATCTTCAACTCTGGTGACTGACTAACCACGGACATCTACTGCAAGCCCACCGATTCCCTTCACTGTACTTCATCTCCTTCCATACTGTCTCCTGTAAAAACACAATTCCTTATTCCCAATTCCCCTGCCTCCTCCTCACATGCTTCCAGTTTGACTAATTTCACATTACGTAATATTAAGTTGACTCCTTCTTCCTTGACCACAAATACCTTTCCCACGTGGTCGACGATGCCATCCAGCGCATCTCCTCCATTTCCCATACCTCCCCACTTGGATACCACCGCTCCCAACGAAATAAGGACAGAGACCCACAGTCTACACCTTCCAGCTCACCAACCAGCAGATACTTCACCTCAAACTCAGCCACTTCCGCCAACGACAGACCCCACCACCAGAGATATATTTTCTCCGTGCAACAACAGTGTTCCCTAGACAACATTCCCTCCATGATTCTCTTGTCAGATCCACGCCAATCCACTATTCCACATCCCATTCCCGACACCTTCCCCTGCCAACGCAGGAAGTGCAAAACATGCGCCATCACGTCTCCCCTCACCTCTGTCCAAGGCCACAACGGATCCTCCCACATCGGACAGAAATTTACCTGAACTTCAACAAATCGCATTCACTGCATAAGTTGCACTCAAAGAGGTCTCCTGTACATCCGGGCGACAGGATGCCATCTCCTGGATCCTTCCAGAGAAAATCTCTGGAAAACCCGCACTAACTAACTCCATCGCCCCGTGGCTGAACACTTTAACTCTCCCTCCAACTCCATCAATGACATTGAGGTCCTGGGTCTTCTCCAATCACCAACTCCTAACCACCCGACACCGGGAGGAAGAACTGCCTTGGGACCCTGCAACCACATACGTTCAATGTGGATTTCAACAGATTCCTCATTTCACCACCCACTGGATTTATTCTAGATCAAACCCTACAAATAAGCACCTCCTTCCTAACTTGTCGATCACCTTTCCCATCTATCTGCTCCATCCTCCTCTCCGACGTGTCACCAACACTCCCACATTCATCGTCTATCGTATTCACATCTACCTTCTACCCAACGCCACTCCCTCCCATTTATACACTAACACCACAACCCCAAGCACTAATCCTGATTAAGGGGTTATGCCAGAAACGTCAATTCTGCTGCTCCTCGGATGCCGCCTGACCTGCTGTGCTGTTCCATCGTCATACTCACAGAATGAGACCTGCTGGATAATATTTCATGAAGCCGCATTACCACCCCGTGTATACCCTGTCACACCGTCACCGTGGAATACATTTAGTAACGGAGTTACCCTGGAATTACACAACATTGATTTTAGAATCCGGGAAATCTCATGGTCAAAGTTGGTCAAGAAAATAGCCTGATGATGTACATCTACTGCCCTCCTCACCACCCCTCGTTGATAACTCAGTTCCCCATGACGTTGAAAACAATCAGATGAAGCAATGAGGCAGACAAGGACAAAGAACGTAATCTGAGTGTGGGACTAAAAAGTCCATCATCAAGAGTGTCTCTGCAGGTCCATCAAAGACTGAGCAAGGCGAGGCGAGAAATATACAGTAGCCCGACTTTGTGAAGTGATGCAGGAATCAAAAATAAGGAATCATTCTCACAAACTACTTGTCACAAATGGATGTCTCCCTCACGGTATCTGCAGGATCGGGAAGCGCACAGTCCTGAGCGCGGGGACGTCTCAATCTCCTACTGAATATACGTCCACTGTATTATGTTCCACTACTTCCTGTGAAGTAGGGCATACCTCTAATAGGTCGAGAGAAGGTAATGTGGGCATCCATGAGGCACTGTGGGCTGTAGACAACTGCATCATCAACGGCTTTCCATCCATGATAAAGTCAGAAATGGGCTGTTCACTGATGGTTACAAAATATTCAGCACCATTCACACTATACCCATACTGAAGCAAGCTATTCAGGACATCAAGAGCAGTTAGCAGGGATAGAATAAGGCCATTCATCTATGCGAGGCAGTTTCTCAGCAACGTGAGCAGATCTTTTAATCTCTCATGACTGTTACACAGGAAATGGAAGGTAACATTCATCCATTCAAAACAAGCCACAAACAAATACGTAGTGGACTGATTAGTAAGGCAGGTGCAGGGTTAAATTTGGTTTAAATCAGTCTTTATCAGTTTAACACACATTAACAACTGCAGTGATACAGTGACCCGTGCTGGGGCCTCACATATTTGCAAACAATATCATGGTTGCCATAAGTGCAACAAACGTGCTCTATGTAAATTTGAAATGACACTAAGCGAGACAGGAACTGAAGTTATCAAGAGGAGGTAGAGAATCTCTAATTGGATAAGCAATGGACAACAATTTGACAGCTGGAATATAACGTGGGTAACCATGAATCTGTGAATGTTTCAGGCAGAATGAAACGTTGTATACGACATAAACAGAGAGAGATTACAGGAATCAATGATACAGTGTGTATCGGGGGTGTACTCTGACACTTTCAGACATTGGAAGTGTGGCTTCATCTCCCTGATGGTCTGCTCACCGATCTTCCCGGGGTCCAATTGCTCTCAGTACACACGTGGTAGTTTGAGGTGATTGGTTAACGACTGGGACTCAACCTTATTTCCTTTTGGAAAATAAGACAGTGTATGTGATTTAGCGGATACACCGATATCATTTTGGAACGAGTGAATGTCATTCCCTTAGTTTGACAATAGTTCCGGAAAAGGCTAGACCTTGTTCACAAATTTGAAATTATGGGCAATTTTGATGGCATGAGGCAGGAAAATACAAAAGATAATCAGAGAAAAACTGTTTGAGTTTGAAGGACGTCTGGGATTGGGCATCTTTCAAAAGCGAGATAATTAAAGTCCAGGGACAACGTGTTCCTGTTAGTGTGAAGAGGAGTGCTCGCAGGAGTAGGGAATAGCACATGACATGAGATGTTGTGCTTTTGTTAATGAAAAAGAAGGAGGCACATGTCTGTTGTAGGAAGCGAGGATCAAAGGAATCCCTTGAGTGTCCAGGGTGTTAGAGAACCCTTACGGCGGAAGTCAGAAGGGCAAACAGGGAACAAGCGACCATTTTGACTGATAAGTTTAAAGAGAATGGAAAAAAATCCTGCAAGTATATCAAGCGCAAAAGACAAACTAAGGAGAGAATAGGGATGCTTAAAAATCAAACTGCTATCTATGTATAATCTTACATAAAGAGGTAAACCCCACCAGCTACAGAATCTTAAGGAAAAGTGGAATAATAAAAACACCAAAGTTAAAATGTAAAACATTGCAACCCTTCATTTAACAGTGGAAATATAGAAATACAGTGAACAGTGCAACAACACAGTCCATAAGTGCTTGGCCATGCTGGGTACTCACTCCTCATAAGGACTGATAGTCCCAGACACCTCTGCCTTACAGCCTGCTCCTGTTTCATAAGTGAGATTATATACAAACATACACCACATCAATATTTACTGTGGAGAAAAAGATGGAAGTGAGGCAACTCGGGGAAATAAATCCATGCAGTGATGTTTTGAAACGAGATCAAATTACAGAAGAGGAAATGGTGTAGTTCTTCAAATGATAACCGTAGATAAATACCCAGGACCTGTTCAAGCGTATCCCAGATCATTGTGAGAAGCGGGGGAAGACATTGTGAAGCCCCTAGCGGAGATATTCGTATTATCCTCAGAGTTGTGATGAAGGGTCCCTGGACCCGAAACATTAATTCTGTATTCTCTGCACAGACGTTGCCAGACCAGCTGAAATTTACCAAATAATTTTTGTCTTGTTTCCGATGAAGCATTTGCAGTTCGTTCAAATTTTATTTGTATCATTGAGAACCATGGGTGACGTGATGAAGGGCTCGAAGACAGATAATGTTGCAATATTAATTTGAAAACGGCAGCAAGGAAAAGGCAGGGAACTACAGCGGGGTGAGTGTGATGTCAGGGGTGTGTAACTATTTGGAACAGATTCTCAGAAACAGGATTTACATGCAATTGTAGCGGCAAGTACTGATTTTGGAGTTATCACGGTTTTGTGTATGATAAAATGTGTCGCGCAAACTTGTTTGAATCTTTTGAAGACGTGACCAAGAACATCGATAAAGGGAAAGCAGCATACGTTGTCAAAGTGGACGCGAGTGAGGCCACGAAGGTTCTGCATGGTAGTCTGGTTAATAAGGTTAGATCACAGCAGATTAGGGAGAGCTAGCCAATTCGATAAAACAATTAGCTTGACAGCAGGCGGCAGAGTGTGGTTGGAGAGATTTGTGGTCCTAACTGAAAACCTGTGTCAGCCGGTGTGCCACAGGACCAGGCAGGTGCTGTTTGTTATCTTTATAAATGATTTGGATTAGAATATATGTACCATGGATAGTACATTTGTGGACAAAACTAAATTTTTTTGTTAGAGTGGAAGGTTGCAGGGCCATTTCAAATTAACAATGAGATCTTGATCAACTGGATCAGTGGGCGATGTAATGGCAGATGGGAGCTTTATGCAGATAAATACGAGGTATTGCATTTTGATGGACAAATGAGGGCAGAATTTAATAGTTAATTGTAGGGCCGTAGGGAATGTTGTCGAGCAGACACACCTTGAGCAGAGTTAGAAAGTTGCTTGAAAGTGGACCAGCAGGTAGATAGGGATGTGAATAAGGCGTTAGAAATTCTGACCGTCATCGGTCAGAGCATTGAGTATAGGAACTGGGACATCATGTTGTTGCTGTACAGGAGAATGATAAATCTTCTTTGGGAGTATTGAGTACAGTTCATGTCACCCTTCTATCCGAAGGATGATATGAACTGGAAAGAGTACAAAATATTTAAAATGATGTCACCGAGTCTGGAAGTTTTGAGACATAAGGATAGGCTGGGATTTTGTCCCATTTGCGTAGGAGGCTGAGGGATGACCTCACAGACGTTTATAAAATCACGAGGGGCATGGATAGAATGAATATCCATGGTCTTTTCCCCAAGGTGGCGGATTCCAAAACCAGAGAGAATAAGTTTAAGGTGAGACAGAAAACATTTAAAAAGGAATTAAGGGACGGTTGTTTCTCACAGAGGGTTCTGTTTATATGTTGCAAAAGGTTAGAGGAAGTGGTCGTGGTGAGTACAATTGCAGCATTTCAAAGATGATTGGATGGGTGCATGAATAGGAAAGTTTTGGAGAGGCATGTGCGAAATAGAGCAATGTAGAACAAGTTCACCTTAGCAAACCCAGTGAGGATGGGCGATTTTGGCCGAACGATGTGTTAGCATATTGCATGACTCTGAAAATTTTAGAATCTGTAACACCTCTTTCATCACTAATTCTTCACTGCCCCCAATTTACTTCCAGGTCAAATATCGTCTGTAAATGCTTTCAACAATCTGACTCTCTGAACTTCCTTTAATAGAGTATTTCTGACATGGATGTGATGCTGCAGACCACAGCAGGGAAGAAGCAAAATTGTATTCAACCATAATCTGCAACTTTTCTGCAAGGGATAATCTCTCAGTCTACCACGACAATCAAGCCGATCTGTGCTTCAGTGACGAGTGTGGGTCAGCATGCCTGGGTCAGAACTGTGTGTACACACAACGGATGACAACTCGTTAAAGCTACGACACCTGACTGGTTACATTCCAAACAATATCAATTTGATTCGCTGCACTTGACATGAATAAACAGCAGAAGACAGTAAATACGACAAATACAATGGGCCCTGACACCATTGCTGCAAAAGGACTGAAGACTTGTGCTGCACAGCAAGCCGTGTTTCATTCCAGCTCCAACGCTGACATCTCCTTGGCAATGTAGAAAACTATTCTTCTATGTCTAATCCCGTAAGAGGAGAATAATTACAATCTGACCATTTACCATACCCTCAGAACCATCACAAGTGTCAAATGGGTGGAACTTGTTTTTGACAGAGCTGTCAAGCAACACAGAAATAACCTGCTCCCCTTGGTTTCCGAAAGGTCGCCATGTGGAGATGGTGCTGTAGTGTGCATGCCACTTGATTACTAATCCAGACCTGGCTAATCCTCTGGCTGCTGGTGGAATTTAAAAGCAATTAATAAAAGATCGAGATCTAAAGACTGGTGTCAGTAATAGTGACCCTGAGGCCAACGTCGTTCAAAAAAGTAAATTTGCTTCCCCAAAGTACTGTCAGGAATCAAATCTCTGGTGCGTTCCTGGCCTGGCTAGAACTGACTCCAGACTCACAGACATATGAAAAACTCTTCAATGGTCTCCGAAACGGCCATGAAAGACCATTAATTGTATCAAACAGCTTCGAGGACTGAAAGGATAAAACCGAAAAAAAACACACGTCAATCGCCTCTATTTTGGAAAAGGGAATGGGAAACACATTCTTGTCGACTCTGCAGAGACGTCCTTCCTAGAATTTCAGAACTTGTGACAATGTTGACAGAGCTTTCCCACAGACTGTACAGAAACATCAGGAAAGGTGTAGGCCGTTCAACACATTGGGTTTTCCCCATTCTCGTTCATGGCCGAACGTCTCCTGAATATACTTTTAATCCACAATGTACATATCCCTTAACTTGACTGACTTTGGGAAAATTTAAAATAGGAACTTTGGTGGGCGCTGTGTCCGTTGACGTTTATATCGAATGCAATACAATGATGGCTGACCCATTATTTCCACACCGATACCCTGCTCTGTTTCTCACCTTATGTGGGCGAGAATTACCGAGGTTCACCAGTCACTGAGTGCAGACATTTGTTGTCATCTCAATGCAGAGCGGCCTGCCTGTACTTAATACTGTCACACCGTGTTTTAGACTTCCCAGTCAGGGGAATTATCATTCCTGCTTCCAATCCCTCTCGCCCTGACAGACTTATATATATTTAACTGAGATCACCACTCATTTGCCTAAACCACATGTCCCAAACATTGCTCCAAAACACGCTTGTCCTCCTAGAGATCAGACAAGTCATCCTTCGCTGCACTCACTGAACGTCAAGTTTTTCCTTCATTAACTAAGGAGAGGAAAACTGCATACTATACTGCACAATGGTCGAAATGGGGGCTCAGCCAGGTCCTGAACAGCTACTTACTCCTGTACTCAAGTCCCGTTACGACGAGGGTCAACAGACCACTTATGTTCCAAACTACTTTCTGTTCCCGCAATATTGCTTTCAGTGACTGGTGTGCAGGGAGATCCAGATCGTTTCCAATGTTACTGCTACTCACTTGGTGCGTGTATGTTCACTGGTCACCATGACAATGCTATTCCCACTATTGACTTCTGGTTTCAGAACTCATTGCCATGAATGGACTTTGGCGACGACACAGAAGGAAACAAAAAATGAGTATCAGTCCCTTTATAGATCAACGTTTTACAAACAATCCATTTTCAAATGGTAGGCTGCTGTACTCTATTTATGCCAAAGTGCCCAATGTCACATCTACCTCCATTGATCTCCATCTGCCACATATTTGGTCGTGGGATGAAGCTTTTTTTAAGCCATTCTTAATGGTGTCTGGCACCTCTGAAACAGCAGACCCATGTACTCTCTGGAGCCCCGAAGCTAGTGAGGAATGTCTAACTATTTCAGAATTCAGGTATTCAGTCTGCTGACAGGATTGTGAACAGAATAACGTTGAGTGTAGGGTCACATAGTAACTGCACATTAGTGTGTTCAAAGTTCAGAACTCTGTCAATTAACATGAGGTCTCTGCACAAGCACGTTAACTGTCGGGAATGGAGCATACTCGGGAAAGTATGGAATTTCTTAACTTATCAATGGCTGGTTCTTAACTTATCAATGAGTGTGCGTTCATAAGCATCAAGTTTCAACTTCTTATTCTCGCACAGAGCGACATATTAAAGACATAATTAATGCATTCTGTCTTCATGGCAACATCATGCCAGGGTTAAATGTTGCGAAGTTCCTTTGCTCTGTCTTGGTTCATGTCGATAATTATTTATCAAGCAGATTCAGTCTGTATGCATATATTACTGACTCAACAGAAAACTACCATCAAGTCAGATACATTTACACTGATAATTTAAATGCTTTGCTTGGAGGACCACACATAATTTGCAATTATAATTACTTACTATCCCGTATTAATTCTGTTCATGACTTCTCACCAAGGACATCCAGGTCCTTTTCCACAACAGCACTTCCTGACCTCTCACCATTTAATAAACATAAATGCGAATGATTACATTTGTTGTTTACATATTAACCATTTTTATATCTTGCGAACAGCTATTGCCCAAACACTGGTCCTTCTGATAACCCACAAGTCTTCTGTCCAGAGAAATCAACACTACTCTCTTCATTCTATCCATTATCCAATTTTTGATTCATATGTGATATTTTCCACACCTACATGCCTTAGAAAAACAATCAGTAATTCGTGCACCAGCTCTATTGTCACCTCTTCAATACACTGGCATGTAGTCATCAGATGCAGGAAATTATCAAGCTTCAATTCAATTCGATTTTGAAAAACGAGCTCTTCATTAATTCTAACTTTCTGAAGTTCCTCATTTTCACCAGTCCCCAGTCCCCTAGTGTTTCTGGAAGTTAGATTATGTACCTTCCTCGGGGGATATAGAACCAAGGTATTCCTCTCAGTGGGCAGATGGCTTCTGTCAACTCGTGAATACATCCACGAGTATTGCTGCCTCGAAAGTTTCAGAATCAATCCATTTCACTTCATGATGAGTGTCAGCACAGTCTTGTCCCTGGTGTGAGACTGGAGGTTTTACTGAAGAACGGGACACAGTTCTGTGACAACCTCATGTTTTACAGAAGCTGGCTTCACACTTTGAACCTGAAATTGAAAAATATTCATGGAAATCTGTGGGGGAAAGTGCAGTGGCCTGCACCTTCCTGTGTAAGAACTTTCCTTCTGTATAGACTCAGGTCAAGCTGTTTACCATGGACCCAGGTACACTGGAAATGTAGTATCCAGAGTGGGGGGACCAGACCCTGGGGTTTCCCTGAATGAACGCAGCAATTGACAACATAAAGACGAGAAAGGCAACCAATGAACTTCCTCTTAATTTACAATGAAAGGAGCAAGTCAAATAGTCCCTCACATGGTACACCCATTCAGTGTTCAAAATGCCGCCCTCTCCTCAGTTTCACTTTCTGCTGGAGAGAGCCTTTAGGTCTTTGCAGGGCCCCACAATAACTGTTCGTTTCTCCAAAGAAGCAGTTGACAATGTAAAATCGCATTTCTCTGTATCTAAGCAACGGCAACACTAGTATTGACAATGCTGGTTATCACCACGTTCAGAGAAGATAGATAGAGGGAGGATAACTCAATTTGAGTAGGGATATACCTAAATAAACGTGATCTTCAGGAATATGGGAAAAGGGGAAATGTTAGAATAAGGTCCAACACTTTCAAGCGCTGGAGAATTTTACTTCCGATCTCCCAGCATCCACAGTTCCTTTGTTTATTTAATTTTTCATGTTGTTGTTTCGCGGATTTCAGCATCACTGTCAATGGGAGCATTTGGGGTTCTTCCTAATTGCCCTTGACTTTGTGGTCATTTATCAAAACGGTATGCAGCCAATCACATTACGCTGGGTCCTCAGTCAAACTTAGTCCATACTGTGCAATAATGTTTAGTTCTTTTATCAAAGGCTATCAGTTAAATAATAAAAGAAACTCTGATGGTTTATGGTTACCATGAGTGAACTTTGGATTCATTCCAATTTTGTTTTTGAATTAAAGTTCTCTCATCCGCTGTGGTAGGATTCGAATAAATGACTTTAGAGTCATAACCTGTGCCTCGCAAATACCTGTCCATTGACGTTATTACTCTCATGCAGACCCCCGATCGTGAAATAACTGAAGAGGCAAGAACAACACTGTGGTCAAAATATTTGTAACTGGAAGAGTGGTCAGAATAGAACTGAAGCAGTAATGTGTGATTGTAATAAAGGGGCATATAACGGTTAATTCAACAACAGTACTCTGTCAGAGCTGAAGATTGGGGATATTGTAGAGGTGGGTGTGGGCGCTTTGACAAGAGTGAGTAGACGGCGACATAGAACAGTTCAGGTAAAAGGGAGACTCAAGTTTCTGAACAGGCTTGTTCCTTCTTAAATATTTATGAGTGAGAACCCTGAAATTCATGGAAATGAGGTGAGGTTTTTGATGGAAACTGAAGATAACAGTAGAGTATTCCAGAAATACTCGTGAACTGGGGGTCTGGTGAAATTGAGGAACTTCAGGAAAGTATGATTAACGAAGATATGTTTTTCAAAATCGAATTCAATTGAAGCTTGGTAATTTGGTGCAACTGATGACTACGTGGCAGATTATTGAGGAGGTGGGAAGAGAACTGGCCAAAGAATTACTGATTATTCTTCAAAGCTGGTAAAATTCTGGAAATGATCCTGCAGCCCTGACCGCAGCTATTCTAAATCTACGTATTTAAAACAGGACGGAGAGTTAAAACAAAAATCTGGGACCTACATTGTCCGTAACAAAAAGGGCAGATATTCGCGTTTTCTTTGGATCATTACTTAATGGACAAAATATTGTAGAAATATTGGATTTGACAGCGGACTACGCCGAGCTAGAGGGGCGTTAATTATGGAATAGTCGAAATAGCAATATACTTCACCTCACCAAATTGACAGAGATAGACTTACCTGGAACACCAACAATAACAAGGATGAGATAATAATCTGCCTGATTAATCATCAGTACAGTCTTCTGTTTACAACTCTAAACATGACCATTGTTGAAAAAGCCAGAAGAGGTCCAACAATAAACTCCGATCCATTGTTGGAAAAAAAACAGTCGAATGTTCTCAGATTCGGATCATTGTTGGAACATTACAATCGAATGTTCTCAGATTCTGATCCATTGTCGAAACATTCCAGTCTAATGTTCTCAGCTTCCGATCTAGTGTTGGGACATTCCACATAATGTCCTCAGATTCTGATTCGTTGATGGAACATTGCAATCAAATATTCTCAAATTCTGATCCGTTGTTGAAACATTTCAGTCTGTTGTTCTGAGAATCTCTTCCTCTCCCTGTCTCTGTTGATGCTGAACACAATCATGTTCATGATGACACTGCCCCTGATATAATGGGATAGAATGTTGAAGGAAGTCCCTTAGTAATAGAAGAGGAAACCCTGCAGTCACACAGTTAGGATCGGTGGAGAGTGACAGCAATTACAGTCACTGAACAAACAGTTCAAGTTAACTCCTTTCACTGATACTCTCAAGTATCCCAATAATGGTTAGCCTGAGTGGGATGTTGACAGCGCTGACTATTGGGTTAATGGCACATCTCCAATCGTAAAGCTGGAGGTGAGAGAGACAGATGACGAATTCCGTTCACAAGCTTGATGATTCGACTGTGTTTTGGAAGGGTAGGAATTCGACTCCCGAAGCCATCTACATCTGATCACCAGGCCTGATGCATCATTTTGTTTTATCTATTTATGTTTAACTTCAACGTTCATTTGAACATCATTTAACGGCTTCAGTGGGCAGAGGCCTTTTTTGAGAAGTTCCTACAGTAACATAGGCGGTGTGGGTTTGGAACGTTCCGTGTAGGCATGTGGCCACGTCCTGGTGAGTGTTGATCTGCTTCAGTGGAGTGATGATTAAGTTCTCATAGCACCAGGATTCTGAGTTTTACCTTTCGTCACTTATTTATTGTGTCTCAGCAGAGTTAGAAGGCAGTAAATTACTCATACCTTTTTCCTTCTGTATGAAATTTATCTCAGAATAGTCTATTAATGTTACTTCCTCCTGGATTGGAGAACTGCAAGTCAGACAATCTGTTTGTGTGTGTTTATGGTATGTTACCATATTGGAGCATTTACTAGTTCAATAAACGATTATTCTGTTAAATCTTCCAATAGAATCAAGTTTCTTCAAGTTCGTCTTAGTGTTGTTATGTTTAATCTACAGTATTTGAATACATTGTGTTTTTCTTACTGTACAATATTTTGAAAAAATCGTATTGTTTCTGAAATTCAGCAACTCGCATCTACCTTGAAACTAAAAAAAACGTTCGTGTCGAATCTACCTTCTCCATTTAGTTTGAAGGAGGCTTCCGTCGTCCATAACCAGAGAGGCAGATCGTAATGTTTTAATTGGATAATTCTTTAATTTACTGCACGTGTAGAAATATGGGATTTGAGAGCGGAATAGGACGAGCTGGAGGAGTGACAGTTATTAAAGGAATTTTATCAGATACACAATCTAGCTAAAAGACCCAGCCCGGGCACATATAAGCCCTGAAGAATTAGCTGTTCAGCATGGAACACTCTGTCGACCAGGCTCAATACAAGCTGGCATACTGTCACGGATGGAAGACTGTGCAGAGCTCACAATTCCACGAGTTATCTGTCCTACATGGGGAGCATAAACAGAGATGAAACGGTCTATCCAGCATGGGGAGATTTGTGGGTGCCACAACTGCCTTGCTCTACAAACACGGACAAGGTACCTGTTCAGTCTGGGGAGCTGAGCAGTGAACAGGACTTCATTTTGCAGTCGCAGCGAGAGCGGTGCGAGCGAGGAGCGGGGGACTGCCAGGAGGGTAAACTAACTGCTATATTTTCTATAGTGTGCTGAACCCAACACACTACATGTCTTGTATCTCCCACCCACTCTCCACCTCTCACCGTAAAGACTGTGATGTTCTGATAAATTATTTTTTTTGTATTTCAGTTTTATAGCGTGATTGGCAAGAAAAAATACTTTTTCATTGATCTATTAGTTAACTATTTGAAAAAGGGCATAACCAGTAAGTATTAGAAATCAATTAGCTCATAAATGCATATACGTTAATAAAGTAATTTATTAAGTAGATCTGGCTGGGCAGGTGATGTGCTGTAGTTGTATGATGTGGGAACTGGATGATCCCAGTGCGAACGACAGAGACCACATTAGCAGAAAATGTTGATTGTTGGAGGAATTTCGTCTCTGATTTGATGATATGGAATCTGCGCTTCAAATACTGCAGCACATCCAGAAGGCGGAAAGTTACCTGGACGCTTTAGTTCAGGAGGCAGTCACACCTAGTAGATTAAGTAGTTCAAATTCAGTTCGTGACCAGGGAGAATAGGGTGTTATTGCAAGTGAGGCAGGTAGGGGGCTCTTGAGGTCAGGAATGGAGGACCTTATCCAACTTGTACGAGATGCATGCTCCCTGTATTGTTGAGGAAAAGGGCTGTGGGAGGATGAACGAGCTGACCACGTCATCATGGTGCAGGAGGCCATTCAAGAGTGGGGAGCTAAAAAAGAAACACGTGGCAAGTTATAGGGATTCTATAAGGAAGGGGAGATATAACATACTTTACAAGCTGGATCATGTGTCGCGCATGGGGTGTTGTCTGCCCGGTGCCATGAAGTAGGACATCTCTGATCAACTGGAAAGGATATTGGCAGGGGAGCGGGAGGATACAGTGTTATGGTCCACGTTGAGACTGACATTATAGGCAAGACCAGGAAGGAGGTACTGTTTGGGAATTATGAAGCACTAGGTACGAAATTAAGGATCAGGTCCTCGAGGGTTAAAATCTCAGGAGTAAGGCACGAGGCGCGTGCAAATTGCTTTAGGAGTAAGAATATTATGGGAGTAAACCCATGGCTCAGGGAATGCTGTGAGAAACCTGGATAAGGTCACTTTAACTGAATGCTTGAAGTGAGGTCGATGAGTTAACGGTGCAATTTATCGCGAATGATTATTATTGAGGAGGCATTACGGAGACATGGTGGCAGGATGGTCATGACTGTGTGACAAAAGCTGGTCCTTCTTCTAAAAGTTGTTCGTTTTCTTGAGAATATTTCGTCGTTTGTTGTTTTTTTGTTCAGAGTGGTTGTATACGGCTCCCGGCTCCAATTAGCCGAGGTTGATACAGAGATGAATAGTGATTTGACAGTACTTTTGTTTATATGTAAACAGATGAGACTTCAGGCGAAAGTGATCATGTTTTAGAAGTGACCTCCATAATGAAATGGGAGTGCTCAGGTTTCCAGCTGAGCAGCTCATCCAGAAACAATTAAAGAGTTCAGTAGTGGAATGTGTAAAGAAAGGCCGCTACACGCTCTCTCCTTCTGCCCTTTTAACTTCAACCTGTAAACATTTATTCAATTTTCAATACAGTTTCACGGGGGTTTCTCATTAGGACTGTTGTATATATTCGCAAGAGCATAATTAAGTCTAGTTTGTTTAGATTGAGTTCGGTCAGGTTTTTTTATTCTGTTCTTTTTGTTTAATTGTGCAATTTTGTGAATAAATTTTGGCAGCTTTAAAACCTGGTAGTCCACCCAGCTAACTTCCTTTGGGTCATTTTCACAAGGCATTTACCAAAATAATTTGAAAATTTATCGTCTGGGCTGTCTGCTTCAGAATGTTTTGAGTGTTTAACTTAGCCCGTAACAACTGGGAGTTAAATATCCAATGGCATCAGACTACAGCGAAGAACAGACTGGAAGGTATGGGAACTGGTGTCGCTCTGATATACAAGTGCGAAATCAGGGCGTTGCTGGAAGATGATATAACTTCTATGGAGAATAAGATTTAATCCATTTCGTTGGAAATTAGAACATCTAAGAAGAATTTAAAAACTGGTAAGTGTAATTTATCATCCACTATGGGTCATGTGTTTGCATGGACAGAGGGCTGTTGTCAAACAGGAAGCAAAGAATAAATGATAATCAGTAACTCGTGGTGCGCCTCAGTGGTCAGTGTGGAATCCACCATTATTCACAATTTATATAGGTGTTTTAACGTTGGAGGTCACATGCAGTGTGTAAAGTTTGGGGATGACTCTATAATGAGTGGCAGATTAAGTGTGCAGAGACTGTGAAACTTTGTAGAGGAACATAGATACTTTGTATGAGTGGCAAAGATCTGGCATGGAATTTGTTGCCCCAAAAGTAGTTAACGCTAGTTCAGCGAACGTATCCAAAGCGAAGATAGATTTTTTTAAACAGTAAACGAATTACGAATACAGTGAAAGTGCGATTAATTGGAGCTGAGTCCACGAAATGATTAACCATGAACTTATTGAATGGCGGAGCAGACTCGAAGATGTAGATGGCCTACTCCTCCATCTAGGTCTTATGTAGTTATGAACACCGATTAAGTTATCTCTAGATCAGGAGCAGTTATCCTCCCTGGGTGCTGAGCTGTATACACCATCCCAGTGCATTGCTCGGTAACAACGTGTTAGATCACTGACCATGCAGCCAATGTTGGAAGTGACAGGATGTTTAGCTACCATCCATTTACAGCTCCAAATGCCCAGTCTGCCATGACAATGGGTGCTGTCGGTGTGAAAATCACTGCCAGAGAGAAACGGTGGTAGTATCAGTTGAAATAACAACAAATGGGAGGGATCTATGCTATATGGAAAGGGGGAGATTGAGAGACACTATCATGAAAAGATATGTTCACAGGTTTAAGAATGTTGAAATGCAGACATGTCGATAGCATCCGGTAGTATGAACCGGTATTTCTCGGAATGTGGTGGAACAGGTTACTGGTGTGATGTCAGATGATGGAGAGATTTCAATGAGCATTTGTTCTGCAGCTTTGTAACGGGGGGTGGGGACAGCAAACAATTCGACTCATTGGACTGACTCTAAGAATAACTTGTGTCAGTGCCATTTTCATTGATAATATCAAAGGGATCATCTGCACGAGGCTGACCTAGTTTCCTGGTGTTACCTTGTCGACCTCACCTCATTAACTAACTACTCCATCCGATAGTGAACCTCGAATTCAATGCCAACCCAATTCCCCCAGCCACCATGGCGGAATAGACTCACCATCGGACGGATGCCCATGAATATTCCGTGATCCGTGGCACTAGTGTCATCTTTGAAAGATCTATGGGCACATGGTTGAAATTTCTCAGTTCAGACGGGCGCTGCACAGTTTAGCCCGAGCATGGCAGATAAGGGAGAATTATACCACGATTGATTCATAGTGGCACGGACGTTCTGATGGATGGGATTTTACTGAGGGGGACCATTCTCCTTTCAGACAGGGCAACAACACCAGTCTCATCGAACATTATCTGAGATCACCACCCTGGTCAGTGCACTATCTGCGGTCTGAAGAAATAAGCATCAGTAACCTTCCCCACTCTGTCAGGATAAATGTCACCGTATTCTCGCTGCTCCCTCACACTCACTGCATATCTGTAACAGCACCTAACCCGAAACAAGATTCATGCTCCACCACTCTCACGACTGCATCCAGGACCTTCCTCTGTCTCTCTCTCTCTCGTCCCTCCACTATATCCCCCACACTATTAACATGCCATGGATCTGGACTCTGGACTGACTCCCTCTGGACACCTCATTATTTCCATCCACAGCCCACCGACTCTAGCACTAACAGCAGGCACACTCAATCCCACCTTCACTTGCTTTCTCCCATTACAGGCGAAACACCCTGGAAGAGGACAGAAAGGTCAAGCCAGGTTTCCGTTCCCTGACACAACATTGTCTCACCACCTCCATGAGGGCTCCCTTCTGCACTTCCTCCTGTAAACAGCTCAGTTACTGAAACTAATATGTGTATGTACTGCTCTCCCCACGTATCCAAACATTTTCAATAATCTCAGCTCATATACCTCCAGGGACCTCTGCTGCTGCACCCCGTCCAGAATAGTACAGATTGTTTTATATTTTCTTTTAATGTCCTTCGTTCAAAACCCCATCTTAGCTCACAGCCCCATTCAAACTGACAGCGTGTGTGCAGACACACATACACACACACACACACACACACGCACACACACACACACACACGTGCACATACGGACACAAGCACACTCAGACAAACAGATACACCCTCACACATAAACACAATCACACACACGCAGAAGGACACACACAGTCACACGCTCTCACACAGCAACACACACAAACACACACACACAAACAGGTGCACAGACAGACACATTCAAACACACACCGACACAAAAACACAGGCTTGCACACACAGACACACAGTAGGCTGATCGAACCAGGGTTGCAAATACACCATGTTCTCAGAAAATGTAATGAATGTCTGGCCATTCTGTTCCTCATTATGTTTTTTTAATGCTGATCATTAACGTGGCCAATGACGGAAAATCCCTGAGACTGGCCCAATAGTGGTCGTAATATATCAGGAACAATATTGGTCAGTATCGGAAGAAGCTGTTGTGCACTTCCAAAGATATTATTTGGAAAACCAAAGAGCCGTGCAATGTCAGACATTCTCATAATTTGGTGTTTTCTCAGAGAGAGGGAAAAAAATCTGCCACTCATGCAGTCGTGTGGGGAGTCCAACGGAGGATGGTGTTGTACGAATCTAATCACAACACGGATAGACAGAGAGCGAGCATTTGGGCGACATTGAATCCAATTTCAATGCATTTACTCCGAAACAAGATTGCACAGAAATGTAGACAGAGGCTACACGAACATAGATACTGACACTAATACACATAACATGTGTAAACACAGATACAAACACAGATATGGACACTTTCACAGAAACGCATAAACACATCATTCCCCGGACCCCAACACAGGCCATTCCATTCAGCCCCTTAAATCTGCGCAGGACAAGTTGGAGACCACTTGCTCCTGGTACCTGATGCATACAAATAGAGGAGACCACTCAGACACTGCAGACAGTCGACATTTGTTTGATGAGGATTGGAATACTTTATTAAGAAAAGAGTGAGTGTTCCTGTGAAGCATGCACCTTATCTCCTTTAGCGAGTTCTGAGAAAATTTGTAGCTAATGTTGAAGCTTTGGATGTAGGTTTGCTCGCTGAGCTGCAAGGTTCATTTACACACGTTTCAGTACACAACTAGGTGACATCTTCAGTCGGCATCAGGTGAAGCAATGCTGAAAATTCCTGCATTCTGTTTATATGTTTGTCCTTCTTTGGGGCAATGATGCCATTTCCTGTGGTGAAGTCACTTCCTGTTCCTTTTCTCAGGGCAGGGGAAATGCGGTCGAACTAAATGTCTAACTAAATGTGTCTTACTAAATGTGTTCGGGTTGGGATGCTCTGCTTCTACGAATTCTCGTGCGTGTCTTTGTTTGGCTTGTGCTAGAATGGATGTGTTGTCCCAGTCGAAGTGGTGTTCTTCCTCATCCGTATGTAACGATACTAGTGAGAGTGGGTCATGTCTTTTTGTGGGTAGTTGGTTGTTCATGTATCCTGCCTGTTTGTCCAGTGTAGTGTTTATAATAATCCTTGCAAGGCATTTTGTAAATGACATTGCTTTTACCCGTTGTCTGTAAAAGGTCTTTCAAGTTCATTAGCTGTTGTTTTAGTGTATTGGTGGTTTTGTGGGCTACCACGATGCCAAGGGGTCTGTGTATTCTGGTTATCATTTCCGAGATGTCTTTGATGTCGGGGAGAGTGGCTAAGGTTTCTGGAGGTGTTTTGTCTGCTTGTTTGGGTTTGTTCCTGAGAAATGGGCAGACTGTGTTCATTGGGTACCCACTCCTTTTGAATATACACCGTATAGGTGATATTTCTCTGCTCTGCGTAGTTCCTGCATTGTCTGTTGGAATAATGTTTTTATGCAGCTTCGTTTGTGAGTGTTGGGATGACTGCTTCTGTTTTTCAATATTTGGTCGGTATGTGTTGTTTTCCTGAAGACGCTGAACACAGTCCGCCGATTTCTTAGCACCAAACCCAAACAATCAGACAAAGCACCGCCAGAAATCCTAACCACTCTCACCGACAACAAAGACATCTCGGAAATGACTACCAGACTACTCAGACCCCTTGACCTCATGGTAGCACACAAACCCACCAACACACTAAAATAGCAGCTAATGACCTTGAAAGACCCTACTCAGACAACGAGTAAAACTAATGCCATTTACAAAATACCGTGCAAGGACCATAACAAAGTCTACATTGGACAAACAGGTGGAAAGCTAGTCATCAGTATACTTGAACACCACCAATCACAAAAATACATGACCCACTGTCACTATTATCCTCACATACAATGAGGAAGGACACCACTTCGACTGGGACAACACAACCATCCTAGGACAAGCCCATAAAAGACACGCACGACAATTCGTAGAATCATGGCATTCCAACCTGAACTCTATCAAAACACACATCGAGTTAGAACTCAGCTAGCAGCCCTTGAGAAAAGAAAGAGGAAGTGACTTCACCACAGGAAATAACATCAGTCCAGGAAATGAAACCACCAACACAAAGAAATTCAAACATATAAACAGAAAGCAGGTATTTTCAGCATTGCTCTGCCTGAGTCCCACTGAAGATGTTACCGAGTACGGTAATGAAACGTCTGGACATGAATCTTGCAACTCAGCGAGCAAATCAACATCCAAAACCTGCTCTCTGTTGACAGAAGTTCCCGTCTCCATTTATTACCCACATTGCAGACCCCGATTCGCAGTGAGTACTGCGCCCATACCGTACCCAGACATTGTTCACAAAATCTACTGGTCTCCCTAACTGCGACATTCGTTCACTGAACGTCCATGAAAATAACAACGACGAACCTTCCAATAACAGAATGAAAGAATAAAGAATCAAGGCCAGGTCATTCAGCCCCTCTAGTCTGCCTGTCCCTCCAATGAGATCATGGCTGATCTGCTCTTGGCCCCAACTCCTGGAGTGCTTGAGATGTCAAACATCTTTTGATCTCTGTCTTCCAAACATTTGTGACCTATCTCGTCTAACTCTCTGGGATACATAAGTTCCGACGGTCACTCCCCTCTGTGAGAAGGAAACACTCTCCACACATACACTGTGATCTAATGAGAGCAACAAAATATATGAACGGAAGGCTGCTATCAAGACAGACCTTCACTGAAGATGGCATCAAGGAACCCGAAGAAAATCGAACTTCATGAGAATCAGAAGGAATCTCCCCACTGGTTGAAGTGGTTAAGAGCACGAAAGAGATACTTTTGCTTTGTAAACATCTACTATCTGAGTCCCGGGACATCTCTGTCGGTGATCCTCAGGGTAGTTTTCTCGGCACAAATATCTTCAGCTGCTTTAACAATATATTTCCCCCACCATAAGATCAGAAGTGTGGATGATCACTGAAGAATACAATGTTCATATCAATGTGATCCCTCAGCTGATGAACCTGTCGGTGCCCAAGTGAACCAAAGCCCCGACGCAATTCAGACTTGCCCTGTTTATGTGTCGTATTTCACATGTAACAACACTGTCTGACACGAATCATTTCCACAGTAAAAGGAGGAGCTCATTCAGCATCTCAAGCTTGATTCATAAGAATATGGGGAAGCCATTCAGACCAACGAAACTCTCAGATAAGGAGATGGAAAGCCGATTCACACCCTCCTGCCTATTACTCAAGAAGTGAAAGCGCCTCGTCAAAACATTGAGCTGTTTAACAGGAAGCAGAAGTCGTCCAATCAGGTCATTCAGCTTCTTCCATGAGATCAGGAGGCAGCCATTCAGGCCCTCAAACCCCTCAAGTAGACGGGTGATATCGACGCCCCGAACGTGACAAACCAATGAAGCAGAGACTGTACGGATAGACTGCTTCATATTGTTCGTCCTGGCCCCATTGTCCATGGCACACACGTGTTACATTAACATTGTTTGCTAATGGAGTGGAGGGATGGATATCTTGTGCCAAGTCTCAAGGAGGCATCTTCCACCTCTGAGAAAACAGGCTAGTGTTCTCTTTGGAGATCAAAAGCTGCTGGGACTTGCTAACTCTTTCAGGAATAAGGCAGTGTAGCTGTTAACAAATTTGTGAACATTGCGGGGCCACACAAAAACTACACGTTGAGGCAATGGCAGTTCATTCAGTGTCTGGAGTTCTCTCCCAACGTACGTGAGACGCCACAATGCTACGTAAACTGTCAGAAAACGCATATCATAGGGAAAATGCAATTTCTCACTCTATCGATGTCTTCCACTGGATATAATGGGTGTTAGTACATAAGCTTGGAGTTTCAATACAATCACTTCTTATTCTCTCACAGTGCTACAGAGTAAATACTCATTTCCTACACAATCTCCTCATGGTATCATATCCCAGAGATTAGTCTAGTGAAATGTCTTTCCTCTGTCTCTGTGACATGAAGATTATTGCTTAAAAAGTAGAGAACGTCTGTCCACAATGCCCAAGTACTGTCGCAAGAACACCCTAAAATGCAGGAAGGTGTGTTTACTCCTACGCTTGATTGTTTTTATAATGAAAGATAGCACTTCATTTACTATCCTGATTAATTGATGCTCAAATGAAATCTGGAGTTGACTTATGACCAACGACACGCAGGTCCTATTGGCCAAAAGCACTTCCAAAACTCTCTGCTTCTTATAAATACAAAATGAAAAAGACTGTATTTGTTGTTCACATTCAAATCATATCTTTGTGTTGCGAGTTGCATTGTTCCAAACAGTGATGCTTGTGATATCCAATGAATAATGACCTTCAGTTCAGAACAGGACCCTACTCTCTGCATTCTCTCCATCATCCAATTCTCAATGTATTTAGTTTATATCCCATTACCAATCTCTGTTACATTCTTCACTCAGCTGTTTGCAACCATGTCAAAAATGTTCGTAAAATTCGCATGCACCATTTCTATGATCGTCATTTTTCGAATGCCGCAGTCACGGAGACGAGTGGAGTTTGTCAACTTCATGTTTATCAAAGATAAATTCCCCGTCCCGAATCTAGGCTGGCTCTGCTAAACCATATCATTATTCCCCTAGGATCTTGTTATCATAAAGTTAAAAAATGCAGATATACACCGGTTGATGTGGTGTATATGGATCACAGCAAGGCGTTCGATAAGCTTCCTTACAGTGGGCTACCATACAAAATGCGGAGGATTGCGATTGTGGAAGACAGCAGTTTGGATCAGTAATTGGCTTGCTGAAAGAAAACAGAGGGTTGCAGTTGATTGAACATGTTCATCTTGGTGTCCAGTTACGAGCGGCGTACCGCAAGGGTCGCTGTTGGGTCTACTGTTGTTAGTCATTTTTATAAAGGACTTGGATGAGGGCTAAGAAGGGTGGGTTGGTAAATTTGCGGACGACTCTAAGGTGGGTGGTGTTGTGAATAGGGACGAAGTATGTTGGAGTTTGCAGAGAGACATAGATGGGATGCAGAGCTGGGCTGAGAGCTGGCAAATAGAGTTTAATATGGAAAAGTGTGAGGTGATACACTTTGGCCAGAGTAATCGGAATGCAAAGTACTGGGCTAATGGTAGGATTCTTGGGAGTGCAGATGAGCAGAGAGATCTCGGTGTCCATGTACACAGACCCCTGAAAGTTGCTACCTAGATTGATAGGGTTGTTAAGAAGGCACACAGTGTTTTGGCCTTTATTAAGAGAGGGATTGAGGTCCGGGACCAGGAGGTTATGCTGCAGTTTTACAAAGCTCGGGTACGGCCACACCTGAGGTATTGTGTACAGTTCTGGTCACCGCATTATAAGAAAGATGTGGAAGCTTTGGAAAGGGTGCAGACGTTATTCACAAACATGTTGCCTGGTATGAAATGAATGTCTTACGAGGAAAGGCTGAGGGCCTTGAGGCTGTTATCGTTCGAGAGATGAAGGTTGAGAGGTGACTTAATAGAAGCATAAAAGATAATCTGAGCGTTAGATAGGGTGGACAGGGACGGCATTTTTCCAACTATGGGGACAGCAAACACGAGGAGACACAACTTTAAAACGAGGGGAGATAGGTATAAGAAAGATGTCAGAGGTACTTTCTTTACTCAGAGAGTCGTTCGGGTATGGAATGCTTTGCTGGCATCGTTAATAGATTCAGCAAGTTTAAGTGCATTTAAGTCGTCGTTGGACAGGAAAATCGACGTTCATGGAATAGTGCAGGTGGAATGGGCTTCAAATACTATGGCAGGTCGGCGCAACGTCGAGGGACGACGTTCCTGTACTGCGCTGTAATGTTCTATGTTCTATATTCTATAACTGACATAAAGTTATAAATTTGTTCGGTTTCTGTTTAATCTCTTTTTGCCGTCATAGTATCTACTTTCCAGTCTGCAGGATCCTTTCCATCATCTCAACAGTTTGGATGAACTTTGACGTCACTCATAGAATTAAGGAGTTGACAGGGAAGCCACTGACCTATCGTGACTGTACTGGCTCCCAAAAATCTAATCCAGCAAGCTCAATTCTCCAACCATATCTCTGTAGCCCTCAAAGGCATCTCACATCACGTCCAGCAGTTTATCAACTTACAAATGAATGCGTTTTTCCAATATTTCAACTTTAACTTCTGATTTCTTTAAGTTCCTCACTTTCATTAGTCACCCTGTTCTCCCATATTTCCAAGAGATTTTCTAATGCTGCCTCTCTGGAGACTGAACGCACCAGGAAAAGATGGCGTCTGTTACCTCATGAACCAGAATCGAAATAATTGATGGGCAATTTCAGTACAGTCCTCTCCCTGGTCTGAAACAGCAGGTTATGCTGAAGGAGGTTACACAACTCTGTGTCCTCCTCATTTTTGAAATAAACTGGCTTCACACTTTGCACCTGGAAAAGATAAAACATTGGGAAATATTTGTGGAAATCTCAGAAATGCTATTTCAGTGTCCTGCTCCTCCCTGTGCAGTCTCTGCAGACCCAAATACATTGTAAAAACTGTTGCTGTACCTTCTGCAGAGTAGGACGCCAGACCGACAGGGCTCCCTGAATGAATGCAGCGGCTGACAACACAAATCCGAGAAAACCATGCAGATGCTCTCAATTGACACTCCAGTGACATGAATAAGTCGAATCCCTGTCTTCATGGCACTCCGACGCAGTGTTGAAAAAACCTACCTCTCCTCAGTTTCAATTCCTGACTGACAAACCGTTACATCTCTGCACAGTCCCAGTGACCAGAAATATGAATTGTACTGCTCTCCATGGAAGTAGCTAACAATGTAACTGCACAATTTTCTGTACCTCAGGATAATAGCGACACCGCTTTTGCCAGTGATGAAGGTGCGGAGTTGATGGTCAGCGGTATTTACTCCAGACAATAACTTCAGTGACCCAGATAATGACCCACACCCGGTCTTCCATCCAGCCACAGCAGATGCTGGAATTTAAATTCAATAGAATATTGACAAAACTAAAAGCATCTGGCTCACTCGTGTCCTTCAGGGAAGGAAATTTGCTAACTTCACTGGTCTGGCCGACATGTGACACCAGGCCCTCATCAATGGCAGACTCTCATGTTCCTTAGAAATGGACACGCCAGCCGTTTCATTTCTCACTACAAAGTTGCAAAGAAATGAAAGCAGACAGACGTCAGGACTGGCAGCCTACAGCAGGTCGATGCGCAGTGGTTCAAAAGGCAGTTCCCCAACACCTTCTTAAGAGTAACTAAGAATGAGAAATAAATGCTGGCCCATCCAACAACACCCATGTTCAATTAATAAAAAAAGAAGATGATCACACTCATCAAAGAGAGATAGAGAGGACACAACTCACTTGAGTTAGGGTCTCCGTTATATACGTACATATGCGTGATACTCAGGTTTACAGGAAAAGGTGAAAAATCAATAAGATTGTTCCCACGTTAGTATTTCCATCCCAGCTGGTTTTCAACAATCCATTCGTTTCCGTTTCTTTTACTCTCTATTTCCCCAAAGTTTCAACTGACTCCATCTACATGGATTGCATTCGTTCCCAGCTGATTTCAGATTCGATGCATGGTCAGTGGACTCAAAATGGTGAATCTGTTTTTTTTCCCCTCAGAGGCTCCTAAAACTGCTCCTTTTCCCCAGCCTTCTGTTTTTTTTTTTGTTAAAGATGTCCAGAAACTTTCTTTGTTTGATTTAACCTTTTTTGTTATTTTTGGGACATCGACCATCGAGTCTACACCGACCCCCTGAACAGCATGACACTCAGACTCACAGAATACCCTATTCCTGCTTTTCCCATTGCTTACCCGCGTCCTACATTAACCTTGCATCTAACATAGTTACAATACCTAGTTGCACACGGTGGGCAATTTAGCATGGTCAATCCACTGAAACCGTTTGGACCGTGAGAGAAATCTGGAGCGCCTGCAGGAAACACTTGCAGACACGGAGAATTGGAAAGCTCAATACGAACATTCCTGAAGGTGGAAGCAAAGAGGGTGCTTGATGCTGAGAGACAGCCATACTAACCGCTGAGACAGCACGCCACCCCCGTCCCCACGTGAGTCACTGTGCTTGTTAAAACTAGGGAAAATGTAAATCTGAAATTGAAACAGAAAACAATATCAAAATACAACAAATATGTCAGGATCCTGAGATAGAAACAGAGTTAGCATACTGAGTCTGATATGATCCCCTTCTGAAAAACATGTACTGGACTCAAAAAGTGAATTTTGTTTCTTTCTGCTCAGACCAGCTAAGGTTTTCCAGCACTTTCAATTTTCTTTTATTTTGGACTGTGTATCTTTGTCTGACCTGAAGGGAACAGTGAAGTTGCCAATTCGACTGAGTTTCAGGTATTTGGTGACGAAACATGTTCATCACCAAATCATCCGCCGACATTTCCGCCACCTCCAAACAGACCGCACCACCTGGGATATATTTCCTCCCCTACCCCTTTCCGCCTTCCGCAAAGACCGTTCCCTCTGCGACTACCTGGTCAGGTCCACGCCCCCAAACAACCCACCCTCCAATCCTGGTACTTTCCCCTGCCACCGCAGGAACTGTAAAACCTGCACCCACACCTCCTCCCTCACCTCGATCCAAGGCCCTAAAGGAGCCTTCCACATCCATCAAATTTTACTTGCACATCCACTAATATCATTTATTGTATCCTTTGCTCCCGATGCGGTCTCCTCTACATTGGAGAGACTGGGCGCCTCCTAGCAGAGCGTTTTAGTGAACATCTCAGGGACACCCGCACCAATCAACCACACCGCCCCGTGGCGCAAAATTTCAAATCCCCCTTCCACTCTGCCGAGGACATGGAGGTCGTGGGCCTCCTTCACCGCCGCTCCCTCACCACCAGACGCCTGGAGGAAGAACGCCTCATCTTCCGCCTCGGAACACTTCAACCCCAGGGCATCAATGTGGACTTCAACAGTTTCCTCATTTCCCCTTCCCCCACCTCACCCTAGTTCTAAACTTCCAGCTCAGTAACTGTCTGCTTGACTTGCCTGGACTTGTCCGACCTGCCTATCTTCTTTTCCACCTATCCAGTCCACCCTCCCCTCCTTGACCATTACCTTCATCCCCTCCCCCACTCACCCATTGTCCTCTCTGCTACTTTCTCCCCACCCCCACCCTCCCCGAGCTTATCTCTTCTCGCTTCAGGCTCACTGCCTTTATTCCTGATGAAGGGCTTTTGCCCGAAACGTCGATTTTGCTGCTCGTTGGATGCTGCCTGAACTGCTGTGCTCTTCCAGCACCACTAATCCAGAATCTGCTTTCCAGCATCTGCAGTCATTGTCTTTACCTCGTTCTCCTACCAGGTGTCGGGTAGTAAGGGAGTGGCTGTGGAGTCGGCACAGGACCTGAACGTCCTCGGCAGATGGAGGGTGATTTGAAATGTTCAGCCACGCGGCGGGGGGGTTCATTGTTACAGGTTTCCCAGAGATGTTCACTGAAGCACTCTGCGAGAAGACATCCAGTTTCCCCAATGTAAAGGAGATCATTTTGTTCGCGAGAGATGTAATGATTGACATTAGTGGAAGTGCAGGTGAAACTTTGATGGACGTGGAAGACTCCTTTGTGGCTTTGGATGGAAGTGAGGCAGGAGGTGTGGGCGCAGGTCTTGCAATTCCTGCGGTGGTAGGGGAAGGTGCCAGGAGGGGCGGATGGGTTGGTGGGTGGGGCGCGGGAACCTGACCAGATAGTCACGTAGGGAACAGTCTTTGTGGAAAGTGGGTGGGGTATATATCCCTTGTGATGGGGTCCATTTGTAGGTGAGGGATTTGCCAGCGGATGATGCGGTTTATACGGACGTTTGTGGAGTTGAACATGTGGAACAGCGGGGTCTGTCTTGTTGCGGTTGGAGGGATGGGATTTGAGGGTGGAGGTGCGGGACCTAGTTGAGATGCGTTGGAGGGTGTCTTCAACCACATGGTAGGGGAAATTACGGTCTTTATAAAAGAAGGACAACTGGTGTAGTCTGTGGTAGAACTGGTCATCCTGAGAGCAGAAACGGCGCAGAGGTAGGAAATGGGAACACAAAATAGCATTTTTGAAGGCGAGTAGGTGGGAGGAGGTGAAATCTAGATTGCCGAGGGAGTAGCTGGATTTGTAAAAATGTCGGTGTTGTGTTAGTCGTCATTAACGGAGATGGAGAGCCTCAAGGAAGGGGAAGGAGGTGTCAGAGATGGTCCATGTGAACTTAACGTCGGGTGGAATGCGTTGGTGAAATTGATGAATTGCTCAAACTCCTCGTGGAAGCACGAGGTGGCGCCGATGCAGACATCAACTTAATAGAAGAAAAGGTGGGGAGTGGTGATGTTATGAGGTTCTGGCTTTATACTCGTCAAATTTTAGAAGATTGTCGGGTGTCTAATTGAAACATACAGAATAATGAATGCCTGGTCTGGGCAGATATTGGGAAGATGATTTCATTGTTAATAGAGAAAGGACCCAGAGATAAGAGGAGATCATGCAGAACGGAGATAAAGGGAAACATCTTCAGCCAGTGAGTGGTAAATCTATGCAAAGAGTGGTAGTTTCCTTCTATAAACGATATGAATGAACCAGGTGAGGTTTTCCTGGCAATCGATTCAAAAATCACAATCAGTCTCTTAATTCCAGATTTGAATTCAAGCGTCACCATTCCCATGACAGGATTAAAATCCTGGTCACCAGTATATTATATTGGTTTCTCGATTAAGAATTCAGCGATACCACTGGGCCCAATCCTTCAGATTGTGACTGACACGTAACGTATGACATGCCCTAGTTTTTGCCTTCATGTTATCCATGAATTCCTTGTCAACACATGGATGATATTTTGCAGTTATGCAATTTTTATTTGGTGTTTCGTATCTCCCTCAGTACTTGCCAAATTTCATCATCTGTCCTGCCCCTGACAGTTCTTTTTTTTTCACCACAATCCACCGAGGCCAAATCCTTCCATTGGTCGGTACAATTACCATTACCCAACACTAAAACTCTCATATGTGACTCTGTCCTCACTCTTGCAGTCTGAATTTCAAACTTCAGCATGTCGTAGTTAACCCTTCCAAGATGAAGGGTAACGACAAGACCATCTATCAATCCTTCCTTGTTACTAAAATAAAATCTGAAGTAGCCCGTTCATTAATTGGTTCCTTGACATATTCTACTCGCAGACACAATCCCTCATACCCACTTTGAATCGTTCTCCAAGGATAGCTTTGCCAAGTTGATTAATTGAGTGAATATTCTTGTTCAAATCACCGATAATTTCTGTTGCGCCCTTGTCACAAGACCTCTCTATTTCCCCTTTGGAGGGACGGTGGCTGAAAATTACTCTTCCCAAGTGGTTTAATCCTTTCCTTTATATTTGCACTAAGACTGGTTGGAAACATTTTGTATTGGCACAAAACCCTTTGAAATGGTCTGACCATCTGTTAATCGTTTTTGTCATTGACTACATTTCAGTTTTAACGTCATTCATTATAAAAATTGCAAGTGAATTTAATAACACAAATAATTTAGTATTTACGGTGCATGTCAAATTATTGTTATTGATACTTTTTTGGCAAATAGTTGAAGATCACACATTTCAGTCCAGAAATTAAATTGATTGATTATATTTAAATGTGTAAGCATGCTGATTCTATTTGATTGCTCCGTCGTTTGCTCTCTCTGAATTTCTAATCATTCTTAGGCCAACCACTTTGCAAACGACAGTGCAATGATATATACATTTGAATGCTCTAACAGTCAATGTATAACTATAATCACCAGGAAAGTTAGTCATGCGCGTTATTCAGTTCAAAATAAAATGTGCATCATTTATTTTTGTATTATATAATGTTGATAGGTGTTCATACATTAGTTCCATAAAAGTAGAATCAAGTTAATTATTTTCAATTTTCGTTCAGTTGAATGATCATAATTCATATCTAACTTTTTCCCAATTCACAACATGGCAAACACGTGATGACTGTACGGGTCAGTAAATTCGTCGCGTGCAAACATGACCTACATTAGAAATGGATTCCTGAAGGCCTGAATTCAAACACTATTCAATTAAACTTCACAGCTGATTGTGATACTAAGTGATTCACTGGTCTGCACCTGAATCTGTCCAGAGAGTTGCCAAATTGCATTAGTGTTATCATTCAAACATTCCTTCACAACAGATTATTTGGAGTTCACCTTGGGAAGGGGTCAACTAGCCAACAGTCTATCACCAGTCTCAATGTCCAAACAAAGGCTGTTCAAGCTAGATACCAATGTCTGACCAGCAACCACGTCTTCCAAATTCCTCCTTAGTCAGAGTTTGGCCCAGCCAGTTGGATGTATGGACAGGAGGTTGGGAATCACACCGCAGAAGTTATTTTATGGTGTTAAAATCCGGCTGCCCCCCCCTCCCCGACCACCACCACAGACGCTATTCATCAGCACCCGGGGCGAGACACTGACCGACAAACTGACAGTCTTCTGCAGCACATTGAGTCACACAGTGAATCCTCTAAAACCATATGCAATGAATGTCGCCTTGACATTCAACAGTATCAAAACAAAATTACACATCTCTGTGGATGTCTTGATTTAATACATAGATCTACCAACAGAATGTATATGAAGAAAACAGGACCAAACATTAAGCCAAGAATCACTTGAATAGCGGAACTTGGTGGATTTTGTCTAGTGTAGGTAAACACGCAGATATTTGCCTGGCACTGAGTGAAATGTAATAATGTTCTCCATAACTGGAAGAATCGGCGTAACACTCCTCGCCAGCTTCCTGACCTCAAACACGACACTCCCACACATGTTCACCAATTGATAGAATCCACAAACTGAGAGACACTTGAGGCATGGAACAGTACAGCACAATGCAGATACTTCAGCCTTGATGTTGTGCCTGCCTTTTGTCCTACCCTAAATTCAGACTACCCTACATATCCTTCATTGTACAACCTTCCATGTGCCTATCTAGCAATCGCTTAAATGTCCCTAATGTATCTGACTCGACTGGACTGTCAGCAGTACAATCCACCCATCCACCAATTCATAAAGAACCAAATCCGATATCTCCCCTAAAACATTCTCCAAGCACCTTAAAGTTCTGCCCACTCTTGATAGACATGTCTGCCCTGGAAAAATAAATCTTGGCTATCCATTCTATCTATTAATCTCAACATCTCATGCACGCTATCAAGTCACGTCTCATCCTTCATTTCTCCAATGTGAAAAGCACGAGCTCCCTCAACGTTTCTTCATAAGACATGCCCACCAGTCCAGCCAGTATCCTGTTAACTGTCCTCTGCACGCTCTCTAAAACTTCCACATTCTTCGGATAATGAGACGTCAGAACTGAACACAATATTCGAAGTGAGATCTAACCAAGGTTGGGAAGAGCTGCAACATAACAACGCGGCTTTCAAACACAATCCCCCTGGTAATTAGAAAAACTACAGCGCATTTCGGCCTTCGGCCTTCGATGTTGCGCCGACCGAAGCCTACCTAACCTACACCAGCCCAATAACCTACAAATGCTTATCCAATGCCCGCTTGAATGACCATAAATAGGGACAGTCCACCACTGATACTGGCAGGGCATTCCATGAACTCACAACCCGCTGAGTAAAGAACCTACCCCTAACATCTGTCCTATACCAACCTCCCCTTAATTTAAAGCTGTGTCCCCTCGTAACAGCTGACTCCCTACGCGGAAAAGGGGTTCTCACTGTCAACCCTATCTAAACCCCTAATCATCTTGTACACTTTTATCAAATCTCCCCTGAACCTTCTTTTCTCCAATGAGAACAGCCCCAAGTGCCTCAGCCTTTCCTCATAAGATCTTCCTAACATGCCAGGCAACATCCTGGTAAACCTCCTCTGCACCTGTTCCATGCCTCCACATCCTTCCTATAATATGGTGACCAAAACTGTACACAATACTCCAGATAAGGCCGCAATAGTTTCGTATACAACTGCAACATGACCTCAGGACTCCAGAACTCAATTCCTCTACCACTAATGCCCACTACGCCATATGCCTTCTTCACAGCACTATTTACCTGTGTGGCAACTTTCAGAGATCTGTGTACATGGACACCAAGATCCCTCTGCTGATCCACACTACCAAGTGGCCTACCATTAGCCCAGTAATCCATCTTCTTATTAATCCTACCAAAGTGAATAACTTCACACTTAGCTACATTGAACTCCATTTGCCACCTTTCTGCCCAGCTCTGCAACTTATCTATATCCCGCTGTAACCTGCCACATCCTTCTTCGCTGTCCACCACTTTACCGACTTTCATATCATCCGCAAACTTGCTCACCCAGCCTTCAAGCCCCTCCTCCAGGTCATTTATAAAAATGACAAACAGCAATGGTCCCAAAACAGATCCTTGTGGAACACCGCTAGTAACTGCACTCCAAGATGAACCTTCACCATCAACTACTACCCTCAGTCTCCTACCAGCCAGCCAATTCCTAATCCAAACCTCTAATGCACACTCAATGCCATACCTCCGTAATTTTTGCAGTAGCCTACCATGTGGTACCTTATCGAACGCCTTGCTAAAATCCATATACACCACATCTACTGCTTTACCATCATCCACTTCCTTGGTCACCTTCTCAATGAACTCAATAAGGTTTGTGAGGCACGACCTGCCCTTCACAAAACCATGCTGACTATCCTTGATCACATTATTCCTATCCAGATGTTCATAAATCCTATCCCTGACAATTCTCTCTAAGACTTTGCCCACAACAGAAGTGTGACTCAGTGGCCTATAGTTACTAGGGCTGTCCCTACTCCCCTTCTTGAACAAGGGGACCACATTCGCTATTCTCCAGTCATCTGGCACTATTCCTGTAGACAACGACGACATAAAAATCAAGGCAAATGACTCCGCTATCTCCTCCCTAGCTTCCCAGAGGATTCTAGGATAAATGCCATCAGGCCCAGGGGACTTATCTATTTTCACCCTTACCAGTATTCCCCAGGCCTCTTCCCTACATACCTCAAAGCCATCCATTCTAATCACTTGTAACTCAATATTCACATCAGCAACAATGTCCTGTTCCTGAGTGAATACTGACAAAAAGTATTGATTTCGTGTCTCTCCAATCTCCTCCGCCTCCACGCACAACTTCCCACTACTATCCCTGACTGGACTGATACCTACCCTAGTCATCCTTTTGTTCCTGACATACCTATAGAAAGCCTTAGGGTTTTCCCTAATCCTACCAACCAAGGACTTTTCATGTCCCCTTCTCGCTGCTCTTCGCTCTCTCTTTAGATCCTTCCTGGCTACCTTATAGATCACAATCGCCCCAACTGAACCTTCACGCCTCATCTTTACATAGGCCGCCCTCTTGCCTTTTACAAGGGATTCCAATTCCTGATTAAACCACGGCTCCCTCACAAGACCCTTCCCTCCCTGCCTGACAGGTACATACTTGTCAAGGATTCCCAATAGCTGCTCCTTGAACTAGCTCCACATATCATTTGTGTCCTTCCTTCCGGTGAAGTCTATTTTTCCAATCCACACATCCTAAGTCATGCCTCACCGCATCATAATTTCCCTGCCCCCAGTTATAACTCCTGCCCTGCAGTGCACACTTATCCCTCACCATCACTAGAGTAAAAGTCACCCGAGTTGTGGTCACTGCCCCCGAAGTGCTCACCTACCTCCAAGTCTAACCCCTGGCCTGGTTCATTATCTGCAACCAAATCCAGTATAGCCTCACCTTTTGTTGGCCTGTATACATATTGTGTCAGGAAACCCTCCTGCACATGTTGGGACAAACACCGACCCATCTAACGAACTCGAGCTATAGCTTTCCCAGTCAATATCTGGGAAGTTAAAGTCCCCCATAACAACCACCCTACTACTTTCACTCTTCTACTGAATCATCCTTGCAATACTTTCCTCTACGTCTCTCGGACAATTAGGAGGCCTGTAGAAAACTACTAACAGGGTGATCTCACCTTTCCTATTTCTAACCTCAGCCCAAACTACCTCAGATGGCAAGTCTTCCTCCATCGTCCTTTCCACCGCTGTAATACTATCCTTGACCTCCCCGTCGTTCACCCCACCTCTGACCCTACTAAAACATTTAAACCCTTTAAAAATTAAAGCCAAAACAACATAGGTCTTCTTCATACCTTATCATCTTGGGTGGCAACTCTGGGTGATCTATGTACATGGACCACAAGATGCCTACGTTCCTCCAAACCTCAAAGAATCCTGCCTTTATCCCCGTATTCTGCATTCAAATTCAACCATTCAAAACATATCCGCTTCAAACTTTTCCTGGTTGAACTCCAACTCCCACTTATCAACCCATTTCTGCATCCAGTCAATGTCCCATTACAACCTGCAACAGCCCTCTGTACTACCCACAAGTCCAGCAACCTTCGTTTCATCGACACACTTACCAACCACACTTCCAGTTCCTCATCCAAGTCATTTATCAAATTTACAAGGGGTAGAGGTCCCAAAAATGATCACTGTGGAACACCACTGGTCACTGACCTCCAGGTGGAATACTATCCATCTACTTCACCCCCTGTCGTCTATGGGCCAGCCAATTTTTTGTCCAGACTGCCAGATTTCCCCGTATCCCATGCTGATTTACTTTCTGAATACGTCTACCACGGAAACCTTATCAAACGTCTTGCTAAAATCCATGTGCACCACCTCCACTGTTTTGCCATCAGTAATGTGTTTTTTCACATCCTCAAAGAATTCAATCATGTTTGGGAGGCATGACCTGCCCCTCACAAATCCATGCTGACTTTGTCTCATCAAACTGTGGTTTTGAAAGTAATTATAAATACTGACTCTCAGAATTCACTCCAATAGTTTGCCTACGACAGATGTAGGACGAACAGGTCTGTTATTCCCATTCAACAAGGAAATGGCAATTACCCACCTCCACACATCTGGCACTGCTGCAGTTGACAGTGAGGAAACAAAGATAATTGAGAAAGGTGCAGCAATCTCTTTCCTCGCTTCCTGTTGTCATCTCTAGAAATCTGCACTGTGCCCGAAATTGACCGAGGGATTTGTCTATCGTTATGTTTGTACTTCACCTTCACTTGTCTACTCCATAAGCTCTGTTCAAGCAACTGATAAACTGTTTTCCATTTCACTGCTATATACAGCGCTGTCTTCCTTGAAGAAGTATCGTTCCCAATCCCATTGAATCATGAAATGGAAAATAATGGGAAGACACGAACGCCTTTATGATGAAGGCTTAGGCCTAAGACGCTAACAATTGTGCTCCTTGTATGCTGCCTGACCTGTCGTGCTTTTCCAGAACCATAGCTTTCGACTCGGACTCTCCAGCAAATGCAGACTGCACTTTGTCCATTGCTGAGGGGTGAGTCGAAGAGTGTGGTGCTGGAAAAGCACTGCTGGTTAGTCAGCATCTGAAGAACAAGGGAATCGATGTTTCAAGCACAAGCTCTTTAACAGGAATTAGGCTTGAGGAACAAGGGGGCTGCGAGATAAGTAGGAGGGTTGTGGGGTTGGGCATAAGATAGCTAGAAATGCGAAAGATAGATGACAGTGGGGTAGAGGTGATCGGTTGTCGAGAAGAGTAGAGTTTATATGTGAGAAGGAAGTGAGACAGGGAGGGCAGTTCTTTGATAGGGCTTTGCTGAATTAGAGGGTTGGATTTCGGACACTATGATGTGTGGAGAAATGAGAAAGCTGATGAAATCCACATTGAGCACATATGGTTGCAGAGTTTTAAGTTGGAAGATGAGGCGTTCTTCCACCAGGTGTCATTTCCATAGGGTTTGGTGAATGAGGAGGCCCAGGACATGCCCAGGACATGGGAGGGGCTTCAAAGTGTTTGACCACAGGGTGGTGGGGTTATTTCATACGTGTGTTCCCGAGATGTTCTCTGGAAAATGCCATGCTTTTGCTGTCCTGTCTCCTGAATGTAGAAGTCACCACAACGAGCGAGACGGGCACAGTAGATGACATGTGTGGACGTACAGGTGAATCTCTGTAAGATGTGTGACGGAACCTTTGGAGCCATGGGCGGAACTGTGGGGGAGGGGTAACACTTCTTGCGGTTGAGGGGGAGGTGCTGGGAGTGGAGGGCGTGTTGGTGGGGGGATGGCTCGGAACTGACAAGGGGGTCAGTGAGGGAATGCAGATACGTGTGGGCAGGGAGACATATACCTGATGGTATGGTCTGTTCGTAAGTGGCAGCAATGGCGGAGGATGACGCGCTGCAACTGCAGGTTGATTTGATGGTAGAGGAGGACGGGGTGGGGGGTGGGTGTTCCATTCTTGTTGCGAGTGGAGATGTGTGAAGTGGAGGAGATGGCCTGGAGGGCACCTTCGCCCATGTGAATCAGTTTAGGATCAATCCAAGAGGTATTTTATGTATATAAGAGCAAGAAAATAGCAAGAGAGAGAATGGGACCCTTTAAGAGCCAAATTGGACATGTCTGTGTGGATACATAGCAGATGGGAGAGGGCCTCAACGAATGTTTCTCCTCTATGTTTACCGTGGAGAAAGACTAGAAGAGTTGAAAATTTGGGGAAGGTTGTTGTGATATCTTAGAGACATTCCATATCACAGTACAAAAGGTGTTTGAATTTTTCCAATGTATGAAAATGGATAAATCTCAGTCCTTACTAGATAAAGATAAGAACAGTGCAAGAGACTAGAGAAGAATTTGCTGGATGCCTGGCTGATAATTCAGATCATCATTAACCACAGGAGCCATTGCGGAAGACTAGTGGATTGCAAATGTTGTGCCCTTATTCAGGAACGGCTTGGTAAAAAAGCCGAAAATATAGATGACTAAGCTTATTATGTGTGGTAGGTAAGTTAATCGAGAAGATTCTCAAGAATAGGATATGCATGCATTTGCTGAAAAATGTGTTGACGGAAAAGCCCAGCAAATCAGGCAGCATCCAAGGAGTAGAAGAATTGACATTTCGGGCTTATGCCTGAAACGTCAATTCTCCCACTCCTTGGATGCCGCCTGACCAGCTGTGCTTTTCCAGAAACATATTTTTCAGCTCTGATCTCCAGGATCTGCAGTCCTCACTTTCTCCCATACATGCATTTGTAATGACAGGTCTTGATTAGGAAAAGTAAACATGGCTTTATGCATGAAATTTCAAGCCTAACGTTTTTATTATTACATTTTCTTTGATGAATTGAGCAGGAAGCTTGACGAGGGTATGGCAGTAGAACATCCAACATAGAACAATACAACGTAGCACAGGTCCTTCGGCCCTCAATGTTGCGCGGACCTGTGAACTATTCTCAGCTCGTCACCCGACACTATCCCATCACCATCCTTGTTTACGCAAGGATTGTTAAAATCTTCCTAATGTGGCTGGGTGAACTGCATTAGCAGGTAGGGATACCACTCCCTTACCACTCTCTAAGTAAAAACCTACCTCTGACATCTGCCTTAAACGTATCACGCCTCAATTTGCAGTTATGACCCCTCGAACAAGATGACGTCATCAACCTAGGAAAAATGACTTTCAGAGTATACCCTATCTAATCCTCTGCTCATCTTGTATGTCTCTATTAAATCCCCTGTCAACCTTTTTCTTTCCAATGAGAACAAACACAAGTCCCTCAGGCGTTTCTCGTAAGAATTTCCAAACAGACCAGGCAACATCCTGTTAAATCTCCTCTGCACCTTTCTCGATGCTTGCCATATCCTTCCTGAAATTTGGCGACGAGAACTGTACACAGTATTCCAAGTGCGGCTGCACTAGCGTTGTGTATATTTCCGCCATGATATTGCGGCTCCAGAACTCAATGCCTCTACCAATGAAACCTAAAACACCGTAGACCTTCTTAATAGCACTAACAACCTGGGTGGCAACTTTCAGGGATATATGATCAACGGACTCCAAGATCCCTCTGCACATTGATACTACCAAGAATCTTTCCATTGACCCAATACTCCGCCTTCCTGTTCTTCTTTCCAACGAGAGTCACTTCACACTGAGCTGCATTGAACTCCATTTGCCACCTCTCAGCCCAATTCTGCAGTTTATCGAAGTCCCCCTGCAACCTGTAACATTCTTCCGAACTGTCTAATCCTCCAACGACTGTATTGTCATCTGCACATTTGCTGATCCATCCACCTATGCCCGCGTCTAATTCATTTATAAAAATGACCAGCAGCAGTGGTCCCAAAACAGAACCTTGTGGCACTATATGAGTAACCGGACTCCAGGTTGAAATGTTCCATCAACCACCACTCGCTGCCTTCTTTCAGAAAGCCAGTTTCTAATTCAAACTGCGACATCACTCTCAGTCTCATGCCTCTGCACTTTTCCAAAAGGAGAAAGTGAGGACTGCAGATGCTGGAGATCAGAGCTGCAAATGTGTTGCTGAAAAGGCGCAGCAGGTCAGGCAGCATCCGAGGAACAGGAGAATCGACGTTTCGGTCATGGCTTATGCCCGATTCTCCTGTTCCTTGGATGCTGCCTGACCTGCTGCGCTTTTCCAGCAACACATTTTCAGCATTTTGTCCAAAAGCCTACCATGTGAAATCTTATCAAAGGCTTGATTGAAGTTCATGTCTGCCACGTCAACAGCCTACCATCATCTACAGGCTGGGTCACCTACCCAAAAAACGCATTGAAGTTTGTGAGACACCGCCTGCCCTTGACGAAACCACGTTGAATATTTGAAATCAAATTGTTGCTTGCAAGATGATTAGAAATTCTATCTCTTATAATCATTTGCAAAACCTTTCCTACAAAAGAATTCAGGCTTTCTGGTCTATAATTACCTGGGTATTCTCTACTGCCCTTCTTGAACAAGGACATAACATTTGTAATCGCCCAGTCCTCTGGTACTAAACCAGTCGAAAATGACGACTCAAGTCTCAAAGACAAAGGCTCTGCAGTCTCCTTCCTCGCTTCCCAGAGAATCCTCGAATACATCCCATCCGGCCCAGGGGACTTATCTACTTTCACTCCTTCGATTATTTAGAACATCCCTTTAGAACTAACCTCGATCCTTTCTCGTCTAATATCTCGTATCTCATTCTTCCTCTCTACATAAAAACCTTTTCCTGAATGAACACCGATGAGAAATGTTCGTTTAGCACCTGTCCGATCTCAACAGGGTCCATACTCAACTTCCCACTTCTGTCTTTGACTGGCCCTATTCCTACCCGAGTCTTCCTTTTATTCCTTACATATCTATAGAAAGCGTTAGGGTTCTCCTCTATTCTATTTGCTGAAGACTGCTCGTGTCCTCTCTTTGTTCTTAACTCTCTCTTTAAATCCTTCCTTGGTGAACTGTAACTCTTCACCGCCTCATCTGAAGCATCTTGCCTCATCAACACATCAGCATCATTCTTCCACTTTAGAAGAGATGCAATTTCTGCAAGAAACAACGGTTCCCTTACCTTGTCACTTCCTCCCTGCCTGACCGGGAAATACCTATCAAGGACACACAATATCTGTTCCGTCAACCAGCTTCACACTGCCATTGTCTGCATCCCCTGAATTTTGATACCCAATTCTCTGCCCACTTATTCTGGCCTAATTGAATTATAATTGCCCTTGGCCTATCGACAACTCTTAGCTGTGTTATGTACCTATCCCTTTCCAACGCTAAACTAAACGTAACTGAATTATGGTCACTATCTCCAAAGTCCTGACCAACAACTAAGTCAACCAACTGGCCTGGTTCATTACCAAGCACCAGATACAGTGTTGCCTCCCCTCTTTCAGCCCTTCGACATACTGTGTCGGGAAACCCTCCTGTTCACATTGGACAAAACACTGATCCATCCGACGTGCAATAATTGTAGAATTTCCAGTCAATGATGTTTATGTTAAAGTGTCCCATAATGGCCAACCTGTTTATTTCATTCCTACCCAGAATCATGTAGCCAATCCTGTCCTCCACATCCCCGGAACTCTGTGGAGGCCTATAAAAAACTCCAACAGTGTGACCTCGCCCCTCCTGTTTCTAACCTCAGGCCACACTTCCTCAGTACACGAGATGTCGTTACAAGTTCTTTCTGCCACCAGTATACCATCCATTACAAATACGTCCACATCAACCCCTGTTTTGCCGCCTTGCCTATTCTTCATGAAAGATCTAACCCTGGAACCTGCACCATTCATTCCTCACTCTGCCCTATACATGTCTGCTAAATAGCCAAAACTTCGAAATCCCAGGTATCTATTAATGTTGCAAGCTCACCTACAATATTTGGGATTCTTCTGGCATTGAAGTAGACACACTTCAAATCAGCTTGCTGTCTGCCCCCACATTCCTGTGACCGTGACATCCTGTCCCTGTTCTCCCTACTCTCATCCTCCTATGCACTGGAACTACACCTCAGGTTCCCATTACACTGATGAACTAGACGTCGGAATGTGAGATGCAGAAGAAGCACATCAAGTCAGGCAGCATCCGTAGAACAGAAGAATCGACGTTTTGGAATGTCTGAAATTTCGATTGTCCTGCTTCACGGATGTACAGCTGCTGTACTTTTCCAGCGTCAGAGTTTTCTTCTCCGACCTCCAGCATCTGCAGTCCTAACTTTTTCCCAGGGCTGGCGATTTAGTCCATGTGGATTTCAGGTACATTAGAACAGGATGAGGCTGCTCAACGTCTGAAGCCTGACATACAGTTACGGGAGCCGGCCATTCAGACTCTCTACCAAAGTCGGCCATACAGCACCAGCCTTCGCATGCAAAGAAGAATCCTTCGCCATTTTTTCCAACTCCAACACGACGCCACAACTAAACACATCTTACCTTCCCTCCCCATGTCTGCATTCCGCAGAAATCATTCCCTCCGAGACAACCTAGTCCCCTCCTCCATCACACCTAACACCTCTCCCATCACACACGGCATCTTCCCATGCAACCGCAGAAGGTGCAACACCTGCCACTTTAGCTCTTCCATGCTCACCATACAAGGCCACAAACACTCATTTCAGATTAAGCAACGTTTCACTTCTCCCTCTTTCAATTTGGTCTATTGCACTCGTTGCTCCCAACGTGGTCTCCTCTTTATTGGAGAGACAAAACGCTGAAAGGGTGATCGCTTTGCTGAGCACATTCAGTCGGTATGCTCTCAGGTCCTGGATCTTCCCGTGGCTTGCCACTTCAACACACAATCCTGCTCCTATGCGCACATGTCTGTCTTGGCCTGCTGCAATGTTCCAGTGAAGCTCAGTGCAAACTGGAAGAACAACATTTCATATTCCCACTAAGGACGTTACAGTCTGTCAGTCTCATCACTGAATTCAACAACTTCAGATGGTTATCCCATCTCGACTACTCTGTTTTCACTCTGCTCCATAAATTTAATTATGTTATTTATTTCATTTACGTTATTTATTTTAAAATACTTTTTCTCTGTTCTCTACCTCTTATTTCTTGATTGTCTGTCTTTCTCTCTGTGGAAACATGCATTACGGGAAAGCACGTTGTATTTCACACAATCAATGTTTTGTTTTGAAAATCATGTGTTGGTTTTAACCCTCAAGTTTTGATGCAATCATCTTTGATTCTTTTGTATCGATAAAGATTATTTCCTTCACACTCTCCTCATGGTATTATTACCGCAGGGATTAATCACGTGAAACTCCTTCACATTGTCTCTCTGTGGCAAGGAGACCTTTCCTTATGAATGACGGATAAACTGTGCACAGTGCCCCAGGTACTTTCTTAACAGCACTCTACTACTACAGGAAGGTGTCTTCACTGTTTCACATTAATCAATTTGCAATGATGGAATGCACACGATTTCCTGTGCTGATTAATTGCTGCCTGGTATGACTTCTGTTAATAACTCATGACAAAGGACATCTAGCTCATTTTCGCTAAGCGCTCTTCTAATCCTTAAACCTTCTAATAAATGTAAAATGAAGAAGGATGGTGTTTTTTTGCCAAAATATTTCTTTGCCTTGCAAACGACTGTGCTTCAAACGCAGCCATGCCAATTGCAACATCCACTATCGATAATGGAGCTGCTTGGAGATACTTGGGAAGCGTCGATCCCGCACTTTTACATCCAGATTATCAATGCAGCGAACCAGGTAATGGTGCAGAGATCAGTTTCGGATCCCACAACGGCAAATGGTGGAATTTGAATTCAGTTTTAAAAATAACAGTAATTAAGTATCAAAGGAGTTCACCATAGTTCATAAAACCATTGGCAAGTGTCCGAAAATCCTACCTGACACTCTCGTATCCTTCAGGAAGGAAATCTGCGGTCTTCACCTGGTCGGACATACATGGGAGTCCAGACCCACTGTCATGTGGTTGATTCTAATGTGCCGTTTGAAATGGCCAATACAACCACTCAGTTGTATGGCTCACGACAAAATCGCAAAGGAATGAAAGTGGACGGACCCAAACACTGACTCCTTACACCCCACGGACGGTGGTGGGTCAGGAATGCAGCTCATCGACACTTTCTCAAGGACAATGGGAAAGGGAATTAAATGCTGTCCCAGCATTCTTTTAATGAATGAAAGGCGGTTATTACACGAACTCACTTGAAACCGGGAATTTGATGTCTCCTCTACATGTTCATGACATTCATTAATATGTGAACAGGAGAAAAATAAATTAGATTAGTCCGTTATTTCGTTCCATTCCAGCTGATCTTCAACAATCGCTTGGTTTGTTTTTTCATCTATTTCTCTTTCTCTATCAGTTCAACTCACTCCTTCTCCTCGTCACAGCAGACATCCCTGTCACCAACATTAAACAAACCATTTCACAACTGTGTTCAATTCTGATATATGGTCAGTGGGCTGGAAATGCCAATTGTGTTTTTCTCTCGACCCGAGGTTTCCATATCTGCTCAGTTTCCCTGACACTTTCTTGGTCTTTTTGTTTCTGATAGCTAGCATTATTCCTTGTTTGTTTAAACGTTAATTTTGTTATTGCATGGGATATTTGCATCGATGACAAGGGAAGAATTTGTTGACCTCACTGATTGCCCCATACTTATAGTAGTACAGAAGCAAACACATGGTTGTCGGTGTGAATTCACTCTTAATACAAACTAGGTAACAATGTTAGATTTCAAGGTCATCAGTGAAATAGAAAAGTTTATAAACAAAATGCTAGTCGACTTACAGTTGCATTAGTAAAATTCGCTTATATTTCCAATCTGTGTCATGTGAATTTAAATTCTGGAATCACCTCTGGTAGGATTTCGTGCAGAGTTTTTCGTGTAATAACTTTACGAAATGTCTCAAATGGTTGTGAATTACATGTCCAGCGGTGTTACTACTCTGACACAATGTCCGCATCATGAAGTTATTTTAGACACAACAACAAGGTTGTGATTGAAACATTTGTAACTGAAAGAGCGTTCAGAACAGGGCTGGAACCGTAATGTCTGAATTATACCAAGGCATAGATAATGGTTTACTTAACAACAGTACTGGTACAGAGATGGAAACTGAGGATATTATGGATCTGACCGTGGATAGGTTTATTAATGGAGAGAATACCGAGATATAAACTAATTCAGGGCAAAAATAGATCTCAAGATTGTGAACAGTCTTGTTTTCAGATGTTTGCTAGTTGAGGGGGAGGACTTAAGTATGTGGGTAATGAATGGAGGTCGTAATTAAAACAAAGCACAACAGTTTCCGTCTTTGCCAAGTATAGATAGTGGAAATAGCAATGAAGTTCACCCTCGTTTATCGGATTAATAAATGAAAAGCAATGGAGAGACTTACCTGGAACACCCACAATGGCGAGAATGAGATAGTAACCCGCCTGAATAATCAGCAGCACACCATATATTCGCCGTGGTAATGTTAAGTTTGACAAGGATAAATAGTAAAGTCCCTCGGATATACTTCTGTCCATTGTTCTAATATTGCAGTCTATTGTTTTCAGAATCTGACACGCTATTGTAATTTTCCAGTCTAAAGTTATTAGATTTGAATTTTCCTCTCCCGATCTCTGCAACTGCTGAACGCTGTTATTGTCTGAGGTGATGCATCTGCTGCTACAATGAGATAAAAATTCGAAAGAACTCCCTTACTAATACAAGTGGTAAACCCTCCAGTGACTCAATTCGTATCCATGGAGACAGATACCAAAGGCAGTCACTGTACAAGCAGTTCCAGTTAACTTCTTTCAGTATGGTACTTTCAGTTCACAATAAAAGCTGGAGTGGAATGGATATTGACTATTTTGGCTATCGATCTAATCCCTCATCACTAATTGCTCTAGTGAAGTTCGTTGTGAGGAAGAATAATAGACGATTCCTTTTACCAGGCTGAACGATTCTGCTGTGTTGGCCATGTATAATGCTATAACTACTGAACCCCCACACGCTCCCTAAAAAAGAATCACAATGAAGAGATTTTTACTGTGCTAATCTCTCCTCCTCCAACACATTTGCCAAACAATAGATTATCATGGGGCATATTCGCCCTGACCAAACAAAGGAACTGTGTATTTGTCTGGACATTGATTTTATTAAGGCTAATTTGGATCTCCAACGCCGAAAGTGCTTCAGGAATTTTAAGGTAAAGTCACAAACATCTGAAAACAACTCATTGGCTTTACTGCAATAAGACTTACACTTTGTGACTTCAGTTAAAAATTCAAATGTGACATCTACAATAACATTGTTTTTTTTTTAAAATCCATGATTAATGAGTCAGGGAGATTGCTTATATCTGTACAGCATATTAAAATTTAAAAACAGACACAGATAACAAATCTGGGGTGTTACAGGGAGTTGCAGCAGAGTAACAGAAAGTGCACAGTTCTTTCCGTCTGGTGTAGAGATGATTAGCTGCGTGACCACCATCTTCACTTTAATTATTCTGAGAAATATTTTAAAAACCTTCAGAGTCTGAGAAAACAGGTTTATTCATAATGGACAGACAATGTCATCATCAATAGTCTATTCCCGTTGTTTCGTTAAGTGTAGCCGCCTCTATCGTGTCTTTTAAATCAAAATCAATTTGCTGCGGCTCGCGCAGTTAAGAAGATATTGACAATGAGTTTTCTTTTGGAATTTAAATAAGGAACAGGTTCCAGTGCAATACAAGTGACACTGGCACACGTAATGGCAACAGAAACGGAGCATATCGTCCAAATATAAACAGGTTCAACAGCTAGAACCATCAAGAACAGCAAAATACTAGAGATAATGGAAATCTGACTAGCAAGCACAAAATGGTATAGGAATGCAACAGATAAGGCAGGCTATTCAGAGAGAAGCAGAGCTAACGCATCCACTCTGATATGAACGTGTTCGAAACAAGTCATATTGAACTAAAATAAAAGTTAATTATGCTCCGATGGTGCCAGAAATGCTGGGTACCTTTCCAGCACTTTCAAATTTCTTAATTGCAGGAGACCGAGAGTAATGGTGTAGGGTTGCTTTTCAGTATGGAGGCTTGTGACCCACAGTGTTCCACAGATGGTGGTTCTGGGTTCTCATTGTTTGTCATTTATATAAATGAGTTGGATGAGAATTTACACAGCATGGTAAGTTTGCGGACGACACCATCATTGGTGATGCAGTGAACATTGCAGAAAGTTTTCGAAGCCTACAAAAGGATCTTGATCAAATGCATCAATGGGCTCACAAATGGCAGAGAGAGTTCAATCTGAATGAATGCGAGATGCACGCAATAGCGTGTATTTGCCACTGTCTGATGCATCAGGAACAGGATGGTTGCGATCCCCATCTTCTGGAGTTTAACACAAAGATGTCCTCCATGAACTTTCAGAAGCCATACCATCTCCCTAGTTCCCCTCTTGCTATTAGAGTAGTTGTGGAAACAATCTGGTTTATCGTCATTCTTATCTGTTCATTCACTTTACTGACACCTTCCACCCGAACTTAAAATTTTCTGGACCGTCTCAGAATCCTCTCTCCCCCTCCTAGACCTCTCCATTTGTATCTCATGCGACCGACTCAACACAGATATTTAGTACCAACCGACTGTCTCCGACAGCTGCCTAGATTACACGTCCTCCCACGCTGCCCCCTGTAAAAACGCCATCCCATGTTCACAATTCCTCCGCGTCCGCCGCATCTGCACCCAGGAGGACCAATGTGACGACCAAACAACTCAAATGGCCTCTTTTACCGCAATTTCCCCTCAGACCTGGTCGACGATGCTCTCCACCGCATCTCCTCAACTTCCCGCCCCTCCGCCCTTGAAGCCCGCCCCTCCAATCGCCACCAGGACCGAACCCCACTGGTCCTCACCTTCCACCTCACCAACCTCTGGAATAATCGTATCATCCACCGTCATTTCCACCACATCCAGAGACAACCCACCACCAGGGATATATTTCCCTTGCCACCCCTATCAGTATTCAGGAGAGACCACTCCCTCTGCGATTCCCTCGTCAGATCCACACCACGCACCAACCCAACCTCCACTCCTGGCACATCCGCCTGCAACCGCAAGAAGTGCAAAACTTGCGCCCACACCTCCCCCTCACCTCGCTCCAAGGCCCCAATGGATCCTTCTATATCCATTGTAAATTCACCTGCACCTCCAAACACATCATTTACTGTATCCGCTGCACCCGATGGGGTCTCCTCCATATTAGGGTGACAGGCCGCATACTTGCGGAACTTTTCAGGGAACACCTCAGGGACACCCGCACCAACCAACCCAACCGCCCCGTGGCTGAACACTTCAGCTTCACCTCCTACTCCGCCAATGTTATGCAGATCCTTGGCCTCCACCATTGCCACACACTGGGCACACGACGCTTGGAGGAAGAGCACCTCATCTACCGCCGAGGAACTCTCCAACCACACGGGATGAATGCAGATTTCTCCAGCTTCTTCATTTCCCCTCCCCCACCTTATCTCATGCCAAACCCTCGGATTCAGCACCGCCCTCTTGACCTGCAATCTTCTTTCCACCTCTCCGACCTCACCCCGTCTCCGGCCTATCACCCTCACCCACACCTCCTTCCACCGATCGTGTCCCCAGCTCCCTCCCCCAAATTCCCTACCCCCTCCCTTTTATCACAGCCCGCTTGGCACACCAGCCTCATTCCTGAAGAAGGGCTTATGCCGGAAACGTCGATTCTCCTGCTCCTCAGATGCTACTTGGCCTGCTCTGCTTTTCCAGCATTACACTTTTCAACTCTGGTACTCCAGCATCTGCAGTCATCACTTTATCCTTCGTCATTCTTATCTGCCAATGCTACCTGATATCCCCTTTTGGTCTTCCTGATTTCACTCTTAAGAGTCAGCCACCCTCTTTATATTGGTTAACAGATTCAATTGAAGCAAGTTATCTATGTATAAATTAAGATTCTCCTTTATTTTTGATTATTACCTCAATAATTTTATTCATCCGTCGTTCCTTAATTTTACCAGGCAAAAGTGAGGACTGCAGATGCTGGAAACCACAGTTCAGATTACAGTGGTGCTGGAAAAGCACGGCAGGTCAGATGGTATGCGAGGAGCAGGAAAATCTATGTTTTGGGCAAACGCCCTTCATCATGAATGGAGGCAGGGAACCTCCAGGGTGGAGGGGTAAATGGGGGCAGGGGCAGGAAGACTGTAGCAAAGAGTACAATAGGTGAATGGGGGTGTGGATTGAGTTGATAGGTCAGAGAGGAGTGTGGTAGAAGGTCGCAATGTGTATAATGGGTAGATGGAGGTGGGGGTGAGTGTGATAGGTCAGAGGAGAGGGTGGAGCGGAGAGGTGGAAGAGAAATCGGCAGGTAGGACAGGCCATGAGGGCAGAGCTGAGCTGAAAGTTTGGAACTGGGGTAAGATGGGGGAGAGGAAATGAGGAAACTGGTGATTGCACGTTAATGCCTTGTTGTTGAAGTGTTCCGAGGTGGAAGATGAGCCGTTCCTCCTCCAGGCTTCGGGTGGAGAGGGAACGGCGGTGGAGGACGCCCAGGACCTGCATGTCCTCGGAACATTGGTCGGGGGAGTTGAAATGTTGGGCCACAGGGCAGTGGGGTTGATTTGTACGGGTTCCCGGAGATGTTCCCTAAAGCGGTCTGCGAGGAGGCACCCAGTTTCCTCAATGTAGAGGAGACTGCAGCGGGAGCAAAGTATACAATAAATGACATTGGTGGATGCGCAGGCATTGAGGAAGCAAATGTGGCTGTGGTAGCGAGACTGTTTCAGTACATGGGTGAAGAGCTTCAGGGCAGAGGAGATTATCCCCCATCCTCCTCTTTGTCCGATCACCTCCATCCCCACCGCATTCAAGGAATATACTCTTTGTTACCTTCTCCCCAGTCCCACACCCACCCATTTATCTCTCCTCCCTGGAGGCTCCCTTGCCTCCATTCCTGATGAAGGGTTTTTGCCCAAAACATCGATTTCATGCTCCTCGGATGCTGCCTGACCTGCTGTGTTTTTGCAGCATCATCTAGTCTAAACCCTTAATCTTATCACCTGTACCCTTCACTCTACCAGCAATATGACGTCTCTGAACTCTCGTCGTCACACTGCTGAACACCTTTCACTTTTCAGAGATCCTTTTCCCTGCGAACAGTCTTCTCCAGTCAACCTTTGATAGTCCCTGTCTCATGGCATTAAGTTTTGTTGTACTTCAATCATAAAAATGATTTTTTAATGGAAGTCTTATTAGCTGAATAGCAATTTTCAAATTAATGGAATCATGATCACAAGATCCAAAGTATTGCCCTATTTTTACTTAACTCACTCGAACTGCCTTACTGCCAAATGAAGATCGAAATTTGTTCCTTTTCTCAGAGGAACATTTACGTCTTGATAAAGAAATAAGTTCTTGAACACATTTATCAAAGTCTTCATCATCCAAACCATTAGCATTTTGTTAGTACCAGTCAACGTTGGGGTATTAAGTTTCTCCATTCGTGCAAACTTATTATGCTTCCATATATCTGAGATGTCCCTCCATATTTGTTTTTCAATTTCTTTCTTACTGTTGCGAGTATGTAGAACAATCCCACCAAAGTGATCTTTAGTTTCTTATTTTTAATTTCTGCCGGTGTATTTTTAAGAAATGAGGATATAGTACAATCCCAGCAAAGTGATCTTCACTTCTGTATTTTTAATTTCTACCCTGATATATTCACTGGGCAAGTTTTCAAATATAGTTTGCCTAGTTTCAGCTATAATTTATTCCTTAATGAAAAACGCCAGCTCCCAACCCATGTCTCCTTTTCTATCCTGCATAACACTTAGCACCTGGGATATTGGATTGCTACTCTTGAACATCTCTCTGCTAATCAATATAAAGTCTCCCTACATTGAGTGAGAAAATCCTCCTGCTAAGATATTGGTCGTTTTCCAGTTTAGATTCGACCAATCCTTTTTGAACCGGCCTTTTCTATTCCAATTGACATCCCAATTTCCCAAAACCTGAAATCCTTGAACAATACATCAGCTTTTCAGCCGTTAATTTTTCTCGATAACCTTTCGTTCCTTCCCGCGATTGAGGCTTTTTGCATTGGGAGTAAATCAGAAACTAAGAATTTTACTGAGGAATTTTTGTTACTCATCTACCTCACCTCGTACATTCACTCTGTACTGCTTGAAGCTTTTCCCTAAACATGTCATTCCTACCAATATGTACAATAATTTTTGGCTTTGCAATCTCACCTTTAGCAATATGCTTGAAAAGTTCAGAGACGTTCGTAAACCTCACACCGGGAAACAAACAATCTATTCTGAATGTCCGTTCAATGCCATAGAATGTTATATTGATACCCCTGACAGAAGACTCCACTGTAGCAACTTTTCTACTAAATCTTGTCAAACGCCGCCGAAGATAAGAATCATTCCAAGTGTCCAATGACTGGCGCCACTTCCATTTTCTTCAGAGGAACTACGACCTACAACTGTTCCAAAGACTGAATATCCATTTGATGGAGAAATAGCCACCGAAGACATTTGAATGATATTCTTAACTTTCCTGACAATCTCCCATCTATCTGATTGCTTTTGCTGGATAATAACTTTCCTACGTCGTTCAGCCATCTTTCTCTGTACCTTATATGTGGCTTTAATATGCTACTATTACTAATATTAGCTATCATATCACAATGGAATGCATTTACAAGTATAAATTCATTTACGTATAATCATTAAATAAACCAACCGTTTAGCTAATTAACTAAATAAAAAACTTCCTCTTCAATAAATACCTTGAAGAAAAATGTCTCCTATCAAGGTGAGTATGTGTAGGGCTCTCCGTAATGAAAGCACAAACTTCTTATCTAACAAAAGAGTGATATGTAATTATGTTGGGATGGAAGCCATTCGTCTGTAGAGGCGGGATGTGGTACAAGATAGGCAGGCATTCGAGGCTGGAGGTATGTAGAGAAATAGGAATGCAAGTGGTTTTAGATCAGGAGGTGGTTAGTGAAACAGGGAGGGGTATCGGGGCTGGAGGTGCTTCGAGAGATGGGGAGGGAGGCAGTGTTTGGAAGAGTTTCGAGAAATGGAAATCGTTTTGGGTGCTGGAGGAGATTAGAGAGATAGGGAAGCGTGTGGGTCTGGATGTGGTCAGAGATAGTGACGGTTGTAGGTGTTGGAGGTGTTTCGGGAGATAGGGCATTGTATAGGTCTTTAGAGGTTTAGAGATAGGGAAGAGTGTTGGGTTTGGAGGAGGTTAGAGAAATCAAGAGGGAAGTATGTGCTGGAGGTGGTTAAAAAAGGAAGTCTTCAAGATTCTGCAGGAAATTATAATTATACAGCAGTGAAGGAGCTGGAGAAGCTTAGAGAGACGACGAAGGGCGGAGCACTTTGTAGGGGCTAAGAGAGACAGGAAGGGTGCAGGTGTTGGAGGAATGTACAGTGATAAATTGGGCTGCTGTAGCTGCTGAAGATTGTGGAGAAGCAGAATGTTACTGCGATAGAGATGGTTGTAGCAGCTGAAGTTGATGACAGGGAAAGATAAAGGATACAGATGGACAGCTGAAACACAGATTTGCGCAGTGACTTAACAGATAACACATTGTTGAAATCTGTAGAATAGAAAAGACACTGGGAGGAACTGGAACTGAATGACTGAGACCAGGCGTGGTCCAATCACAATTGCCGTTGAGTCAGTGTGAAACAGCACAAGACAAGCCCCTCGGTTGACAGTAACAAAGTTTAAAGCCCTCTGGACCCAGCAAAGTCCTACTTCCTAACATCCCTGAATTGGGAGAGCTGCCCAACAGACTGCTCAAGCAACAACGTAACATAACGAAGCCTCATGGTGTCAGACCAAACATTGACACAGAAACCTCCTGCTGACTCGCTTCCCTCAGCCTCATGGTGTCAGGTCAAGCATTGTTACGGATACATCCTGCTGACCCCCCTTTCCCTCAGCCTAATTGTATCAGATCAAACGTTGACAGAGACCCCTTCTGCTGACTCCCCTCCTTCAGTCTCATTTTGTCAAATTAAACACTGACATTGGAAGCTCCTGCTGACTCCCCTCCCTCGGCCTCAGGGTGTCAGAGTAAACACTGACAGAGAAAACTCCTGCAGACTCCACTCCCTCGGCCTCATGCTGTCAGATTAAACACTGACACGGAAATCTTCTGCTGACTCGGTTTCCTCAGCCTCATGGTTTCAGATCAAACACTGACAGAGACACCTCCTGCTGACTCCCCTCTCTCAGCCTGATGGAGTCAGATCAAACACAGACATGGAAACATCCTGCTGATTCTCCTCCCTCAGCCTCATGGCGTCAGATTGATCACTGACACAGAAATCTCCTGCTGGCTCCCCTCCTTCAGCTGGTGGATCATTGTTACCACCACCACCCCCAACAAACACACACATTTAATAATGCTTGGTGGAAGATTTGAGAGGCTGATAAAGTTGGAGGATGTAAACTGGGTGGGCCATTTCAAAACCACCATAAAGAAATGTTCGGCAGCAGCATTTCTCAATGAGGAACACAGGATGGCCTGCCTGGAGCAACACCAGGTCCACCTCGATGAGGTGAAGTTAGTAAACTGGACCACTTACTCGCCAAATAGTTTAAGCTGCAAGTGATCGAGAGAATTAACAAATCAGACCAAATCACTGCAATGACGTCACATGCAGTCAGTGTGAATAGTGGTGAACAACCAAACAACTCTGTGGAGGAGAGGATCCACAAATATCACCTTCCTCAATGATGGAGGAACCCATCACTACAATAGAAAAGATAAGGTTGAAACACTGGCAGCAATGTTCATACAGAAGTGTCAATGGGATGATCTATTTTCGTCTCCTGCAGAAGGAAGTCTTCAGGGAATTCGATTCATCTCGTCTGAGATTGTATTGAATTGAAATGAATTGCATTTATTGTCAGGTGTACCATTCAGATAACGAAATTAAATAGCATAGGTAAGTTAATAATAGGTAAACAGCAGCCAAAACCAAAACACAGTTCAGACTTTGTGAGTCAATTCAGTATTCGAACAACCGGAGAGTTGAAACTGTTTCGAAATCAGCTTGTTGAATGTGTTCAGGTTTCTGTACCTTCTCCCTGATGGTAGAGGTTGTAGAAAAGCATTGCCAGGCTGGGATGGATCTTTAGGAATCCTGGCGGCCTTACCTTCCCAGCGGGCCTGGTAGGCTGATTCCAGAGATGAGAGGCTGGCCTTTGTGATTGTCCGGGCGGAGTTCACCACTCTCTGAAACCGTCTTCTATCTTGAATCGTACATTTGCCATATCAGGTCACGACACATCCAGAAATATCTACACGTGGTTGGAGGGATTGAATAATGCAAAGACTTAGGCATTGATAACCTTCCATTAAAACTGTTCCTTATGGACTATAGCACTGGCATCTATCCGAACAAACACAGATAAAACATCAGACAATCAATGAATCCCCCATTGGTCTAATTGATTTCATTAATAAAGAGTTGTAGATGCCGTCTACAGTGGTATCAAACAGCACGTCTCAACATGAACCTACTCACTGAAGTTCTGTTTGGGCTATGCCAGGGCTACGCATCCCCCGAAGCATTTGAAACCTTGATTTAAGATTGGAAAACAACATTTAAAAACAAAAACTGGTGAAGCGTGGAGTTGAGGCGAGAGTGGCTGCACCTAACATCATTACAAATTCATTTGACAATGTATGGTATCCAGAATTTATAGCAAAACTGGAGCAAATTGGAATGAGGGAAGCCTCTGCATTGGTTAAAGTTATACCTGGTATAAAGGAAGTTGGTTGGGATTGGTGGAGAGCAGCCATCTGGACTCTTCTGAAGTTACCCAGAGGAAGTTGGTTCTGGGTAAGCCTGTAGATTCGAGATTGAAGAGTAGGGCATCATATTCCTACGGAACGATGGTTTCTCTTTGGTGAGGCAGTAATGACTGATGGTAGTTTAACTGGACAGTCATCATATTTCAAGTAAGGGAGCAGCTGAGTAGGATTCATTTACAGTCACCTCAGGAATTGAACGCACATTGTTCACAATAATCTGCATTACAAAACAGCCGTCCAACTAACTCAGATAAGCACGTCCTCACCCAGCTTCTTCGGGTATATATTTTAATATTAATCTGTTCCGCCATGGTGTTACACACTTCTGGAGTAGGTGGAACTTGAAGCAAGCTTCCTAGCTCAGAGAGAGGGTCCCTATTAGTGACATACAAGAGTGTTCTCCGTCCTTGGCCCAAAAGTCTTCAGTTGCTTCCTAAACGACTATCCCTCCACTGTAAAATCACAAGGGGGGGTGGGGAGAGTGGTGTTCGCCAAAGATGAAACAATGTTCACGATTTGACAATATTCGCAATTACTCAGACATGTAATACATGCGGGCGTGTACTTAGAAGTTTCAGACAATGATCACCTCTAACGGTACAGAATTTCACCATCATCCTCAAGCGATCATAGTCATCACCATCACTGAACGTCCGTCTACCAATATCCTGGGGATTGCCGTCAACCAGAACCGGACTGACCATATGAATTCATCATCTACTCCGATGAAGAGCTTATGCCTGAAACGTCGTTTCCCCTGTGCATCGGATGTTACCTAACCTGTTGTGGTATTCCAGCGCCACACTTTTCGATCTGCATAAAGTCATGAGCTACAAGAATCAGGGGCTCGGAATTCTGCAAAAATAAGTTTCCTCAAGTTTTCCGAAAACCTGTCCACAATGTATAAGACACACGTTGAATGAGTGTGTGTTGATATACCCCCCCAATTTCCTGGCTGAATGCAGCTTCATCCCTCATCCACTAACACTCAGACGCACTAATGCCTGCCATCCAAACGGTGCTCTTTAGAAATTTACCAAGGCTCCTTATGAAATACATCTGAATCCACGACCATCAAGAAGGACAAAGACCGGAAATACATGTTCAAGTTCAATTCCAAGCCACACATCATCTAAAGTTGGAAACATGTTGATATTCGTTCAGTGTCATTGTTTAAAGTTCCCACCAGAATAGCATTATATGTTTACCTCCAGCACATGGACTGCAGCTGTTCAATGTGTCACCTCACCTCCAACTTCTCAATGGCAAAGAGAAATGGGCAATAAATATTGTTCCATACACCAGGAATAAATTAGAATGAAAAATATTGTCCAAACGTGCCAGTGCTGGGCACTGAGTTTCGGGTTCTGTGAGCGTAGGCTGGTTAGGCCCAGTCAGAACTTTGCTTGCTGTGAACAGCTAAAGTGATATGATGTTTGAAACAATCTGTCAGCCTTTCAGAGGCATGGCCTACAAACGTAGCGTTGCATAGAGACTGACATTCACAGACCACATTACTGAGCTGTGAGTTAGGCAGAAGTAATTGAAAATGTACACATATCTGAGGATAGAATGTTTAGACACAGTGATATTAATACCATCAAAATGTTTTTGTATGGTTATTAGCACACAGTATTAATGCAAGGGAAAATAATTGTATACTTTTAACGTCCTTGTACGTAATAATAATTTGATCTTGGGTGTGGTAACGCGACTCATCATTTCAAAGCCCCTTACTGTGATTTAGGGACTGTTTCCATCACATTGTTGTCATAAAGGTGGACTGAATAAATGGGGGTATTTTGCAAATATAAGACAATCTAAAAGTGGATATTATCAAGGGATGTCAAACCTTCAGTAAAGAGACATTGCTTTTAATGGTTAGGATAATGCTGCAAATGTTTGCACAGAAATTCCTATGCCGATTCACCCACAAGGACGTTGGGCTGCGATGATGTCGACTATCAATGGAGCTGTACAATTCTGTTGAGATACTGATGTTGTGGAGCTGATATACACTGATTTGTTTAATGAGAGATTCAATGAAATACGCCATGAGCTGCAGACTCCATCACCTTTATAATACCTTCATTTAGGATCAGGTCCAGCGTTCAGAGTTTATTTGGCACACCAGAGGAGATAAACTTGCAAAACATGATTGTGGTCAGGTGATTTTTACAAATGTTAAATTGAGCATGGACCAGCACAGAACCCTGTGCTAGTCCATGAGCCAGTCTGCCCCACGCATTTCCCTGTTGTTCAGGTATAACTCTATCTGGTCTGTTGTGAGATATTGTCTGAATAACTGTCCAGCTCCAGTTTCCAGATCTCAGGACAGATTTTGGATATGACCACTGTTTTGGAGGTACTGGTGAGGCCCAGTAGCACTGTGTCTGAATTCAGGCTCTTTTTCAAAGTCATTTTCAACAGATTGCTGACTGCAGGATAATGTGCTCATTAATCTGAACAGAATTAGCTTTTTACTACAGTCGCTGGTTTATGTATATTCAGGTCATCTAATTATTCTTTACATCAAATGTTTTCAAATGGAAAACAATGTTTACTTCAAAATATATAAAAAATAAGGTAACATTAATTGTTCCTTGTAGAAAATGTGGAAATAACTTGCTGTATATTTCCCAAAGACTAATCAAGCAACAGTCATACGTTGTCTGTAAAACATGATTCTGTGAACAGAACTATGTCATAGACAACAGCACCACCCTCTCTGGTAGATTCTGTCCCAAACAGAGGGGGCAGCTACTTGGTATATCGTCAATAAAGTGCTCAGCATTGATGCTGGATCCTGCTGTTGCTGGACTGCTGTGCGGCAGCTTTGGAGTGAATCAATAAATGAGAAACCTATAACTGACCTCATCGTCAACCATCCACCTGTTTCAGATACACCTCCAACATTTAATATGTGCATTTATTGAAGAATTCATACAGTGTGGAACAGTCCTTACAACCCAACAAATCCACAAAGACCATCCGAAGAGTAACCCACCCACATTCGTCTACCCTAAATTTACTCCCCACGAATGTGCCGAACCTCCATATTTTTGGACTGTGTGAGGAAACCGGAGCACTCGGAGAAAACCCACGCACATACAGTTAGAATGTGCAAACTCCACACAGACAGTCTCCCCAGGCGGGAATACAACACAGGGTCCTGGCGCTGTGAGGCAGCAGTGCTAACTACTGAGCCACCGTGCCACCCTTTATAAAGATAAGAACAGCCACGGTACAGTCCACGCGTGGAGGAAGGTCCAGCATCACAATTTGGCGAGAGGTCCGTTAGATGCAGTGGGACATCGCAGCCGCAGAATCATACTCTGTACAACTCATACAGTCTGCACGTCACAGCCTGACATACATCCCACTCTACAGTAACCATCAAGCCAGGGATCCACACTGAGTCAAGGAAGAGTGTAGAAAGACATGGCGGGAGCAACACATGGCAGACCCAGAAATGAAGGGACAACCTGGAGAAACCTTTTTCTCTTCAGCAACAAAACACGATGACTTGCATGCTAAATAGCGTTAGCAGCAAGTAATGGACAGAGCTCAATTATTTCACAATCAATTGTTCTGATCGATCACTGAGCTCCTGCCACATGTGATCATAAAATTTAGTGGACAATGAAGGATACCATTGGAGGAGGGGGCTGCTGTCCTAAAATGAAATCCCCAGTTTTCGGAGAGCGCAGCTCATCATCGAAAAAATAAAGCTGATACATTTGTGACAATCTTCAGGCAGAAGGGCTCAGCAGATGATCCATTTCGGCCTCCTTCAGTGGGCCGCAGCATCACAGACTCCAATCTTCAGACAGTTTGATTCACTCCACACAATGTCAAGAAATGGTTGGAGAGACGGTGAACTGTGATTTTACTCCAGAAATTGCCACGTGTCATGCCAAGCTGTTCAATTTGATTAAGAATACTGATACTTACCAACAATGTTATAAATGGCAAGTATGTCCTGGAAACAAAAAGCAGGGCCAATGCATTGCAGCCAGTTGTGAAGAAAGCTTTTCGCAATAATGTGATCAACCAGCAATAACCTGCTCAGTGTCATTTAGTTCGTGTCCCGTCGGGAACACTCAGCTCCTGACCCCATTGCAAACTTCTTGCAAAAGAGTAGAAGTCCAAAGGGGCAGTGAGACTAATTACTCTTAACATCAACACACCATTTAACAGGGTGGGAGAAGAGGAACCTGAGTAAAATTATACTTATTCAGATGCTGGGGTAAGTACTCTCCTGATTAGAATGATCACCGGCAAAAATAAAAAAGCTATTGGTGTCAGTAATTCTAACTCAAGGTCAGCGCGACACGATTCCTCAGGAAAGAGTGTGTCCGAGGCTCAACCATTTCCAGATGCTCTCTCCATCATAAGGTCAGATGTGGGAATGTTCATTGATTGCAGCATTCCTGAAACAGTCCATGTTCAAAAGCATCCAGGTTTAGTCTAAAAATGGCAAGTAATGTTCACGACAGACAAATGCCGGACATTTATGACAATAAAGAATCAAACCATCCTTCTTTGATTTTCAGACACCTTACCACCACTGAGTCCCTAACACAGTGTTTTCCAGCATCCTGGGTTTGATAATTGAACAGCAACTGTCCTGGATAAGTCATATAAATAACACTGTCTCCAGGAGCAGGTCAGAGGCTAGGAATTGTGCAGTCAGTAACTCATCTGCTGACTCCTGAAAGCCTGTGATGGAGTACATCCCAGGAAAAACCCAGGACAAAACGAGCCCACTTCTATGAACACCAATCCTTTCCACTACTGAGGCACAATACGAGCAGTTTATACCATCAACAAGATTCACTGCACCAAGGCTTAGTAGACAAAACCTGCTAAACCCAGTGCCATCTGGAAGAACTAAGGCAGCAAGTACTTTGGAAAACCAGCTATCTGCAAGCTTGCTCCTTCATTCGGTCAGATGTAATGAGGTTTGCTCATCATTTTACAATTCTTAACTCCTCAGATCACAAAATCAGTACAAATGCAGCAGGACTTGTACAATAGCCAGGCTTCGCGGCTGACAGGTGACAAGTAACATTCGTGCCACACAAATATCAGACAATGGCCACCCCATCACTAGATCAGAGGGCGAAAACTATTCAGCATCCTAACGCGTTACAATTGTTGAAATCATTGGCACTAACATTCTCAGATTTATCAAAGACTAACTTGCTGCGATGGTGAAAACGTCAGATCAGAAGTTAAGAATCCTGCAGCCAGTAACTTTTCCCCGTCTTCCTCTCCATTACCTCCCAGGTTTAAGCTCGCAACATGTAATCTTCACCTGTTTGAATGAATGGACGCCAACAGTACTGAAACTGTTTGACACGACTAAAGACTAAACAGTCCACTCGAATGGTTCCTGTCCAAAATCACTCCTTCGTTCCAACATCGACAGTTGCTTTCAGGTGTTCGTGCCATGACACTCCCCATACAGCACTTTCCACACTCATTCCACTACCAACAGGAAGGAAACGGGCAGCACTTAAGGAAAGGTGATCATAATTGATGACTATATGTAAGTACACTAAAGCATTCATCCAGACTAAGAAGTTTTAGTATGAATCATTCTAAAATGAGTCGGCTGAAAATGGATTTCATTCAAATGAACAGGAAACAAGAAATAGAAAATAAATCAGAATCAGTTCAGTGGAAGGTATTCTGACGGGAGATTAAATTCGTTCAAAGAAAATGTGTTCTCACACAGTGAAAAACCGTCAGGCTGCTAAATCCAGAGCTTCTTGGAAGACGAGGAGCACACAAACAGAACAGGAAGGTTGACATCAGACAGTGCGAAGACAATAGCGCCGTAGAGCAGAGAGATACACGGCACGGAAACAAACCCTTTGGTCCAACAAGTACATTCCGCAGAAATTCTTAACATAATCTCATCACATTTATCAACACTTGAATCATGTTCCTCTGAACTCTTCTTATTTATATACCCATCTAGATGCCTTTTAAATGTTATAATTGTCTAGCCTCCAAAATTTCTTCTGGTAGCTCATTCCATCCACGCACCACATGCTGCGTGCGAAAGTTGCCATTTAGGTCCCTTTTATATCATTGACCTCCCACCCTAAAAATATGTCCTCCAGTTCTGGACTGTCCCAGCCCTGGGAAAATACGTTTCCTGTTATCCTATCCAAGTTCCTCAATATTTTTAAAACTCGATAGGTTCACCCCTCATCCACCGACGATGCTGGGAAAACGGCCCCAGCCGAATTAGCCTCTCCTGAATACAACAGAAATCTGAGGGGAGTTTGGAATGCAAAGGGGTGGGGGTGGGGGGTGATTCCAAAAAAGAAATTAGGAAAGAAATACTGTGTTTAAAGTCATGCTAGCAAGAAACGAGAAGCAATCTTTCACAGATTTGTTTTCAAAGCAGAAAATGAAATTAAGTAAAAGAACATAAAAGGCAATCAATGGAAACCTCATGTCACTGTAGGAGATAAGTTATGGTTTTGAGTTTGATTTGAAGCTTAATGGGCTATCATGATGAGTCTGGTAGAATTGTCTGAGAAGCACATTAGACCCTTCGCAATGTTACTGTATTGAGGTATATGACATCTGGCCATCGAGACAGGTGGCAATGATGTCAAACTTTGGGAACTTTTAATGACAAGAGAAATTGTGAGCTCAGTCAAAAAGATAAAGGAGGCACATGAAAGAGTGTGGATCGGGGTCTCGAAAAACATAATAAAAATCAGGAAAAACATAAACAAGGATTTTGGAGGGCTAAGAGACACCATAAATTGTCTTTGAGAATCATGATTAAGGAACTTCCCAACCGGTTTGTCAAGAGGAAAAGGTAGCCATGAAGAAACGGTCCACTCAAGGGCAAAGAAGGAAATTAGTGCATGGATCTGAAGGAAGCGGGTGACGGCCTTAACGAATAATTTGCATCGGTTTCACAAATGAGAAGGACATGGAGGATGATGAGTCTTGAGAAGGATATGTTAATATTCCAGAGCATTTCGAGATTTAAAAAATGAATGCTGTGCTGGGAGCTTTGAAAAGCAATGAGGTACACAAGCTTCCGGTTATGATGGGATCAATTCCAGAATACTGCGAGAATTGAGGGAATAATTTGCTTGACCATAGTGCACACTTTTTGCATGCAAATCAGTAACATGGGAGTTTCCAGAGAACTGGAGAAGAGCTAGTGTTGTTCCTTTTTGATGAAGTATAACACGGAAAATGCAAACAAGTTCTGGTCGTGAGCCTTATCTCAGTAGTTGGGAAAATATTCGAGATTCTTAGAGATATGGTTGAGTCCTATTTGGAAAAATATGGAATTTTATCGAAAGGTAACATAGCTTTATGTGTTGAAAACCGTGTCTCAAACAATTGATAGCATATTTTGAGAACGTGACAAAGGTGATCGATGAGGCCATGGGGCTGGATGCTGGCCATAAGGACCTTGGAAAGGCCTTTGATATGGTTCCTTATGGCAGGTTGGTAAAGAAGGTGAAGTCAAGTGGGATTAGCGGGCAGCTTTTAAGATGGATACAGAACAGAAGGAACAAAAACAAAGTACCACGTAATGGACCTGAAAACAACAATGCTCACAGTTGCAATCACCAACTTTGCTGTTTTCTTGGTGCAGTATTTTGGTTTCAACTTGTGGCAACAGATGGCCACAAAGCGATCAATGCTACCCGTTGGAGAATGGATGATCTCTTTCACATGACTATCCGACAGGCCCCAACAGTCAGCGGGAAGTGCAGCAGCAAACATGTCAGGAGATCTCAGATATCTGTAAGAATGATAGCGTTGTAACTTTCCAAAGCGAGAGTGGGAATGCGATAGTATTCAGAGCTTGGATGGGAGGAATTTGTTAACTATGGTCAAGAAAGCTGCCTCAGTCAATATGAAAATAGGCTAACTGGAGAAAGGGCCAAAACTTGGCCTCCACTTCGGAAGCAATTTGGGAAAAGGGACTGAGTGCAAAAGCATTTTATCAAAGAGACCACAATTCTATTGGATTGAAAATAGTTATGGAAATGAACAGGCCTGGTCCACAAGTTAAAGAGTAAAATTGGCCTTGCCGCAATCCAGATATTATTAGTCAAGACCTTTCAAACGTTAATTATTGGAGGCTATTTGCAGTTAAAAGGACGTGTGGCAAGTGGGAAGCTTTCAAAAGAGAGAAACAAAGAGGCTTCAGGGCAAGCATATTCCTATTAATATGAATGATAATGCTGACACAGGGAGGAAAACTGGATTACTGTGCATATTGAGGGTCTGTTCAAGAAAAAGGGACAGATAACATATATTGTCCGAAGGGTTTATTGAATCACTTGAATAACATTGCAGGTGTGGTAGTGCACTGAACACGGAAATCAGGAGGGCAAACAGGGGGCCTGAGAAAGCGTTGGCGGATCGGGTTCATGCAAATACAAAGAGAAACTACATGCATATTAATAACTAAACATGAACTTTTGACAGCATGTGGTCCCTTGAAGATCAATGGGGCCATCAATGCGTGGAACCACATGAAATGGGTGAGAACCTCATCGACAATTTCATGTCATTGTGGAGAAAACCTGGGGAAATCAGGGAAATAAAGAAGGATGTCTTCAAAAGGGTCTCCATTACAGAACAGGACGGACTTGAGTTTTTTGAAACGTATAAAGAGGCCTACTCCCTGGGAATTAATCAAGTACATCCCGGATCATTATGGAAAGCTCAGGAAGAAATATCGGAGCTCCTTAGAGATATTTCTACTGACCGCCACAAGTAAGCCTAGAGCTTGGCTCATGTTGTGCCAGCATGTTATTTGAAAACAAGCCTCCAAGTGCAAACCAGAGACCCAAACACCAATTATCTTGATGTCAGTTGTGCGTAATTTGTTGGAAGCGATTCTGCGGGACAGGAATCACGTTCATTTGTAGAGGCAAGCATTGATCAGAGATAATCGGCACAACTTCGTGCATGGATTGAGAGTGTGTTGCAGGAAAAGCACAGCAGTCAGGCAGCATCCTAGGAGCAAGGAAATTGACATTTCGACTCAGAGCCCTTCATCAGGAATGAGGTTGGGAGCCTCGGGGGTGGAGAGATAGAAGGGAGGCGGCGGCGCTGGGGAGAAAGTAGTTGAGACTTCAATAGGTCGATGTATGAGGGTGTAAAGTAATAGTTCGGAGAGGAGGGTGGAGTATATAGGTGGGTAGGAAAGTTGACAAGTGGGACAGGTCATGAGGGCGATGTTGAGCTGCATGGTTGGAACTGGGGTAAAGGAAATGAGGAAAATATTTAAGTCCACATTGATGTCCTCGAGCTGGACAGTTCCGAGCCAGAAGATAAGGCATTCTTCCTCCAATCGTCGGGTGGTGAAGGAGTGACGATTGAGGAGGCCCAGGACCTGCATTCCCTCAGAAGAATGGGAGGAGGAGTTGAAATGTTCAGACGGGGGCGGTGGGGTTCTTTGGTGCAGGTGCATTGGAAATGTTCTTTTAAGCACTCTGCGAGAAGGCGTCCAGTCTGCACAATGTGAAGGAGACTGCAACAAATACAATCAATGACATATCTGGAAGTGCAGGTGAAACTTTTATGGATGTGGAAGGTTCTTTTCAGGCCTTGAACGGGTGCTGAGGGGAGGGGTGGGGGCAGGATTTACAATTCCTGCGGTGGCAGGGGCAAGTACCAGGAGTTGAGGGTTGCTTGTTCGGGGGCAGGGAGAGAGCCGTCTTTGCGGAAAGTGGATAGGGTTGGGGAGGGAATTGTATCCCTTGTGGTGGGGTCCATTTGTAGGTGTCGGTGGATGCAAAGTACTATCTCATAAACATGATTGAGTTTGATCAGCTCAACATGAAGATAGATGTTGGCAGAGCAGAAGACGCTCTCTATAGTTAATTCAACAAGGGTTTGGACAGGGTTTTCCAGGCGACACTGGTTAGTAAGGCTAGATCACATGGGAACTGGAAGAGCTAGCCAAATGGACTCAAAATTGGCTTGTAGGTTGGAAGCAGGTGGTGGTGTTAGAGGCCGGCGACCAGCGGTGGATCCAATTCTGTTAATCAGTTACATGAAGGATTTTGTTCAGAATATCGGAGTCATTGTTTGTTTATGGATGCCAAAATTAGTGTTACAGTGGGTAGTGAATACAGGAGATCTTGATCCTCTGTCCACAGGTCAAGGAATGAAAGACGGAGTTTAATTTACGTGTCGGCTCTTGTAAAGATAGAACAGGGAGGACTAACGCAGAGAATGGTAGACTCTGGGTAGTTCTTTCGAATAGAAAGAGCACAACGGGTGCAGTTGCATTGCTCCTTGGAAGTAGCATCACATGTGGAAAAGGTGGTGAAAGCTGGATTTGGCACATTTGCCCTCATTGGTCAGAGGAAGTTGTGCATGAGGTTGATACATCATGCTACAGTTGTACCAGATATTGCTGGACCTCTCTTTGGAGTACTGTGTAGAATTCTGATCATAATGCTGTACGAAACGTTCTCGGAAAATACAAATGGAGCAAAGATTGACAAAGGTGTTTCTGACACTGGAGGATTTGACGTAAAAGGAGAGGCTCCATCAGCTGAAAGCAAAACGGGGATTGAGACAGCTGTGGCAGATAAGGTTAAGGAGAATGCAAACAGATTCTCTCCCGATACAAGTACAAAAAAAGCAACGAGAGACACAATTGGGCCCTCAAACTTCAATGAGGCCATCCATGATGGAATCACAAGAGTTGGGCGATACCAGAAATGAATACTTCATGCCAGACTGTGCTATGGACAAAGACATTTAAACAAAGGGAAAGAAGCAGTGATGGCTTTAAAAGAGATTCCCATGCCTGAAGAGCTGTTGCTGGAGTTCTTAAAACATGAAGGTAGAGAAAGCTCGAGGTTCTGACCAAGTGTATCCAGAACATTGTGGCAAAATAGTGGCGGGAAACGGAGCAGAGATATTTGTATCATTGTCCTTCGTATTCTATTGGGCGTATGTGACTGAGGGATGACATTATCAAGGTTAATAAAACCATGAGGGATATAAATAAGGGGAATAACTATGGTATCTACCCCAGGGTAGAGGAATGCATAACTAGAGGACATAAGTATGGAATGAGAGAGGAATACTTAAAAGGGATCGGAGGAGAACATGATCCACAGAGAGGGTGGTGCAAGTATTAAATGAGCGGCATAGAAGTCGATAAGGTTACGATAGGTATCTAAACCGACAGAGAAAATGCAGAAACAGGGTTCACGTGAAAGGAGTTTTCCAAATTCATAGAGAAAATGTGAAAATCGGGAAGACATGGGGATGTGGCCTAATATGAGCACACCAGAACAGGACGGAGCGGAATTTAATTAAAATTGCGTATCAGCGCACAGGTTTGTGACAGGAAATTTTTGGAAAGTGTAAACTATGTGATTTCTCCGAATGGACAAAGTCTCCACAATAAGGTAGACTAATTTGTGCCACCTGAGATACATGGTTACAGGGTGGATAAATGGTGTAGCATAAATATTCAATGGCACACAACGTCTTGGAGTCTTTGCCAGAATGGGAAAAGCAGTATGGATAACACTGACAGTAATGTATAACAATGATATGAGCGAGAAAGCATTTGGTCTCAGTTCATGAATGAATGTCAGTATGGATGTGAGTTCTGGCTCCTACCCGCCAAGGACTCACGCAGGAGAAAGGTTTTAGGAGATCTAACAGCATCTCATTGCTGATCACTGCATTTAACTGGAATTAATTGGAATGTTTAACAATAGCATTGCAATAAGTTTGGGATTCCTCAATATTCGTATAATCTTGGATAATCACATTAGCAAGAGTAACATAGCAGAATGACTTTTGGGAATATTTCTGTTCGTGTTTCTTTAAATAACACATTGCGAAACTGTGTAGGGACATAACTATCTCAGATCGAAAAATGTGTCATGAAACTGAGTGAATGAGTAATGTCACATGGTGAGATCCCCTGGGAAATTTTTATTATGTGCAGCTTAAAGGAAAATAAAGTTTTAAAGGGAATCACAGAAAGCTACAACTCGAAACAAAATTGCCTTTTCCATGAGTTTGATTGGAATACTGACAAAGGGAAACAGGCTAAACAAATTTATCGAATTGAACTGTATCTGCCATTCTTCGTCCCACTATTCCAAAAATGCTGTTAATCCTTATGGATCACAGATAACCTTTTTTACTACCTACTATATTACCAATTTTAGTGTAACTCACAAACTTACTTCCCAGGAAACCAAAATTCTCATCCAAATCGTTTATCCAAAAAAACAAATACCAATGGACCCACGACACCGCTGGGCACATGCCTCCAGTCAGCAAATCAAAACGTCTCGCACCACCCTCTGTCTCCACCTATTAAGCCAATTTTAAATCCGTTTGACTAGCTCCTCCTAGATGCCATCTCCTTTAACATTGATCTGAACTGATTGCCCAGTCCACCATACGGAACGTGAAACACGGAACACAGTACAATACAACCTTTGATCCTACTCTAAGGTCAAACAAACCTGCATAGCTTTTAATTTACTATAATCTATGTGCCTATCCAAGTGTCTATTAAATGTCCCTAACGTATCTGACTCTCCTCCCACCATTGACCGTGCAATTCAAATACACACCACTCTGTGGAAAGAACAGAAACCTGAAATCTCTCAGAAGCCCTCCAATAGTAACCCTGTTGTGATCGTTATTTCTGCCATGGTATAAAATCCCTGACTATTCACTCTATCTATACCTCTAATCATCATGTTCACCTCTATCAAGTGGCTCCACAACCTTCCTCGCTCCAATCAGAAATTCCTTGGCTCCCTTGACCTTTCTTCATAACAAATACCCCGGAGTCCAGGCAGCGTCATTGTAAAGCACGTCTGTACCCACTAAAAAGCTTCCACATCCTTCCTGTAATGAAGAGATTAGAACTGAAAGCAATGTTGCAAGTCTGGTCTTACCAGGTCTCGAGAGACCTACATCAAAACCACACCATTCTTAAACTCAATCCCCCAGCTAATGAAAGCCAATGTTCCATAAGCCTTCTCAACAACCCAGTCCACCTGTGTGGCAATTTTGAGGGATCAATGCACATTAACCCCAAGATCCCTCTGTTACTGCACACTACGAAGAACTCTGCCATGAGCCCTGTAATCTGCTTTAAAATTTGACCTTCCAAAATTAATCACTTCAACCTTTCTGCCATGAGCCCTGTAATCTGCTTTAAAATTTGACCTTCCAAAATTAACCACTTCAACCTTTCCCACTGTAACTGTGTTTGCCACGTCTCAGCCCAGTCCTGCATCCTGTCAATGCCCCGTTGCAACCTACAATAGCCCTACAAAGTATCCACCACTTGATCCACCTTTATGTCGTCAGCAAAATGACTAATGCACTCTTCCACATATACATCGAAGGCATTTATAAAAATCACACAGCGCAGAGGTCCCAGAGCCGGTCCCTGCACAACACCACAGGTCATCGTGCTCCAGGCTGAAGGCTTTCTGTCTATTGCCACTCTGTCTTCTTTCGGCCAGCTCATTATGTATCCAGACAGCCAAATTTCCCTGTACTCCATGCCTCCGTAAATTCTGAACAGGCAATCAGCGTGTTTTCTAACATGCTGAAAGAATTCAATATACAGACCCTGGAGAGATGTCTTCGGAGGAGGAGCTTACAGGGATAGACATGACTGTCGGAATTTACAGAGATAAAGGAAGGTAGTGTCTACTAGAGACGTTTAGGGCTTAGAGAGTTAGGGATTTCTGAAGTTGACAGAGATAGGGAATGTTCCAGGGGTGGTTACAAACAGAACAATGTTCTAAAGGATATCACAAGGATCACTCTTTCAGCACGGGGCAGGATTGATGTCTTGAATCCCCAAGGAAGTCTCAGTAAAGACCAGTCAACAGAGGTGAGTGCATGTCCCTCACAAAATGGTGGCAATGAAACCGAGAGCATTGCGTTTCCCTGCCCAGTACTGTATCCATGCTCTGTGATGTGGGTCTGAATATAGCAGTCCGCTCACCTCCACATGCTGTCTCCTGTGAGTGATTTTACCGACTGTAGGTTTTACTGAAGGGTCCAGATCTCACTCTCCATCTCTCTTTGGCTGACCAACCGTCCTCCATGAGGGGATGGACGAGATGTTTTTGGGAATTCTGTTGAGTCAAGAACGTTCTATGTACCTGCTGGAGACCGAGAAATAGGAAGAGTCAGAAATTAGACTGATGCAGTGAGTATTACATATTCAATGAAGACTGCTAACTGTCCTCAGTGAGGAGTGAGCTATTACATCAGGATGGGCTCACCTGGAACGGTGCTGGGGCCAGTGCTCTGTTTAATCATACGACCATAATTATGCAGAGTCGAATAAACTGACATCGATGAGGAGAAGCACGGCTCAGGTGAAAGTAAATTCCAAAGTCTTCAGGGAAATTTTGAAATATTGGATCACCATGGGGATACGGCTGAAGAAAGAAACATGAATGGCCTGAGTTTCACTAAAATTGTACATGAGCAAATAAAGTTTGTGACTGGGAATTGTAGTGAAACAGTAAGCTACTGTTTCTTAATTTGACTCATGAAGTTTCTGAAAAAGGTTAATATGTGTATCGTGATTTCTACCGAATCAGGGAGATGTGGTCACAGGGTGAACATAACGGTGGGGTAGTAATATGCATGGATACACCACATTGTGGAAGGTCAGGAAGAGTGGGAAGCAGGATGGGGAGCTCTCATACTTTGGGATAACAATGGGATGACCAAAAAACATGTGGCCCCAGATCATTAAAGAATATGAACGCAAATTGAAACTCAAAAGTGTCAGAACACAGAAGTCGAAGGACACTGTTAACGCCACTGTACAGCATTGCATTGAGGTACTGCATACAAGGAAATGATTGGAATTTGTGACAGAGGCACTGTGATAATTGTGACAGGATCCGCTCTTCCTATCTCATCATCTCATTGACGCTGAGTCACAGACGATGCTGTCTGTTCCCACTCGCAGGCAGAGTCTGGAGTTGGCTGATAGACGGATGAGGGGAGCTTCTTCTCCTGCTCCTTTGATGCTGCCTGACCTGCTGCGCTTTTCCAGCAACACACTTGTAAGCCCTGATAGACAGATGAGGTCTTCCACAAACTCTGTTACATTTGGGGAAAAAGGTAGCCATGGCAAGGGATGTGCGTGGCGTTGGTGTGCTAGCGTACCCCTTTTGCTGTTTGCTCCTGGATATCTTTTTTTCCCCAACAGCAATTCTCAAGGTGATCGAAACGTTCCCAATGATCCAATGGCCCAGTGATTCACAGATGTCGATTGGAATGTTTCACTTGCCCACTGAAACCTTGATGGTATTGCTGGAGCACTTCCTCTGTCCACCTGGGGTTCTCCGGCCGTTTCAGAGCTGGGAGTACAGCACCTGCTTGGGAGTGTCTCGTGTCAGTAATGGAGACGATGTACCCAGCCCATTTCAGCTGATCGGAGGCGGTGTGTTAGTGCCTCGTTGGTGGGGAAGATGGCCTGTTCGACGACGCTGGTGTTGGTGAATCTGTCTTCCCAACTGGTTCCCAAGCTCTTGCACAGGCAGTATTGGTGGGACTTCTTCAGCACCTTGAGGTCCTTGCTTCAGACAGTCCACCTCTCAGAAACACATAGGAGGTTGGGTATCTCCACATCTCGGTATAACATGTGTTTGTGGTTGGATCTGCTATTGTTGTCCTCGAACACGCTTTCCCTCAGACGGCATAGGGCGGTACTAGCATACTGGAGGCAGTGTTGGATCTCTTTGCAACACCTTCTATGGTCGTCACGGTACTCCAGAGGGGTTGGACGGTTCAAAGCCTCCCCTTGGATATTGATAATCGGGGATTCCATCAGCGATGCCGAGCCAGGTTAATTGTGAAAATGTTTTGTGGATGTTCAGGACGAGACTCATGTTATCATATGAACCTGTAAAGGTGCAGACAATGGTCTTGCGTACACCATCAGTTAACATCCACACGTAAAAACACCATCTACGTACTGCAGCTCGATGACACTGAGTTGGGGCGATTTTGGTTTTGGTTTTAAAGGCGCTGGGATTATGACTAATTCCTGTTTGGACTGGAGTTTAGCATGACTCCAGTGGGAAGCTTGGGGGCGGTGACGTGAAGCATTGCAAAAAGTAGATTGGGAACTTTGATGGGACAATGCTTGACACTGGTCCAAACAGGGCATGGGTTGATGATGGAGCCATTGGTCACTATTATTTATTCTCATTCATCATTAACACAAGACTTGGACCGTTGGGTGATAAGATGGAATTCAAATCGACAATGAAGATTTACACTGAGCACTCCAAGCTTCCCTAAATACCTGAAATTAAAAGAAAGCAAGCTACATGGGGATGAGGGGAGAATTGCCCAAGGATAGCAGGATAACTGGACTGAAATGCATGGCTCTAAATTAACAGCAAGAAAATCTTCAACGGAAGGACATTCCGTTGACATGGACAAAACTTCAGCAAGAAAGACCAATCATTGGACTGCAGCAATAATCGGATAGATTATCACCTCTCAGCAAAGAGTTGCCATTGACTTGAACTGTGAACGTCGTTTCCGTTTCACATAACGGTGCACCTCCTGTTATTGTATCGCTCCTGAGACCTTTACAATAAGCTTGTAATGCTGCTGACTTATTCCTTAACATTTTTAAAAATAATGTTTTCAGAAAGCATTGGAAACATATTAAGATGTCTTCACTGGCAACGGGGGTGGTACCAGGGGACTGGAGAGTAGCGAATGTTGTGCCCCTGTTCAAAAAAGGGAATAGGGATAACCCCGGGAATTACAGGCCAGTTAGTCTTACTTCTGTGGTAGGCAAAGTAATGGAAAGGGTACTGAGGGATAGGATTTACGAGTATCTGGAACGGCACTGCTTGATTAGGGACAGCCAGCACGGATTTGTGAAGGGTAGGTCTTGCCTTACAAGTCTTATTGAATTCTTCGAGGAGGTGACCAAGCATGTGGATGAGGGTAGAGCAGTGGATGTAGTGTACATGGATTTTAGTAAGGCATTTGATAAGGTTCCCCATGGTAGGCTTATGCGGAAAGTCAGGAGGCATGGGATAGAGGGAAATTTGGCCAATTGGATAGAAAACTGGCTAACCGGTCGAAGTCAGAGAGTGGTGGTAGATGGTAAATATTCAGCATGGAGTCCAGTTACAAGTGGAGTTCCGCAGGGATCAGTTCCGGGTCCTCTGCTGTTTGTAATTTTTATTAATGACTTAGATGAGGGAGTCGAAGGGTGGGTCAGTAAATTTGCAGATGATACAAAGATAGGTGGAGTTGTGGACAGTGAGGAGGGCTGTTGTCGGCTGCAGAGGGACTTAGATATGATGCAGAGCTGGGCTGAGGAGTGGCAGATGGAGTTCAACCCTGCCAAGTGTGAAGTTGTCCATTTTGGAAGAACAAATAAGAATGCGGAATACAGGGTTAATGGTAGGGTTCTTGGTCAGGTGGAGGAACAGAGGGATCTTGGGGTCTATGTACATAGATCTTTGAAGGTTGCCACTCAGGTGGATAGAGTTTGTAAGAAGGCCTATGGAGTATTATCGTTCATTAGCAGAGGGATTGAATTCAAGAGTCGTGAGGTGATGTTGCAGCTGTACAGGACTTTGGTTAGGCCACATTTGGAGTACTGTGTGCAGTTCTGGTCGCCTCACTTTAGGAAAGATGTGGAAGCTTTGGAGAGGGTGCAGAGAAGATTTACCAGGATGTTGCCTGGAATGGAGAGTAGGTCGTACGAGGATAGGTTGAGAGTTCTCGGCCTTTTCTCGTTGGAACGGCAAAGGATGAGGGGTGACTTGATAGAGGTTTATAAGATGATCAGAGGAATAGATAGAGTAGACAGTCAGAAACTTTTTCCCCGGGTACAACAGAGTGTTACAAGGGGACATAAATTTAAGGTGAACGGTGGAAGGTATAGGGGAGATGTCAGGGGTGGTTTCTTCACCCAGAGAGTGGTGGGGGCATGGAATGCGCTGCCCGTGGGAGTGGTAGAGTCAGATTCATTGGCGACCTTTAAGCGGCATTTGGATAGGTACATGGATGGGTGCTTAATCTAGGTTAGAAGTTCGGCACAACATCGTGGGCCGAAGGGCCTGTTCTGTGCTGTATTGTTCTATGTTCTATGTTCTATGTTCTATAAGATTGCAGAAAGAGATGTTGGAGATAGTATCTTAGAACGGATCAACGATATGGCTAAATAATAAAAACCAGAGCGTCGGGACAAGGGGATAATTTCAGGATGGCACATTGTAACTCGGGGACTGCCACAGGGATCAGTGCTTGGGCTGTAATTACCTCAAGTCTACATTAATTACTTGAACGAGGGAGGAGAATGCACCTAAACCAAGTTTGCAATGGCATTATGATAGTCTGGAAGACAAATCGTTTGGATCATGTAAAGATACGACAGAGGAACATCGAGAACCTATGTGAATGTGGTAAAAAAATGATGTTGCGACATAATGTGGGGAAATTTGATGTTGTGCATTTTGAAAGGAAAAATAGAGTAGCTCAATGATATAAAATGGAGAAAGAATGCAGAACATTCTAGAACCGGGTGATTAGCGGGGCTCCATCCATGAATTTCGAAAATATAGAATCCATGTGCAGTGTTTACGAGGGACAGCAACTGGAATGTGAGCTTTATTTCAAAAGGAATGTTGTGTATAATTCGTGCCGTTTTGCTGAAATCGTGCAATGGACTGGTCAAACTACGGCTGGACATGGCAAAAATATTTAACTCTATTTAACCACACAAATACAGATTGGCATTGGAAGCACTACAGAGAAGATTGACTGCTTGGCCTGAGCATTTAGGAATTGTCGTCAAAGCCGTGGTTAAGTTAATTGAGCATGCACTATTTGGAGTTAGATGAATGAAAGGAGATTTCCCTCAGTCGAAAAGATTTGGAGCACTGTACAGTGTTCTGATCTGCATACCACATATTGGGAACACTTTGGGAACTCAGCATGCAGTTCTGCTCACCATATCCCTCACTTCCATAAAGAAAATAAGCACGATGAACATTTCTGGTCTCCATATCGCTCGGCTAGATCACACTTGGATCTCTGTGCAAAGTCCTGGATCTCCATGATCCTCTGTCAGAGGTTACTGCAGAGTTCTCTTTACGTCCTTCCGTTGTTGCACACGTGGAGCACGATGGATAATTCCGCTTTCAATATTCCTCTATTTGACCACTCTGCACTGTTTTCTTCGATATATCCTTGCTTCGGCATATTTTGAGCACAGACTGTTCATAATAATGAATCTTAATAATAATGCTTTGTATTTTCCAGGTTTCTACAACGGATGTAAATATTTGGAGCAACGTGTAAGCAAATCTACTGTCGCTGAAGTGATTTTACACTGAAAGGGTTATGCATCTCCGGCATGCTCTACTGTTTAAAAAAACTGAGAAAGAGAAAACAGAGTGTGTCGCAGAGAGAGGCATGACTGAGATCCGACTGATGCTCACTGCCAGATCTATGATTCAGGTTCTGCTCCATTCCATCGAATCGATAGCATTATCATCCACTGCGTCCGAAAAGCTCGATGCATTGATCACTGCATCTTGTCTGACTCGTATTTCTCACTGGAATCAGAGTGTTCTCACCATTACGGGGAGCGTTTGGGTGGGGCAGGATAGTGGTGGTGTGGAGGGTTAATCAGTAAGTAGAAATGCGCTCGTTGACATCTTGTTTCTCGCTTTCCATTACAATGACCGTGTTATCGCTCTGTGCCAAACTTCCAGAGTCAAGCAACAGCATTGCTTCGGCTAACCAGCCAAAAGTCGAAGGTCACACTCATCACGATGTCGAGAGATGTCCTGTCCCATCAGAGGGACGGTGTGTCTGCAACCATTCTGCAACCGTTGAACATTCAGTAATAAGGAAGATGGCACTGTCATAGTGCCAAGGAGAAAGGATTGTCACATGGTCGGTGTTAACGAGGTGGACTCTGTCGGAGGGTCAGACCTGACCTGTGAGAGACTTAGTGTTGACGAAGGAAGCACTATTGCATGGTCAGTGCTGAGAACGTGGGCATTGTTAGAAGGTCGTTGTTGAGGAAGTGGGCTCTTCCAGAGGGTTTGTGCTGAGGGAGTGTTGCATTGCTGAAGTGTCAGCGCTGAGGGAGTTCCATTGTCGGAAAGGCAGTATTACAACAGTGCCACACTGGAAAAGGTCATTTCCGAGAGAGTAACACACTGTCAGGCGGTCCGTGCTGAGGGAGCTCTGCACTGTGGAGGGTCAGTGCTGACTGATGTTCGCACGATCGAAGTTTCAGTGCTGAAGAAGTGCAATCATGTCAGATGATTAACGCTGAGGGAGCTCCACAGTCGGAGGGTCATTGCTGAAAGAGTAGGCCCTGTCACAGAATCTTGGCTGAATGAGTGGCACACTGTCGGAAAATAAGTACTAAGGGAATGCCGGACTTTCGGAGGTTCAATGTTGAAGGAGTGAGCACTACCTTGGGAGGTTGGGGGCACTGGTAATGGAGTACAAGAGTGTTGGAGAGGCTGTGCTCCCAGGGGCGTGAATTTGTGGAATTGTTTATCACAAGGAGGAGTCGAGTCTGGGTCAGTCAGTATATTCAAGGCTGAGATGCAGAGACGGATGTTTAATCAGGAAGTGAATCGTGGGTTAACGGGTAGAAGCAGAAACTGGAAGCAAGAATGATCAGTTGAACCACGACACATTGAATGGCTGAGCAATCTTGATCGGCTGAATGGCCTACTTCTGATTCTCTGTTCATTCTCCGCAAGGAACACATGCATTTCCCAAATCTCGGTATAGACATCTGCCTGGGGCCCTGTGTAGGAACGGGTATCATGATCAGCAATTTGAACCACTGAAATTCAGATGCAGATTTTGAAGTGCCAAGGCAGCAGGATGGAGCATACCCAGATTGTATCAAATTTTAATGAAATAAGGAAGGCACTCAAATTCGTGGAAAACACTCAGACCAATGATGCCCTTCCTTCTCTATCTTCATACAGCATCAACCAAAGTCCAGAGAGGTAACACAATCGGCCCTTTGTCAAAGTGGGACAGCGGTGAGTTGACACTATGCAGGTATCGTGAGGAGAGTCATTGCATGTTCGCACCACATATCACTTGGCATTGTACTGTTCTGAAACCCGATCGCAGAGTCAATATTTCCAGTTCCTTAATCCGAGAAAGGAGAGCTCGCTCATCTTGTTTCAAACGTATTCAGTTCGGAACAACTCAGCTCCAGCGTCTTTGGAATGATCTTGTGCAGAAGCGCTTATTGCAGGACCCCAATGCTGAATAGCACTGTGCAAGAAGAGTCTTCAGACAGGACCTGTTCGTCTTCAAGCAAACAAGGTTAAGAAGGGTATTTCATGCAAGTGTCTGAGACAAGAAGGTTTACAAGCGGGATTGAAAAACTATTGGAGAAACGACCAGCGATGGAGAATCTGGACTCAAATTTCAAAATCAGTATGATTAGAGCCTGAAATGAATTCGGAAGGATGGCGATCCAAGGCAGACAGGAACAGAATGAGAGAAACCGAGCAGAAGACCAAGTGAAAGAGATAAACTGGCATATAGAATAAGAGATACAGAGTTTCAGACAGAGAGGCAGAGGTTGAGCTCAAGACACAGTGTGAGTAGCAGAGAAATGGAGATTGGGAGAGAATGTGGGACAGACGAAGAGAATCAGAGAATTAAACAACAAGTATGAAATTCCCACTCACGTAAGGGACATAACACACGCCCTCCACCTCCTCCAAGCCTTCCATTTCCCCGCCCCCAACGCCTCATCTTCACCATGGACTGATGTCCCATGAAACCTCTTACCGCCATGACTAGGGCCGCCAAGCCTTCCGTTTCTTCCTCTCCAGACGCCACGGCCAGAAAACGTTCACTGACAAACTCATTCGTTTGGCTGATTTGGTCCTCACACTCAACCATTTCTCCTTCCAATCCTCCCATTTCGTCCAGACGAAAGGGGTAGCCCTCTGCACCAGAATGGGCCCCAGCTATGCCTGTCTCTTCGTCAGCTGCGTAGAACAGCCCATCTTCCGGAGTTCCACCGGCAACACTGCCCACCTCTTCCACTGCGACATTGATGACTGCATTGGCGCCATCTCGTGCTGCCGTGAGGAGGTCGAACAGTTCATCCACTTCATCAACACATTCTACCATGACCTTAAATTCACCTGGACTATCTCTGACACCTGATTCCCCTTCCCAGGCCCCTCTGTCTCCATCCGCGAGGGCGCACTCAACACTGTCAGCTTTAACAAACACACCGACACCCACAGATTCCTGGATTACACCTCATCCCACTCTACCTCTTTCAAAAATGCTATGTGGTATTTCCAATTCCTCCACCTCTGCCGCATCTGCTCCCATCAGGACCAGGTCCACAACAGAAAAGAAAAGATGACCTCATCCCTTGAAGGCTCATATTTCACCTACCATGTGTTTGAAGATGCCTTCCACAACATCTCATTCACCAACCGTACCTATGATCTCGACGCCCACCCCTTCAACCGCAACAAGAAAAGAACACCCCCGGTCTTCACTTGCACTCCACAAACATCCGCATAATTCGCATCATCCACCTAAATTTGCACCACATACAATTAAACCTCACCACCAAGGATATATTTCCCTCCCTACCGCTATCTGCATTCCGCAAAGACCGTTCCCTCCGGGACGAGCTTGTCAGGTCCATGCTCCCTAATATGCTAAATTCCACTCCTGGCACATTCCCCTGCTACCTCAGGAATTGCAACCCCTCCTCACTCACCACCCTCCTTAGCTTCGTTCAAGGTCCCAGAGGAGCCTTCCACCTCCAACAAAGTTTTACCTGCAGTTCGACATGTCATTTTATGTATACGTTGCTCCCGTTGCAGTCTCCTCTACATTGGCAAGACCAGGCACCTTCTCGCAGAGTGCTTTAGAGAACATCTCTAGAACAGCTACATCAATCAACCCTACCACTCTGTGGCCGACTATCTCAACGCCCTGTCGCACTCCGCTGAGGATATGCAGGACCTGGGCCTCTTCCATCGCCACTCCCTCACCACCAACGCCTCGAAGAAACACACCTTATATTCTGCCTCTGGACCATTCAAACCGAGAGGATCAAAGTGGACTTCACCTGTTTCCTCATTTTCCCTGCCCACCACCTTACCCCAGTTCCAAACGTCCAGCTCAGCAAAGCCTTCGTGACCTGTCCCACATGTCGATCTTCCTTCACACCTATCCGCACCATCTTCGTCTCCGATCTATCAACTTTACCCCCTTCCCCATCCATCTATTGCACTCTCAGCCACCTTCTCCTCAGCTCCAACTCGCTCTCATTTATCTCTGCACCCCCGAGGCTCCCAGTCTCATTCCTGAGGGCTCTGAGTCGAAGCGTCGATTTCCCTGTTCCCCGGATACTGCCTGACCTGCTGTGCTTTTCCAGCAATGCACACTGAATTCTGATGTTCAGCATCTGCAGAACTGACTCTCTCCAACAGACAAATAGTGATGGACAGAGAGCAAGGCAGAGTGAATGAAAAATTAAAGGGGGAGACAGAAGATCAGAGTATGACAGAAGCTAAGAGAAAGGTAAGTGATAGACGAGAGAGTAGGAGATACATAAAGTGATAGAATGGGAAGATGGTACAAGACAAAATGACAGAAACTGGGTGAGAGTCGTCGGATTCTTAGCTCATACGATCAGTCCATTTATTACTGCTCTCTTCCTGGTACCAGGATGGAGGGCTCCACTTCTCATTTGACCCTTGCTGTGGGGCTTTTGGACATCATACCCATGGACGTGGGATTGCAATTGGTGTCTGATTCATTTTACGCTTTGTGCTGTCCAGTCTCGGAGGACCTGACAGGAACGTGACGCTAATATTCTTCTTCGTCCTTGGACTCCTGGAGCTGTTTCACTTCATTGCTATTTATTTGAAATGCCAATTCTCAGTTGGATGAGGCCAATCGACCCATCGAATCTGAACAATCACTCCAAACTGGCAAGATTAAAAAAGGGACAGAGAGAGGGGAAAACAAACACACACACAAACACACAGGCACACACGTACGCATGCACGTGCTCTCACACAGTCGCAGGCAAACACATGGTCGGGCTTACACATACATACCCTGCACACACGTGCATCTGCAAACACAAAATCATACACACTTACGCCCACACAGACATACCCAGGCCGACGTCCTATATACACACATACACACACAAGCACACGCACCCGTACTTGTCAACAGAATCACCACTACCCCAAGCACTCACACACCCACACCCAGACACAAACAGATACATACACATACATGCACACACACATCCATAAACATACATTCACAAAGACAGACGCTCACACACATCCATACACGAACACTTACAAACGTCAACAGCAGAAATAGCTAACTTGGTCCATTGCACCTTCTTGAAACTTCGACATGATTAGTACTGATCCTGACATTTATGGAATGACGGGCAGAGACACACAAAAGACAGATGAAAATAATTGAATTAGATGTCTGGATGGAGACTGGAGAACAGAATACGTGAGACACAGAGGTTTGTTGGAACAGCTCTGCAGCAGTTTAGAGTTTGTTCGATTAACTCCTTTCATTCTCAATCTGTCCTGCTCAAGAAATCATGTTCAGAACCAAAATCTTTGAACACTTTAATGGGTGCTTGTTTGTAAAGATGAGCTCTCGAATCTTGTAACTGCCACAGCTGAACCAAACAAGAACTAACTTGAACTGGAAAAACATGACCTTTCCACTATCAATGTTAAGCTCGGCTTTTCCTAGTCTCACCGGCACCTCTGCCTTCACGAGCTCTCTTTTAAAAAAAAGGACAAAATGACAATCACGGAGTAGATCAGTGCGCCGTGGATGCAATCTTCTTTGCGGATGGCTAACAAGGAACGGGAGGGGAATATGTAACTCGTGGTGAATGCTCCTCTCGACGCTGATACTGGTGAGTGAGGACAAGGCGGACCCTACCGATCCTGTCGGGCAAGTAGAAAGGTGATAAGGTTGAAGTGAGAGAAAGTCAGATCCGGACCCCAGCGGCAGTGCTGAGGAATTCTAGGTTGAGGATAAATAAGCACACTCCATAAGGCCTTCTTGTCGAAGGTGGCATCATCAGAAATGATGCAACAGAGATGGAGGAAATTGAGAATGGAATAGCGTATTTATAGAATTCAGTGAGTGAGGATACATAGTTAAAGTAACTGTGCGTGTCAGTGGGCTTATACTGGCTGTTAGTGAACAATCTGTCGTCATAAATTTAAATAGAGATTTCAACGAAGGGAACCGACCAGGTCAGTGGTGGAGCACATGAAGGTAAGATAGGGTAGAAATTGGAAGCAAAATAGGTAAACCTTTACAATTCCCAATGAGAGAGAGAAGCAGTACTGATAATGTCGTTGATACCTCACAGATAGATTTGTGGGTGGGGACCATAGTCGGACCGCAATAAGGAATGTCCCATGTACCTCACAAAGAGGAAGGCTGCACTTGGAACCATGCCTGAACAATGGCTTCCAGACCTCGCCGATCTGAAGAAGGTAAGGGGACCTAAAGAACAGCTCTTCAGGGTGAGGCCAAGGTTGTCCAGGCAGATGGGAGCCCTGGTAGATGGGGCATTTTGTTCAATAAAGTGTGGTACGCCTCAGACCACCCTCATGTGGTGGTGATGATTAGGCATTGCATGTCCCATTGTGAAGAGAAGGTGGGATGACCCCGACAACTGGAAGGTGTGAAACTGGAGTAAAGCGACAGAGGACTGGCGGATGTATGTCAGAATGAACCGATGAAGAGGAGAAAAACATTGAATCGATTTTGGAACAGACGTGCTCTGCGGAGCAAGAGTGGACAGAAAACACAGATAGGCAGAAGAGTTTGTGAATTTTAGGAAGGAGGCAAATGCGGGCTTTAGCGGGGTTGGAGACTAAGAGCATGGAAGCAGTGGACAGGAGATCACAGGATGAAATATGTTTAGTGACTGTTGTAGACAGTATGGTCTGATGTTCCATGTTGGAGTCACTGTCCAGTTCGAGAAGGCAGCCACTATCCAAAAGCTAACGTCGAGCGTCTGTAATGATTGCTCAGTTGGCCAGACAGTAACCACACCACGCCTAGTGACAATCTTAAAAAAATAGTAGGGTTGAATCTGAGAACACGGAATGCAGTCAGTTAAGAGGTCGATTGTCAAAAATGGAGAACGGGGAACAGGCAACCTGAGGCGACGAATGTGAAGTTAAACGATTGCAATGAATTGGTCGACTACAGATGAAAGGTCAGAGGGCGTAATCCAAGCACAGGTAGAGTGTTGGAAGTCGGAAAAATACTTTCTGGAACAGGGAGAGGATTCTTGCCTAAAATAATTGGCATGTAGGAATCCCGGAAGATCAGAATTCAGTGAGCTAAGACATGTTGTGATGGTGACATTCTTTTACAAGTTTATGTTTTCCTTGTCTTTTCTCAGAGAGGTGGTAAATACACTGGTTCCTGGGTGTCCATGTTTAAAGTATTTAATGGCCAATTTGTTTGTATCTAACCGAAACTGCTTCAGACAAAAGGCATTCAAGTTGAAGAAGTACACTTGCCCAATGAAAGAGGAGTGGTCAGTTCTCCAAACTCAGTTGGTCTTCCGTTGATGTTTTTTTCAAGCAGACAGTTATGAAGCTGCTGGACCCAAAGAGGCAGATCCATACTGATCCTCCCTCTGTCTGACATCACTCCTGAAAAAGACACCTGTCTTTGATTCTTATTCTTTTAATTTTTAATAAAGGCCTGTTCAAAGGGATTGTTGCAGGTACTTGGACCAGCTTCATTAAGTTGGGATAATCTGTTGGGTTTTCAGATCCGATCAGGCATTCTGCATTCTGTTCTGCTTTGTTTCTCTGCCATTTGATAATCTTGCAAATACATTCACTTTTCTTCAAAATGAAGCGGTTGGTCCAGCTGCATTACTCCTAGAATATCCACGCTACATCTGCTTAAAAGAACTGGAAAAGTTGATGGTCCAGGTTGTAAAATATTTTGAGGGCTTCTGGCCTAGTCCACAGCACATGGGTAAGTATAACGGTGAACGTATTCAAATTGCATGACATCTTTTGCTGATAGCAATTGCAGTCATACCAATAATGGAGATGAGCAGATAGGAAGATGTAGAAGTGATGGAAACACAGCAGCACTGGAAGAATGGCTGAGAAACAGCTGATGGACGAATAATTCTGGTAAACAAACAGAGTCACCGTGCTTTTTTTATAGTTTTCCATTAGTAGAAATATTAAGTGCCTTAGTAATATGTGAAGATGTGTGATTAGATCACAAACTACTTTTTTTGCAGCAGCAGAGAGCTGCGGGAGCTGGGCGGAAGTGAAGTTGGAGCGCAGAGCGGGTTGGGAAGGTAAGTAATTGTTATTTGAGAAGAGAAGGTACCCGAAACACGACACGTGTAGAGACTAAGTGTAGAGTTATGGCAGTGCAGGCAGTGGAATGTTCCTCCTGCAGGTTGTTTGTGGTAGGGGTGGCCACCAATGCTCCTGCCGACTTCATCTGCAGGAAGTGCAGCCAACTCAATCTCCTCACAGGCCGCGTGAGGGAACTGGGTGAGTTGGATGAACTGATGATTATTCGAGAGGCTGACATGGTGATAGATAGAAACTACAGGGACATAGTTACACCAGAGAACAGAGGTAACTGGGTAACAGTTACAGGTGGGAAGGGGAGGAAACAGGCAGTGCAGGGATCCCCTGTGGTCGTTCCCCCCAACAAGAAGTATACCGCTTTGGATACTATTGGGGGAGACGGCCTAGCATCGGTAACCGGGTCTCTGGCACGAGGTCCAGCTCTGAGGCTCAGAAGGGAAAGGAGGAGAGGAGGAGAACGGTAGTTATAGGTGACTCTACAGTGAGAGGGATAGACAGGCGGTTCTGTGGACATGGGCGAGACTCTCGGATGGTTTGTTGCCTCCCGGGTTCCAGGGTCCGAGATGTCTCAGACCGTGTCTTCAGAATCCTTAAGGGGGAGGGTGTGCAGCCAGAAGTCATGGTGCACATTGGCACCAACGACATAGGTAGGAAGAGGGTGGGGAGGTCATTCAGGAGCTCAGGGAGTTAGGCTGGAAGCTAAAAACTAGGACGGGCAGAGTCGTCATCTCTGTGTTGTTGCCGGTGCCACGTGACAGTGAGGCAAAGAATAGGGCGAGAGTGCAGTTGAACACGTGGCTGCAAGGATGGTGGAGGAGGGAGGTCTTCAGGTATTTGGACAATTGGACTGCATTCTTGGGAAGGTGGGACCTGTACAAGCAGGACGGGTTGCACCTGAACCAGAAGGGCACCAATATCCTGGGAGGTAGGTTTGCTAGCACTCTTCGGGGGGGATTTAAATTAATTTGTCAGAGCGATGGGATCCGGACCTGTAGTCCAACAAGTAGGTTAGCTGTTTTTCAGGATGTCGAAGAATGAAGGGAGGCTGTGCAGAAGGTAGCACTGACAGGGAATACTTGCGGACACAGAGATTGGTTCAAACGTGTACACTTCAACGCAAGGAGTATCAGAAGTAAGGTGGGTAAACTTAAGGCGTGGATCGGTACCTGGGACCACGATGTTGTGACCATCACAGAAACGTGGATAGAAGAGGGACAGGAATGGTTGTTGGAGGTTCCCGGTTACAGATGTTTCAGTAAGATTAGGGAGCATGGTTAAAAAAAAAGGAGGGGGGTGGCGTTGATCATTAGAAATGGTATAACGGCTGCAGAAAGCCAGTTCGAGGGGGATCTGACTTTGGAGGTAGTATGGGCTGAAGTCAGAAATGGGAAAGGAGCAATCACCTTGTTGGGTGGTTACTATCGCCCCCCCAATAGCAGCAGAGATGTGGAAAAACAGATTGGCAACCAGATTTTGGAAAGGTGCAGAAGCCACAGGGTAGTAGACATGGGCGATTTCAACTTCCCAAACATTGATTGGAAGCTCTGTAGATCAAGTAGATTGGACGGGGCGGTGTTTGTGCAGTGTATCCAGGAAGCTTTTCTGATTCAGTATGTAGATTGTCCAACCAGAGGGGAGGCCATAATGGATTTGGTACTTGATAACGAATCGGCAGAAGTGATGGGCTTTTTACTGGGTGAGCATTTTAGTGACGGTGACCACAATTCTGTGACTATCACCTTGGTTATGGAGAGAGATAGGTGTGTGCAACAGGGTAGGTTTTACAATTGGGGGAAGGGTAAATACGATGTTACAACACAAGATCTGAGGAGCATAAGTTGGAGCATAGGCTGTCAGGAAAGGATGTCGTTGAAATGTGGAACTTTTTCAAGGAACAGGAACGAGGTGTCCTTGATATGTGTGTACCTGTCAGGCAGGAAAGAGAGGTCGTGTGAGGGAGCTTTGGTTGACGAGGGAGGTTGAATGTCTTGTAAAGAGGAAGAAGGAGGCTTACATAAGGTTGAGGAAACAAGGTTCAGACAGAGCGTTGGATGGATACAGGATAGCCAGGAGGGAGCTGGAGATAGGGATTAGGAGAGCTAAGAGGGGGGATGATAAATCATTGGCTGGTAGGATCAAGGATAACCCCAAGGCCTTTTATGCGTATGTGAGAAACATGAGAATGACGAGAACGATGGTAGATCCGATCAAGGAGAGTAGTAGGTCGGAAGAGGTAGGAGTGTTCTTGAATGAGTACTTTTCTTCAGTATTTATAAATGAGAGGGACCGTATTGTTGAACAGGAGAGTATGAAACAGACTGGTAAGCTAGAGGAGATACTTGTTAGGAAGGAAGATGTGTTGGGCATTTCAAAAAACGTGAGGATAGACAAGTCCCCCGGGCCTGACGGGATATATCCTAGGATTATGTGGGAAGCAAGAGACGAAATTGCAGAGCCGTTGGCAATGATCTTTTCGTCTTCACTGTTAACGGGGGTGGTTCCAGGGGACTGGAGACTGGCGAATGTTGTGCCCCTGCTCAAAAAAGGGAATAGGGATAACCCCGGGAATTACAGTCCAGTTGGTCTTACTTCTGTGGTAGGCAAATTAATGGAAAGGTTACCGAGGGATAAGATTTATGAGTATCTGGAAAGACACTGCTTGATTAGGGAGAGATAGCACAGATTTGTCAGGGGCAGGTCTTACCTACAAATCTTATTGAATTCTTTGAGGAGGTGACCCAGCATGTGTATGAGGGTAGAGCAGTGGATGTCATGTACATGGATTTTAGTAAGGCATTTGATAAGGTTCCCCATGATAGGCTTATGCACAGACTCAGGAGGCATGGGATAGTGGGAAATTTGGTCAGTGCATAGAGAACTGGCGAAAAGGTCGAAGTCAGAGAGTGGTGGTAGAAGGTAAATATTCAGCCTGAAGCCCAGTTACAAAGGAGTTCCGCAGAGATGAGTTCTGGGTCTTCTGCTGTTTGTAATGTTTATTAATGATTTGGAAGAGGGAGTCGAAGTGTGGGTCAGTAAATTTGCAGACGATACGAAGATTGGTGGAGTTGTGGATAGTGAGGAGGGCTGTTGTCGGCTGCAAAGGAACTTAGAAATGATGCAGAGCTGAGCTGAGCAGTGGCAGTTGGAGTTCAATCCTGTCAAGTGTGAGGTTGTCCATTTTGGAAGGACAAATACAAATGCGGAATATAGGGTTAACGGTAAGGTTCATACTAAGGTGGAGGAGCAGAGGGATCGTGGGGTCTATGTTCATAGTTCTTTGAAAATTGACACACAGGTTGATAGAGCATGTCGGAAAGCCTATGGTGTATCAGCGTTCATTAGCAGAGGGATTGAATTAAAGAGTCGTGAGGTGATGTTGCAGCTGTATAGGATCTTGATAAGGCCATATTTGGGGTACTGTGTGCAGTTCATGTCGCCTCATGTTAGGAAATATGTGGAGGCTCTGGAGAGTGTGCAGAGGAGATTTACGAGGATGTTGCCTGGAATGGAAAATAGGTCGGACGAGGATAGCTTGAGAGTGCTAGGCCTTTTCTCATTGGAACGGCGAAGGATGAGGGGTGACTTGGTCGAGGTTTATAAGATGATCAGGGGAATAGATAGAGTAGACAGTCAGAGACTTTTTCCCTGGGTGTATCAGAGTGTTACAAGGGGACATAAATTTAAGGTGAAGGGTGGAACGTATATATCGGGGGCCGAAGGGCATGTTCTGTGCTGTATTGTTCTATGTTCTATGTTCGAAACATTTCGTTCTTGCAGATTTGTTCCCCATCTATAAACAATATTTTCTCTCAAAGATCTCTTTGATCGCACAAGACGACATCTATTTACATAAGGTGTCGTCTGTGCAATAAAATACATGTTTGAAAGAAAATATTGCTTACAGATGGGGACCAAATTGAGCAATCAACGAATTTCGTGACAAGAGAGTTTAGTTGGTGTTTGCTATGTGAGATAATATACATCTTTTCGCGATGACGACAGCAACTAAAACATTCCTCAGTAGTATGTTTCTGTGAGTCATGTTCCAGGACCATCGATTTGTTTCTCCCTAGAATCTTATGCGACCAGACAGGTTGTGAGCTGACATCAATATTAGTGTGGGGAGATCTGGCAAAGAATTCACTTCGTGCATTCATGACCTTTTCTGTTGAGTACTGTGAGATCCACGGAGGATGGCTCAGATTCTGAAAGAAGGTAGAATACAGAATGAAAAATCTACAGCATTGCATAGCTAGCTTGACCAACTTTTCATTCTCCGCATTTTGTTGGGAAGCTGCAATGAATAGGCAAAGTGATAACTGAGATGGGGAGACAGTGGTTATAAAAAATGCAAATCAAAATGTCAGAATATGTTCACTTACCCATAAGACAGATCGCACACTTTTAGGCCCTGAGCAACTATCAGAGGTGGTGAGTCACCATGTGTCTCAAACACTCAGTTGTTAGTTAATTGGCATGGGCAAAACACAAAACAATTGACGAAGATGCATAAAGTGTTCCTGATACACAGGAGAAGGGGACATAGCCCAGAGAACAGTCATATCGCCAGCTTTCTTGAAATACTGAGACCGAAATACTGAGTGAATGTCGGGACATGGGACGTTTCGGAGTTCGAAGCAAGAACAACCACCACAGTGGGAGGTTCTCAAGATGCAGGAAAGGAAGAGCTTAGATAGCTCAGAGGGTTTCAGCCTGAAACAGATTAAAGAGATAGGGTGCGCTATCAGATGGATTTGGTGCACCAGACGTTAGCCACAAAATTTGACAGTGTAATTCAATTGACAAAAATTCCCATTGCTTCTTTGGTAGTAACAAGCCAGACTTTTTGTCTGCATTTGAAATTACTGTTTCTTTCAATCTACTGTTTCAGACAAAAAAAAAACCTACTCTGACTTTATTTTTTGAATAACTATCATTCATGCAATTGATTCGCTCCCCGGAGAAATGATGCATGTATAAATATAGATTCCCTTCCATTGCCACGGCTGTGGCTACTCAGAGTACTACAGTCTCCAGTAATAATTCACTGTCATGCAAAATGGAGAAGCCTGCAATTCGGCTCGTGAAAGAGATTTATTACCTTCTATTGCAACAGTAGTTATTTCTGTTAAGTTGATATGTTTAACGGTTTTTCTCGAATCAACTTGTTCAAAGTTATTTTTAGAAACGTCTGAGGTAGGCAGGACATGACCCAATGTTTCTCACTCCGGGGGAACGGGCACTGCCACCGTCCCACAAGACAGCCTGATGAGTCAATATATTCTCTGTGTTGAACCCTGTCATCTCTGCTTCTGCATATTCGTATATTGAGTCAACATTCCAATTTCCGTCCTACTCAGTTTTAATAATAACGAATTTGCAGAAATCAAACATTATTGTGTTATTCACTGTTGTTTTCTTCACATAGCGAACTTGGCCACAATTTGGATTCTCTCACAAAGAAAATGTGGTCTTTCTAAGTGTATCACTGTTTACATGTTGACCATCGCAATAACAGATATACTGGTCCTGATTAACAATACAATACTCTGTCTCATCTTCAGTTCACAATTTCCTTTTTCAATACTGTCCTATACTCCTGTTTGCAGAGTCATTACAGACATGTTCGTGGGCACTCCCGAATTATCTGATTGGTGGATCGTTGCTTTCACATTTTACCGGTTTGTCGTGATCTGCTGCCAGAAATTCCCAACAAAAATATTGCACAAATCAAACTGCAGTCATTCTTGTCATAACTATCACGGTTGTGATTGTCCTGCAGAAAGTGCCAGTTTCGTTTGCTTATGAACTTTACAAAACTATAAACAATGTACAGTGGCCTAACCAGTAACGGGCAACATTTTTTCCCTCTTCTGAAGGTGCAGATTTTGTCTGGTTTTACAGTGCCTGTGTCATTTGGATTCCTTTGGCTCTGATTGCCTTGTTTAATTCATTAACTGTCCAACATGTTGTATTGGTGAATCGAAGCTGCACTGCAATCCGGAGCTCCAACACTGGGAAGCAAAGCGCCTCAGAAATGGAGAACTGTAGAAAATTCATCATTTTATTATTCTCAATATCAGTAAGCTTTCTTTTTCCTCAAATTCCTTGAGTTTAGGTCTTACCAAAATAACATGTACCGTTTAGTATAGAGGCAAGTTCACAAACTCTGAAATGATCGCCACTGAAATGGGAGGTATCTTGAAGTATTTTGGTTGCTTTCTAAATCCTTACATTTATGCAGTGACACAGAGCTAGTGCAGAGCATAATTGAAAAATATGGCAAAATCTCCGTGTGTATTAATTCGAACATAAGTTTGATAGAGGTATACAAAATGAATTCTGTCGAGAAATGATTTAACCAACAATGTGTCACTTAAAAGTCTTTCTCCATCAGAAAGCATCATTGTTTTTGAGAAAAATGAAACATGATTCATTTCTCCATTCAAATTTGTTCGACTTATCAGAGCACCTTTGTTGTGGATATTGTTTTCTGTTTTTTCCCCAATTACTGACTGAATGAAGACCACTTCGTTCAGTAAACATGGAACACCCTGCAGTCAGAGGCTTCAGACAACGTGGTGTTAATAAATCCAATGAAAACCAGAGAATTCCATTTCAAACATTGAAATCGAGAACGTCTACATGAAACCATCAATCCCGTCTCGTTGAATCATAAACTTCAGTAAGGTATATCCACATGTCTTGACATTTCACTCGGGCACTGCATGAGAATATTGTAAGGTGTGGCCACAATATAGGAGAGAGTGTATCAATGACAATAATTGACAGGGCACTTTTCACATTATTAAAGGCGTCTTTCGGAAACAAACCACACTCAGTCAATCGATGTTCCACCTCACTTGTTTGATCTTGGATATTTCTTACACTTGGAATATCACATTCACTCAAACTGCAGTCTCTTGCAAATTGTGAAAGGTACAGCGACATCTTCAGTGACATTATAAAAATATGAAATAGTGTACAAAACCAACAAGTCCGGTACTTTAGCGAGGAGATAAAACAGCTAGAATGTTCGAAAGAAAAGTGATCCTACTTCAGAATGGTTGAATATCATTTTTTGTTTTCTCCAAGTAATTTGTGAAATAAATGATATCAAAATGCATTGAATGAGTCATTTAGCATAGTGATACTAAAATGTCTGTTTGATGTCAAATAACTGCAACTCAAACGGACACCACAAACAATACTGATAAAAAAAATAGAACTGATATTCATTATTTACTTATTAAAACAGAAAGTGTTAGATTAACTGAATAGTTCCTGTTGGATAGGCAGAGAGACATATAAGTAGTGTTTGGAGACGAAATAAATTTTTTCAGCCGTGTTCACTTCCATTCTGTGGAAAACATAATGTTGTTTTTGCCTCTGAGGCACTTAAGTTGCAACTTAAAAATGACATGCAGCTTTAAAAAATTCACAATGTCAACCTTGGTCATCTTGTCTTTATCTGTCAGAAATATCGGAGAAAGAGAATGGGTGACAATGAAAATAACCTGGAAGATGTTTGACGAGCAAACTCCTGTAATCCAGTCATCCTATTACCATAAACTAAATTTTGCAATAAAAGCAGAAATCAGGTCAGTGTATACTTAAAGATAACTTTCCTAAAATATGTATGAAGTGTTGATGAGGAGCCTCGAGAAATCCAGTTCTAAATGCAAAATCAAATTTTATTCATACTCCACTGTGCAATCATAGATCGACACAAAGGTTGTTAAAGACTTTATGCAGAATCTATATGTAAGGACAGAGTTAAAACTGGGTTGAATATGAACATGCATCCTGAAATTTGAGGGAAGTTTTGCGGGAGTGAAAAGTGATCAATTCTCCTCTCTCCTCAGTGACTGGATGATAACGGGTGTACAACATAACTGACGAACATTCTCAAAGAACTAGAGAGAAACAGCGAGCTTTGCCAAACGTTCGTACACAATGATTCATCAACAGCTAAATACTGTTCCAAATAAAATCTTTCCCATGATTTGAAGCGAAGGTTCACGAATATAAGTACGGACAGATATATCGAACTATTGACTCCAATCCAACTCTAAGCAGGCAATTGAAGTCTGTAAATCTGTTCCTTGGAGTAATACAGACAATCTAATGACGACACAATTTTCAGAAGCATGCTTTTACTTTAATTAGTTTCACTGTATGGACTAGACTTTGTTGGCCAAATTGTCGGCGGGACGTTAAGAGTTAACCACGCTGTGGGTCTGAAGTCACAGACAGAAAAGACAAATTAAGCAGACAGTTTCCACCAAAGGATATGAGAGACCAACCGTTTTTTCCAACTTGAGTCCTGAATTTAAGATATTTCCCCGCCTTACCCCCGACCACGGCACCCACCTTCTCATCTCTGTTTAATTGAGTTCAAATTCCCCAATGAGAATTGTGCGAAAGAAGGTTGACTGGATATAAAATATTAATATCTCTCCACAGATGCTGCGAATTCTGTCGTAGTTCTGCGGCATTCTGTAACACATAGAATGATCACACTGAGTTGCAGTGAGATCATTCAGCTTTGTGCTGGCCTTACACTCGTGCAAAATCAATTATACGACTTTTCTATTCAAGTCATGAAAGCGTTTCTGACCCACACAGTTCAGTAGTACATCAATTGCATTATCAAATAGAGTCAATGAAGATAGAAAGTCAAGTAACTTCCGGAGGCAGTTCCTCAGTTTGTTACAGTTTTCATAGTTTCTATATTACTCCCATCTGCAGAAAGAGCATTTATGTAAGTAATTCGGATGAAAGGGCACGAATAGTACTCTGGCAATTGCAAACAGACGTTTAGTGTCGAAATACTCATATTTCCCCATGAATACATAGGGATGCTGCGAGTATTTGATCTGTTTAATCTTAATTGCAATTCTGCCTTCGTAGCGCTCTTGGGGCTCATGCAGTCTCCTTGATGATGTTTCATTTTGGTTCTGTTTTATTCGCTGTGCTTGCTGACAATGAGGAGCATGGGCTGTATGATCCAGGAAGAAAATGGCTCATTCACTGGTTAACCAGTTTTGCTGATAGGTGTTTTTTAATCATGACTTGGTAAATGACCCGAAATAATGTGAGGGAGTGCCATGTTGGAGAATGTTACATTGAAGATGACAAAGTATTGTATTTCGGAAGTGCATTCACTCAATTTCACAAACCCTCTGATTTCGAGGTGGAACAATTAGTGTTTTGTGTTCTCGAGCTTGGTTCACAGTTTAGAATCTCCAAAACATTCTAACCCCAAAGCTACATCTCTCCCAGTTATGCTTCTCATTTTTTAAACACTTGAATAACCAGAAAAAGCATGAAAGAGTGTAAGGTCTGACAGTGATGACAAGAGTCAGAGAGAACCTGAAGTGTCATCACAAGAATAAAAAACATTTCACTGTTTGTGATTGCGGGTAATTTTGGTCTGGCATGGTCAACATTGTCAGTGATATTTTTTGGTACCAGATGTATCGTTCGGAATGTCAGTCAATGTCATTACTTTGTGCCAGAATAGGGCTTCTTGCTGCAGATACTCAGCTGCTGAACAGAGCCTGTGCTGTGTGCTGTGACCCAGACTACATTCAGACAGCAACTGAGGATTGTGCTGAGTCTCGTCAAATCAATCAATCGATCAAAAATCATTAATTTAATAATTAAATCCAGAAAGGTGTATTTTTTGAAAACAGTGCAGCAATAACGCTGCCCGTCACTGTATGAAAAATCTAAAGGTACTACTGGCTTGTTTCAATCTTCCAACACAGGTTATGTGGCACTTTTCGATCAGTCTGCCCACTCTGGGTTCAAAACAAAAGGAGACACTATTCAGTAGGTTTGCCATCGCGAACACTCTCACTGCCTAAAATTCTTCTGCTGTACAATTTGCTTGACTCTCTACATTCTTCTATTCCACAGGACGTCTGTATCTCTTCTTCCTTCCTGCCTTTCTCTCCATCATTGTTCACCAACTCGCTATCTCTCCATATCTCCATTGCTCTCTCTACTTCCCTCTCACCCTCTACTGTCTCTACAGTTAATTTTATCCAAAAAAAAGAACAATGCAGTACAGGAACAACCCCTTTGTCCCCAAGCGTGTGCTGACAAATTTTACATTGTCTTAACTTGCAGGTTCTGTATTCGTCCTTTCCCTTCCTAATCATGCATTCGTCCAGTGCTTCTTGAATGCTGCTGTTATGTCTACTTCCATACCTCCTCTGGCCGGCTGTTCTAGGCATTCAACATCATTTGCGTGACTTGCCTTGTAAATCTCTTTTAAAGCTGCCAACAATCCCCAAACTCTCTCCCCAGCACAGCCCCCACTTCCTCCAACGCCTGGAACCTGAGTCGTTTAGTAAATAAACTCTACAAAATGTGAAAAAAGTGTCATGAATTCCACACGATCCATGCATTCACAATTTTATAAACATCTATCAAGTCGCCCCTCAACCTCCTGCATTCCATTGAAAACAAAGCCAGTTTGTGCAAACATTCTTCACAGCTAACATTGCACATCCCCCTAAAACATTACTGCACCGTCGGCAAAGCATTCTGGTAGTGTGGTGAAAAGAATTGTGCGCAAAATTACAAGTGTGTCCTAACCAAAATTCGATAAAATTGCATCATAACTTGTCTATTCTTATATTCTTTGCTCCTTCCAATGAAGGCAAGCACACCATGGACCTTTGTTTTCAAGCATAGGTAGGGTATGTTGGCGATGGAGCGACTACAATACAGGATTACAGAAATGATGCATGTTCTTCAGTGTTTCGGGATGTGGATTATACAATTTAGCATTTTGACTGGAGAAATTATAAAGGTAAAGCTTTGATTGAAATCTTCATATTGTCAATGGAGTCGCAGTGGGGGGAGGGGAAGGGTGGATAAACATAAATTTATTTTACGGGTTCGTTATTACGCAAGTAGTGGGTTTTGTATGACATTTAGAGCCAGAGATGTTACGTAGCACTTGTACACATGGACGTTTGAAACGATCTTGCACAAACAAGAGTGAATTCTGGATGAGTTTCTAGACTTTTGTTGCCCAAAGACACGAGGTATTATGGGCAAAAAGCAGGAATTTGGAGTTCGGCAAGAGAGGCAACCCCTATGTCGGTGAATGGTGGAATGTGCATGAAGTATTCAACGGACTCCTCCTTTCTTGTGTTCATATGAAACTGTGCTTTATTACATGGAACCAGGATGTCACTTTGTTACATTTTGTCTCACCAATAACTGTTCTTTGACTTTCAGAGACCGGAGATAATATAACACACTATGATCTGGAGCTGAAATCTTCAATCCATGCATTTTCGACAGAATTAGATTGGATAAGTCTAATCTGTTCTTTGACATACTTATTTCAAAACCGTGAGATGACACAAGAGCTCCATCTAAGTTTTATTCTTGACACTAGAGTTAGCCTCGATATTTTCGGTGTATATTCTGAAATTCTGCATCAAAACCGCCTACATCCAACCGACGCTAGAAGTCTAAAATTCTGTGTCTGAAAAATTCCCAATTCTTCCAAAGTTCTTGTTTCCTTCAATCATTGGTCTTGAATGACATCTTGACTTTAATTGAACTGTGTCCAATCTCTCTGCCATAGAAGTTTTCCATCACTGGAACTTCTTTTTGTAAAGAAGCCATTGCAACTGGACCAAATCATTTGTTCACTGACGTATGAAGAGCATTTGGATTATTTGCTTTCTACAACAGCCAACATGGAAAACATAATGTGGAGGTGGACAACGTCATAAATAAAGTAAAACACCAGCTTATAGTGCAAAAGGTTTATTTCAAAGAAACCTTTTGAACAAAAACCATGTGTTTGATTGTTAATTTTGTCAACATGGGAGAGATTGTAATGCTGATATCAATGCTGCCTTCCAGTTGCGGTTTGCATAATTGTCAATGCAGGGTTTCTGCAATTTCCACAGTTTGTGATCATCGGCCAGACTTCGACGGATCCTGATGATTTTTTAAAAAAGATATGGGAGTGATTTCGTCATGGCACTCCTATTCCAGGTCTATCCAGTAGTTGGAAGAATGATGGTGGGTAATGGATTTGAAATAGTGTCTGTTTCGCTGGCCTGGCATCGGGCTGATATCGGTTAACTCCTGGTCTTCTCCCAAAGGGATTGTTATGGACCGGATCATAACAGACCATCGCCAAATAGTTTAAGATTGCTGTCTAAGCATGATGGTTTCCTTAGTTAAAGGCAAATGTAAGGTACTGTGAGCCAGACATGGATTTAATGGTCCCAATAACTCAACATAAAGCAAATCGCAATTTATTCAAACACTATCGTTAAAAGGCAAAGGCCAAATGAAGAGCTGAGAATCACTTTAATCCTTTGGAAAATTTAACAGTGCATTGGATACATTAAATCTTACTGATGAACTATTCTGACATAGTAACATGCCACAAACACACCTCTTTGCAAAAACGCAAATTTAGAAGTCTTATTTCTCACATGCAATGTCTACAACAGAAAGAGAAACGCCACCTTCTGGCTGTACACGCGAGCAGGTGAACGATCTCTTCTCCTTCTGCTGAATTTAAGACCTAAAAAACAATCTAGAAACCCTAACCTGTGAGACCAGGACAAACCCATCCAGGCTTCTTCTATTGTTCCAGCTATTTATAAAACTAATGCCATACAAGCCAATTACAATACCGCGGACAGTTCTACGCCTCTGGTTCAATCTATTTCTAAACAGTAACCACGATACAGTACACATTTTCTAGGCACGCCATTATCACAAGATGGTATCACTTTTCCTCTGATGATCTCACTCACAACTGTACCTCCATATAAATCAAATGCTTATATCCCTTTTTTTTGGGGGGGGGGGCGGTCATTTATACTTTCTCAATCACCTCTCTCAAACGTCTCCTTTGATGCCCAGAGGAAGCTACCCTTTCGAACATATGAGCTTCGTCATAAGAAGCCTGCTCTGCCATTCAGTAAGTTAATGGATCATCTGATTTCAAACTCATCTCTGTGCTCAGTAGCAGCAGTCTGTACAAATTTGGCTTGCAATATAAGAGGAGTGGCTACAAGAGCAGGTGGAAAATACAGAACCCGACAGCCACTCAGTCACTGCCTGTCAACAATGCCCAAGTCAGGAGTATGATGGAATACTCCTCACTTCCCTGGATGAGTGCAGCTCCAATAACACAAAAGAAGCGTGTAAGTATTCGGGACAAAGCAACCTAATTGTTTCGGAAACACATTTACAAACATCCATTGCCTACATCACCAACGCTTAGTTTCAGCAAGAAATTCACCAAATATCTTCAGACAGCATTTTCTGAAGCTACAACCACTTCAGGTGGTCTATTTCGAATGATTGGAATGGCAGATACATATGAATATCTCCACCTGTAAGTTCCCCTTCAAGTTATTCACCATTCCAACCTGGAAATATATCACTGATCCTTCAGTGCCGGGAGAAAATACCCTACCACTGACTTCATAATTACACAGTGCCGACACCACATGGACTGCAACTGCTAAAAAAAGGCAGCTCAGCACCACCTCTGAAGAAGCAGTAACAGTGGGAAAATTCATATTGTTTCCAGCCAGTGGTACCCCATCTGTGAATAAATAAGATCAAGTCTTGCTGCTCTGTTTATGTTGATCTATGTTGAGGACAATCAGCTGTTTACTTGTTTGGACAACGACATACTTACACATCTTCAGCCAGGATAGGTGAGCACCATGACTGTCCGACTAAGACATCTGCAACATGGATCATTTTCAAATTGGTAAAAATAAAACACCAAAAAGATTCAAATGTCAGTCTTTAAAAAAAATTATCAGAACTTCATCCACCCTTGTAGTGAAATATGCAGAGTCAGATTGTTGAAGGTACCTGTCAGGAAGGTAGGCCATACCTACCACTGGAGTGAAAGTAAGGACTGCGGCTGTTGATGATTGCAGTCATGCATGTGGTGCTGAAAAGCACAGCAGGTCAGGCAACATTCGAGATGCAGCAGAATCGACGTTTTGGGCAAAAACCTTTCATCATGAATGAGGCTGGAAACATCGGGGGTGTAGAAGTAAATATGAGGAGTTTGGGCTTGGGGGACGTTAGTTGAGAGTGGGATAGTTGAATTGAGATTGGGTAATGGTGATAGCTCAGACGGGATGGTAGAGAGGATAGATGAGGAGGAAGATGAACAGGTAATCCGGTCCTGAGGTGGTGCCGAGTGGGAAGCATGGATCTGGGATAAAGTGTGGCGGAGGAAATGAGTAAACCTGTGAAATCCATATTCATTCCGTGGGTTTGGAGGGTCCCGAGGCGAAGATGAGGCGTTCTTCCTCCAGAAGTCGGGTGGTTAGTGAGTGGCGATGGTGGATTCCCGGGAGCTGCATATCCTCGGAGGAGTAGGAGTGGGAGATGAAGTTTTTAACCACGGGGCGGTGGGTTTGATTATTCTGGGTGCTGCGGATATGTTCAATGAAGGACTTTGCGATTAGGCATCCTGTCTCTCCAATGTCGATGGTATATTATAGTTTAATAAATTGACTAAACGTAAACCTTAGTTTGGAGTTATTTGTATGTATAATTGTTTTCTTGTCTGGACTTTACCGCAGTTCTAGAGGCCCATAAAGATGTATTGTTCTGTGCTTAAGGTGTAAAGGCCAGCAAACTGTTTCCAAGTATCCAGTTTGAAAGAAACAGATAACTCAGGACGTGAGTTTATGATTTAATGACGTCTGCCAGTTAAATGAGGATTAAGATATGAGGCAGAACATATTAATCTTCAGGATTTTTTTCTGCACTTGTTTCTTTTTCTACTTGGTAGACTGAAAGTAATAAAAATTACTGAAGATGATTGAAGCATGGAAAAAAAGTCAACATGAGGACATAGTCAGGCGGAGCTGACATTAGACAATGTCCTCCCTCGTAAAGTAGTTCTCATTGAAAGAAGTCCAGTATATTTGTGGTTTCTATCCTCCTGCTATCTCGATCGCCTTGCATCCATAATAATCTCCAGGCTTATATCCTCATTATATGTGAAATGTTCTCTCTTCTTAGTCCCTTCTACATACCGTGAACATCTCCAGGCTATAAAACCATAGCTCAAGAAAGAATGCAGTTCTTGATATTTTCACTTTATTGCTTTGTTTTACTACATTTATGGAAACAGACTTGAGTGCTGAATGTTTTTACTGACTTCTTCATTTTTCTATAATCGGAACTAAGGTTTTCTTTGTTTGGTAATTTTTGCCAAGATGGCGCCGTGTATGCTGACATGACACACTTTTCACCGCACTCCTGTTCTCCATACTTGCAAATCGGTGACAATAAATTGTAAATCAAAATTTAAATCCAAATCGACACGTTATTACCGTTGTATACTTTATTGGTATCCACCCTCTTCTTTTTAAAAAATAAACTACTGACCGGTAATATTACGCATCTTTTTTTTTTACAAGCTGTTCAATCTCCCTTTCAGTGCAATAATCTTCAGATTCAAAAGCATCGTGCACATCGCTTCATTTTTCTGAGTATTTATTACATAATCCAGCAGGTCAGTTACATTCTTCACTATACCAGTGAACTTTTCCGACGGGATCACTTCCCATTATCTCTGGAATGACAAGCAGCACGAACAGCCATCTGTGATTATATTAACGAATGTCACGCTGGGCAGTGTCAATGATCAATTTCTGCTCCCCCAGAATTGGTACTTGTCTTTCGAGCTGCCAACCGACTTAGTCTCGTTTATTCTTTCTCTTAAATTCCCTATGTTGCAAACTCATTTTCCTGGCTGGCCCACAATCGTCAACATGTCCATTTATGTCCGTTGCATGTGTTTACTCTTTAACAAAATTTCATGTCTTCTCACTGACAGTATCTATGCCGTCACTTCTTCATATTGATGCTATATCTAACCTTTCTGTGTCTTTTCTTTTCATTCTGCCATTCTTTGCTAATCGACTAGTCTGTACAAAAAACACTTTTAATCTGTCTTTATCTCTAACCCACACATATTAACCAGATTCTTGAATAACAGACCTTTATTTCCTTCCTTTAATTTCAATTATGTATTTAAACGTCCCTTATTACACATTTCTCTATGTCACCCACTGTCACTGTTTCTTCATATTTATTCCCCTTTCCATTTGGTTCTATGTCCCATACTCACGAATATTTTCTTCTCTCAGGTACCGTTCACTCTCTTTCCCCACTTGTCGAATGCCTTGCAAACATGACAGCTCACCAATGAAGGGAGAAAAGCATCGTCCCTGGCTTTCCTGAGACCGTTCAAAACATCACCTTTTGTTGTTCTCAGCTGAAAAGATTCCAGACCATATCCATCAGAATCATTCCAAAGTAATCCTATGTTTCATGAAATGAGGCCATCGACCATGAGCGCAATGCTCCAGATCATCAATGGTATGCATCTACAGTAGTTTAATGCTCCATTGCCATGTGATAACAGTTGTGATTTAGAAATCTATTCTTCCATTGTATATTTTCATCCTCTATCCGAGGATTTACAGATTAAACGAATCCTTGGAATGCTCAATTTCCTTCCATTGAAAGAAGACTGCTTTTGTAATTAGATTTTTGGCCAATGGAGATACTTTCCTGCTGTCCCACAAAACATTCATCAGATATTACTTACTACTCGCTTAAACGGTTTCTTCCCTTTTGAAGTTCCTTACATCTTCTTTATCATTTAATGCTCTCCCATACTTTGTGTCATCCGAACGACATTCAAATCTAAATAATCCGTTTAATTTAACTAATTGAAGTGAATTTAAATAATTTAACAACGAGTCAGTGCTGCCAGTGGCAATCCAGTCATTGTAAGTTTGGAAATATGAAATTGAACCACTGTTATTAAGCACGCCCAACCTCTCAGAGCATTTTAGGAAGGTAGGCCAGACAATAACATTCTTATTTGTTTTCGCTAAGTGTATGCTATTTCTTTTTTTCCTGGAGTGAATTAGCTGATTCGACTGCAAACTTTAAAACTATCAGAATTTATTTACGAAATTATGGAAATAAACACAAAGAAAAGAAACTAAAGGATTACTTATCCTGTACAAACCCCACTTCATGTTGTTATTCTGAAAATACTTGCAACAGGCCCAGCAAATTCTCCCCTCAGCAGAAAGACTAAAAACGACACAAACAGCTTACTTCTTAGGAAATCAGAAGAGCAGAAGAAAAGTGAGAGACAGCTTCCAGTTTAAACTGTAAATCTGACTCAACTCACCCCTCAACTGAACAGGATTATACAGCCAGAGAGCTGGCCATGTCCTTGACGATACCAGTCGTTTTTTGAAAAAGTACTTGAAAGCTTTTGGCCTGAAGCACTATCTGTTAGGGGTAAACAAAGAGTCCGCAATGAACCACTCAAACCTCAGATATGATATAACCCTGATTCGTTCAAACCAGACTGAAAAAAAACATCTCAATGGCACAGTTACTTTGCAAAAATACCAGCATTGTGACACCATCTATGTCTGTACTATTCTGTCTAACAGATAAAGAATCCTCTACCATGCTTATGTCAAAGAAAAGTCTTTGAAAGTTCGTGTATGAAACAACGACAGCGAATTCTGCCTGGCAGTCTGGACTCAGACTGGCAACGAACAAGATTGTGTTTGTGGGAAGTAATGAGCTTATTTTATTACTACCATGTTTGGTGTTAATTTTTCCCATGCCTGCTGACACGACTGACCACACAGTGAACTAACATTGTAACAGGGACATCAAGCTGATGGGAAAGCTTAAGGAAAATACGTTATCTATTCTTTTCATCTGTGTTGTTCACGATTTTGTAGTTCTCTATACATTTAAAGGTCTAATTGACATGTGTATAGAAAATTGCTGTAACAGACGTTCATCAGAACGTGCCACAACTGGAAATCATAGATGACCCGGGAACTACATTGTTTACTAAAGTTCAGGTGATTGGTGTTCATGTCAGATGAGACTGACCTTCATAGAAATGCCAGATATGACCTGCATAAATACAGCAAAGACTCTATGAAGCAAATCCAGTCTAAGCTAAAGATTCACATTAACCAAAAAAGACATTCAGTTGTGACAAGGCTTACAAGACATAATAGGCTACAAAGAGAAATAGAGGAGAATCGTGGACAAACCTTATCCCTCTTTGATGTGGTCAATGCATTTTCGTCTCGTTTCAAGAACGATACGAATGGTAGTGACCTAAAAATTGATTGCAACTCCACCATCAATACCAGATCTGCATCCCAGCTAATCACTGAAATACGAGACCTCTGTCTCTGCCCCTCCACCTGCAGCTGGAATATGCATTTCTGACGCAGAGTCCACAATGTGTGAGAATAGGCAATCAGACCAAGTCAATAATACTGAATAACGGCGTCCTGCAGTAATGTCAGTCAACATCTTTCCTCTAGCCTTTATGCACGATGCCTGTATGATTAAACTCCGTCTGAACATCCATGTACAGGTTTACTGACGGCAGCACCCTGATAAGCCGCGACAAAAACATTCACGAGACAGAATACAGGACAGAGATAGGGTGTTTGGTGGTATAGTGTAAAGATAACAATCTCTCATTCAATGCCAGCAAAGGTGGTGGTACACCACTGTCTTTATCTGTGATACTGAGGTGGAGGTGGTCGACAGCTCCACGTGCCGAGGAAGATTGACCACAAACAATGCGTTCTGGTTCACCCACATTGACGCTACAGTCAAGAAAGCACACAACGCTGATACATCCTCAGAAGGATTTAAAAATTCGGCTTGTCCATGAAAACCTGATCAATTTATGTAGATGCTCCATAGAAAGCATTGTATCCAATTGCATCATGGCTTTGTCTGGCAACTGCTCTGCCCAGGACCATCACAAAATACAGAGTCATGAAGACAGCCCAGTCCATCACACTGGCCAGCTTTCCATACATTGACTTCACCACATTTCTTGCGCCCTCGGAAAGGCAGAAAGTACAATTGAAGACCACTCCCATACTGGTTATAATAGAACATAGAACATAGAACATTACAGCGCAGTAAAGGCCCTTCTGTCCTCGATGTTGCACCACCCTGTCATACTAATCTGAAGCCCATCCCACCTACACTATTACATGTACGTCCATATGCAAGTCCAATGACGTCTTAAATGCACTATAACTTGGCGAATCTACGACCGTTGCAGGCAAAGTATTCCATAACCTTACTACTCTCTGAGTAAAGAAACTACCTCTGACATCTGTCTTATACCTATCTCCCTTCATTTTAAAGATGTGTCCTCTCGTGTTTACCGTCCCCAGACTTGGAAAAAGGGTCGCACTATCCGCCTATCTAACGCTCTGATTTTCTGGTATGTCGCTATTAAGTCACCTCTCAACATTCTTGTCTCTGAACAGAATATAGGCCCTCAGCCATTCCTTCCATACCAGGCAACAACCTAGTAAATCTCCTCTGCACCCTTGCCAAAGGTTCCACATTCCTCTTATAATCCGGTGACCAGAACTGTGCACAATACTCCAAGTGTGGCCGAACCAGAGCATTGTGCAGCTGCAGCATAAACTCCTGGAACTCAGTCCCTCTCTTCATGAAGGCCAAAACATTGTCTGCCATCTTAACAACCCTGTCAATCTGGGTGGCAACTTTCAGGAATCTGTGTACATGGACACCGAGAACTCTCTGCTCATCTGCACTCCCAAGAATCTTACTATTATCCCAGTACTTTGCATTCTGATTCTTCCGTCCAAAGTGTATCACTTCACACTTGTCCACATTAAACTCCATTTGCTACCTCTCAGCCCAGCACTGCATTCTATCTATGTCTCTCTGCAACCTACTTCATCCTTCGTCTCTATCCACAACGCCACCGACGTTAGTGTCGTCCGCAAATTTACTAACCCACCCTTCTAAGCCCTCATCCAGGTCATTTATAAAAATGACGAACAGCAGTGGACCCAATACGGACCTTTGTGGTACGCTGCTAGTAACTGGACAGCAAGATGAACATGTTCTATCAACTACAACCCTCTGTTTTCTTTCAGCAAGCCAATTACTGATCCAAACTGTATGTTTCACACATTCCCATTCCCCCACATTTTGTATAATAGCCTACTGTGGGGAACCTTGTCGAATGCCTTGCTAAAATCCGTTACACCACCTCAACTGGTTTACTCTCATGTATCTGTTTGGTCACTTTGTCAAAAAACTCAATAAGATTCGTTAGGTACGACCTATTCTTCACAAAACAGTGCTGACTGTCCATGATCAGATCATTCTTTTCTAGATGGTTATAAATCGTATTTTTCCAACAGTTTACCAACAACTGAAATGACAATCGCTGGTCTGTAATGACCAGGGTTGACACTACAATCTTTTTTGGACAATATTTGATATCCTCCCGTCTCAGGCACTGTTCCTGTAGATAATGATGATTTGAAGATCAATGCCAAAGGATCGACAATCTCTCCCCTTGCTTCCCAGAGGATCCTCGGATAGATCCCATCCTGCCCAGGGGACTTGCCTATTTTCACACTTTGCAGTATTTCTAATAATTCTCCCTTGTGAATCTCAATCTCTTCTAATCTAGATGCAAGCATCTTTGTATCTTCCTCGCTAACATTTTCATTTTTATAGTTAACACTGTCGAAAAATATTTACTTAATGCTTCCCCCATCTCCGCGAACTCCACTCACAACTTCCCGCTATTATCCGTGATTGGCCCTAATTTAACGATCGTCATTCTTTTATTCCTGACATACCTTTGGAAAGCCTTCGGGTTAACCCTGATCCTATTCGCCAACAACTTCTCATGTCTCCTCCTGCCTCTTCTGAGCTTTCTTTTTAGGTCTTTCCTGACTTCCATGTAACTCTCAAGCGCCAGGAGTTTTCACATTTTGTCCTAACATAAGCTTGCTTCTTCTTCTTGACCAGGAATTCCACTTCCTTTGCAAACCACGGCTCACACGTTCTATATCTTCCTTTCTGCCTGACAGGCACATGCTTATCTAGGACACACAGGAACTTTTCCTTAAATAAGCTCTTCGAAACTCTTCCATTTGACAGAAGATGCAGAAGTTTTAATACACGTACCAACAGATTTAACAAGGTTTCTTTTTCCCTCTAATAAGGCTTCTCAAATCGTAAATGTGATACTCTTCTCACTGTCTGTGGACCTTCTCTGCAGTGGGAACATTGCATTCATTACTCTGTTCCATTACAAAAGTACATGTTTTACTGTATGTTGTGCCTGCACTGCACGCAAAGCAAAATGTTTCACTATACCTAGTTGCATGTGTTAATAATATATAAAATAACACAAAATAAACTTAACTAAATTAAAATAAAATAAGGTGTCCCCTCAGTCTAAAGTGCCCCAGTCTATTCAGCCCTTTCACGCAACTCAAATCCTCCCGACCCATTAAACTCTTGCAATTATTTTCTGCAGGTTTAGTAACATCTTTCCCAGAGAATTCCAAACAGACTTCGGTGTTCTAAAAGTTGCCACAGCAATTTCCTTTAGAGCTGCGGCATGTCGCCCCAACTCAGATAGTCATCGTTCTGACCAATGAAGGCAAGTGTAGGAAACGACTTATTCACCATCCTCACTATCTGTGGCCTCACCCCAGGGTCTTTTTCTCTTGATCAATCTGGTCTGGTGCTTTCAGTAGTTTATCCAACTTCAGGTCTTTGAGCTTCCACAGTCACTTCTCCTTCCTGATATCCATTATACTTACCATCTGACTATCTTGTAGTTCTTGCATTTTGCTGGTGTCTTCCATTGTGAAAATGGATGAAATATTTACATTCAGTTCCTTCACTGCTTCTTGTATTTCATCATTGCATTTACAATTTCGAGTTTCCAGCTCTCTAATGTCCAATCTTGCCGCTCCCTTGCATTCTTCACCATGTAGAAGCAGTCTCATAATCTTCTTTAACACTGTTGTCTTGCTTAAATTCATATTTCGTACTTTACCACATTTTAACGGACTATTGAGAATTTAGACTTTAAGGCACTTGATGTGTTACATGTGAGCATGAGGAGGGCATTCAGCTTCTCGCACCTGCTGCAGAGAAACAGTAGGAGGTCATTCGGCCACTCGAGTCTGGTCCAAGGGAACAGGAGTTTGCCAGTTAGCCTCCAGAGCCTGCTACATGTTAACAGGAGGTTTTAATGATGCCTCTCGAAACTCTTACACAAGAACAGGAGGACGGTATTCATCCACTTGAGCGTTTTTTTTTCAAGCACACGGGAGTAATTCATTCATTTCTTAATCAGTTACAGAGGAAGAAGAAGATTCGAATCAGCCTCTTGTCACTATCATTCAGGACCAGATGGAGGTCATTTATAATCTCAAGACAATTACAGAGAAACAGTTCGTGAACATTCACCTTCTCTATCCCGTTACAGAGGAACATAAGGAAGTCATTCAGCTACCTGAGCCTATTACACAGGAACAAGAGGAAGTCATTTACCCTTGCTAACCTGGCCGAATAAATTTGACCTTGTCATTCAGTCTTTTGCTCCAGCTACCGAACGACAGAACGACCTACTTTAACCTCATCTGCCTGTAATGCAGGAACAAAAAGGGTAATTGAAACTCTCGATCCTATTACACGGAATTAGATGCACATCAATAAATGTTTGATCCTCTTCCAGACGAACAAGAGGACGCGATTCTATATATCCAATATCCCACATCCCAATTGCAATTAAATTATTTTATTTTCCACTGTGACTCGCCATTCGATCTTCGACATGCGCTCTGCTTTCAGCTCTGCATTGTATTTTATTTAAAAAGTTTAAAAATGGCTCAGGGAGCAATTCAAGTAAGATATGAGAGGGAAGTGAAATATTGTGGTAGTCGGAGAAAGTCAGGTGAGGAGAATCGATCCAGTTCTATGTGGCTGCAATCTAAATTACCGAAGATAGTGCTGTCTGCACAGTGCCAGGCTTCAGTATAATTCATGTGAGCTGCAGAGGAACTCGGAGTAGGAGGGAAAAGACGCAGTTGATGTGGTGCACGAAGCTATTGGCAAGGGAGGTTGGCAGGTCCTCCTGAGGGACAGGCATGGTAGGGGAGATATAATGTCTTATTATCTTGAATTAATTTTTCAAGGAGTTGACGAATGTGATCGGTCAGTTTTGAGAAGTGGATGTTGCGAGTATGGATTTTAGTAAGGCATTCAAATAGGTCCCCCATGGTGACTAGAACATTAGGGTGCATGCATTCTACGGTGACGTTGGTGATTCGATTCAAAATTTACTTACCCATAGACGACAGCGAGTAGGGATTGGAGAGTACATTTCTGTTTGGATTTCTGTGATTAGTGCAGTTCCATTCAGATCCGTAATGGTACGTTTGCTGTTTGTGTAGTATGCATCTGATATTGTTGAAAACATATATTTTTCTGTGTCAGGGCACAGTGGCTAGCACTGCTGTGAGGCAGCAGGGACCCGGGCTCGATTCCAGACTCGGGCGACTGTCTGTGTCGACTTTGCACATTCTCCACATGTCTGTGTGTGTCCACTCCGGGTGCTCTGGTTTGTTCCAAAAACCCAAAGATGTGCAGGTTAGGTGAATTGACCATGCAAAATTGTCCATTGCGTTCAGGGATGTTTAGATTCGTCGGGGTTATTGCAAGATAATGAGGCAGGGGAATAGATCTGGGTGGGTTAATCTTTGGAGGTATGCTGTGGAATGGTTGGCTCAACTGGGCTGGTTCCACCCTGAAGTGATTCGCTAGATGCCTGGGTTAACATCAGTGGATTTGTGCATGGTTTTGGCTGTTGGAAAAAAATTGTTGACGTTGTTTGCTTGGACTTTAGTAAAGCTTTCGAAAATGTTCCGCACAGTCGACTGATTTGTTGGGTCAGTTCACTTGGGATTCAGTTTGAGCTTGCCATTTGGACATGTAATTGACTGATTAATAGTCGACAGAGAGCGGTGGTGGAAGGTTGTTTTGCCTTTGGTGGCAAGAGACCTGTTACCAGCTGTATTCCAAACGGATCGATTCTGAGTCCTCTACTGTGTGCCATTCACATAAATGATTTCAGTGAGAATGCAGAAGACATACTGAGTACGTTTACAGATACAGTCATAGAGTCATAGAGATGTATAGCATGGAAACAGACCTTTCGGTCCAACCCGTCCATTCTGACGAGATATCCCAAACCAATGTAGTCCCACCTGCCAGCACCCGGTCCATATCCCTTCCAAACCCTTCCTATTCATATACCCCACCAAATACCTGTTTCGACAGTGACGAAGGTTTTCTATAATGACAAAGGAATCTTGACCAAATGGCTCCATAGGCTGACAAATGCCACATGGAATTCAGACTGGACAATTGTGAGGAATTGCCTTTTATTCTAACAAACTGGGGTAGGAAATATACAACTAATGATAGTGCCTTGGACCGTGTTACAAAGCAGAGGGGTGTAGGGGTTCAATTGCATAATTTTATGAAATTTGCATCGCATATAGGCAGCGACGTTAAAAAGTTGTTTACTATGCTTGCACTCATTACTCAGTCCGTTGAGTGCCGGAGTTGGAAAGTCCTGTGAAAATTCTACAGAAAATTGGTGAGTTTTCCCTGGATCAGTGAATGCAGGTCTCATTGCCAGTTGTGAGAATTATATTATTAAGCTGCAATGGGTTCAGAGGAGATTTACTAGAATATTGCTGGGATCGAATGATTGAAATAGAAAGAAAGGCTGGATAGGCTGGGACTTCTTTTTTCTCAGCACTGTAGGAAAATGAGGGCTGACCTTATGGATGTTTACAAATTCATGAGTAGTCTAAATGAGGCCAATGGTCGGCGTCTATTTCATGCAATGGTGAATTTGAAGACGAGGGGGTGCATTTTAAGGTGAGAGGAGAGACACTTAAAGAGCCGTGAGAGTTTTTTTTACAGAGCGAGGTTCGCGTGTGGAATAAACTACCTCCTGAAGTGGTGCATGTGGACTCAAGTACGTGAATACGAAAGGCACGGAGGAGCATGTGCCTGTTGCAGGCAGGTTGGACCAGTTCAATTTGAGACATTTTCATCTTGGACTGGTTGGACTCAAGGGTCTCTTTTCGTGCTGTATGTCTCTCTGACTCTATGATACAGCGGGACTTACACCAGCTGCAGATATTGGTATAGGAATGGGAAATAGCGTTGGATCCAGGCAAATGCTGCACTTTGAATATAAAATGTTAAAGGGAATTGTATAGTTAACGGCAGGACCCTGAACAGCGTTGATCTGCAGATGGATGTTGATGTTCAAGCCCATAGGTCCCTGAACGTGGCCTCACAAATTTATAATGTGCTGAAGAAGGCGAATGGCATGTCCTATTTTTTTGTTCGGGTCATTGATTCAAAGGATCAGGATGTCATGCTGCTCTTTTATAAGACTTTTGGTAGGCTACACTACAGTATTGGGTTCAATTCTGTCAGCACATTTACAGGAAGGAGTGGGGTCTTTGGAGCGTGTGCAGACGAGGTATAGCAGGATTCTTTCTGAATTAGAGGGTTTACTCTACAATTGTCAGCGTGGAGAACTGGGTAGGAGCAAATTACTTAACATACTGGAATCTGCACTTGAAACAAAAAAATGCTGGAGATCTGATTGGGTCAGGCAACGTCAATGGAGAGAGTTAACGCTAAAGGTTTGAGTCCAAGTGACTTCATCAGAGCTGCACTGTTTAAAGTGTCAAACGTTGAGGTGAGACTTGATAGAACTTTATGAAATTATGAGATTTATAGGTAGAGCTGACCATGAAAATCCTTCTTCCCAGAATTGAAATGTCTCATACAAACGGGTATACATTTCAGGTGAGACGGGGTAAGTTCAACGGGGATCTGAGTTTAATGTGTTTTGCATCGAGGGTGGACAGTGTCTGGAATGCTCTTTCAGAAATAGTGCTTGAGGCAGAAACGATAGGGGGTTTACAGGGCTTTTAGAGAAATGCATGAATGTGAAAGGAATGGCGGGATATGCACTAAGGGCAGACAGAAAGGATTAGTTTAATTTGGCTTAATGTTCGACACACCATCGTGGGCTGAAGATTAGGTCCCATGCTGTGCTGTTCTCTGTTTTTCTTAACTGAAATTCTCCTCCGCCCAAGCAAATGCCTGGCCAATGTCCCCTGCACCCTTTCCATTTTTAATGCATCCCTCAGGCTTCCAAATTTGTGCACAAAACAGTTTTCAGCTCAACTAAGCCTTTTCAAAGTTCCAGCATAATTTTCTGTTATTGAACCCCTCAATGCATCGCCCAAGAAAGACAAGTATCGTAAATCTCATTTTCACTGCTTCTTCCATCTGTCTTGATAACTTCAGGACGTGCACAGCAATTTCCCACTGTCCCTTATCTTCATTTTCTAACCAAAGAACATCACCTCATAATTTTCCAGAATGAATTTCATTTGCCATAAATCAGTCCATCTGACTAGCCAATCTAGAACCTCATTTAATCTAAGATTAACCTCCTCACAATTTACAACCCCGTCTTTTTTTTAATCATTCGTCCCGAGTAAATCATTCATATAAATCACAAGTACAAAGTGCTACAACAGTGACCACTGTCGAACTGCACTGGTCAGAGACGTCAATTTGGATAACCGCCTCTGAACCAGAACCCTCTGTTTCCTACCACCCAGCCCATTGTGGACTCTCGTGCATATAAATATGACATTTTCCTTCAATTGTAGGTGTCTGAATTATGCAATAACTTTAAACGATTCCTGACGGGAATAGAGAAGGTGAATAACAACGATTTTTCTTTCCCTTTGGCTGGGCGATTTCTGAACTGGTAGCATAATTTTAAGGTGAGATGACAAATATTCAAAAGGAATTTGAAGGACAACTTTGTAACAACGATATATATTCACATATGGAACGAACTGCCACAGAAAGTGCTAGTTGCAGGACAGTTAAGACATTTAAATAAATCTGGATGGGTGCATGAATACGAAATTTTAGAATGATATGGGCCAAATGCAAGCAAATGCTACCAGTTTAGTTTGGGAAACTTGGTCAGCATGACTGGCTTCATCCGAAGAGTCCGTTTTCAAGCTGTATGATGCTGTGACTTGGTATTAGACTGAGCTGGTGAATTGGTTTATAATTTTTCACTACTTTGTATGCACGTAACAGAATGAAAGTACATATCGTCTAAATGTGATAGATTGATCTGATGTACTGGAGCAGCTAAAAGAACTGAGTTATATTGATGGGCCCGACCATGTGAGTTGTTCGATAATCTTCGTTATGAAGCTGTCTGAGGAGAAGTTTTATTTTGATGTGCTCTTTACAATTAAAAAGCTGGCATTCGACATCCAATATTGTGCATAGATCCTGACTTTGGTTGATGTGCTCTGTTCAATTAGGGTTTCATTTCATGTACTCTATTGTACGAATTTCCAGAGTTACGATATTTAGAGGACTCACAGTAACTCCTTGACTACTTAGTTGACTGATTATTCGTGATGAAAGAATATCGACGAGTTGTGCAGTACAGCAGTCATGGAAGTGCAGCAGTGTACTTTTTAAGTCAATTTTGCAATGGACATAACAGAGTGAATTCCAGAAAGAAAAATAACGCAATCTATCGATGTAATAATTATTCCTCAAATGTTACGATATTATCTGGAAAAGAACATTATTCAATAAGTCATTAATGAATCAATGTGATCGGACTTGTTCAGAAATGGGTGTTTATGGATTCAGCTGCAGTGTTTAAATTTTTTCTGTCACAACAGAGACTCGTTTGATGTAACTGTCATAGAGTGTTGATCAAACGTGTGAAATGATGCAGTTATAACCAGAGATAATCCTTGGACATTTAATGGTATGTAAATGGAAGGCTCAGTGAATTCACTATCTCGGATTTGACTTCTAGGAGATTGCTCGCAGCACAAAGTGACATCATATTGCGTTGAGAAGATAGGTGAAATATCTGTTTGATTGACAACACTGTTTACACATTGAAATGTTACCATTGGAGTTCCTGATCAGTAAACCAAAACACTGAAGTCTTGTGCTTCTGCTTCTGAGCTAATCATTTCTGATTTTTCGCTCTGAAGATTAAATTAAATTCACTGTCATGGTTGCCATTACACGTATACTGTATCCTTGCTGCAGTTTGTTCAGTTAAGTATGATAAAGAAATGCATCAGGTTTATTCTGTTCAACTTATTTCAAAACAGCCTTTATATCCAGCTCACACGCTGCCTGGCATGATTACATCTTAGTAAACATATCGTTTCAGGATATTATCTGCAATATCCATGTTTACCGTTGTACTAAGTTCATGTGACTAATCATAATCGAATTTCCCATGTAAAACGTTCATCCCACAATAGAATTGTACGGAATGTGAAACACTGCACGTTAACAATTGAGAGCTGCAGTAATGTGTGACTGGGAGTGTCATCCTATGCAGAATTGTATCGAGTGTGACTAACCAACTCTGATGAGCCACATACCTCAAGGTGTCATACAATAATAAGAGTCCTTGGCTCTGGAGATTTTAAATGACTGTAATTTATAAATGGGAGAAAAATGCGTGTTCAACATTTATCATTATTTTCGGTAACCCATTTACTATTCAACCATAGAAGCTGAAACGTATTCTCATTTTTTTCTGCCATAATCACTGAGGAACCAGTTTTCTCGAGTCAAACGTTACCTGGAAAATATTCGAACTCCAATCTCTCTTTCGCCCTGACGAAACACATTACCTCAGCATGGTCATGAGAATCTGTGGACAATGAAGACGACAAGAAAAGACAATTGTGCCGTTTGCATCGAGTTTTTCCCTTCTCTCTCTGATTGCACTTTTCTGAACGTGATGCCATCAATCACGTGTAGAATTTCGGCAAAATAAGCAATCTCCATTCACCGTATCTGCCTTCCCTATATCCCAGCAAACTGCGAAATGTAGAACTGAAACATTTACTTGGCTGTCAAGACACAGCTACATTTCCCAATCATCAGATTTGTCTGCTGGTAATAATGTAAGGAATAAGACACTGCTTTAAAAACTAACTGTTTTCGATGATACGGGTATGAATAATCATACGTTACAGGTAATTGGATCGAACTTACAATGTAGGAAGTGGCTGTTTAGTCAAGCTGTACTCTGTCAATTTTTTGATCCCACATCCACCTCTTCATGTTCCAGTTCACAGTACACTTGTTATGAAACCAAAACAGGACATGTTGGATAAACTTAGCAAAATCTGCAGTAACAAGAGAAGAGTTAACGTTTCGAGTCTGTTAATTGTTTGGAAGAACAGACTTATTAGACTCGAAAGGCTACAGCTTTTGACACTTTCTCTCTATTGATGCTGCCGGATCGACTTTCTCCTACACTTTCTGCTTTTACTTTCGATTATGAGCACCCGCAATTCCATGTATTGTCCGTTCATTATGACGTTGTGTTTCTACATTCTTTCGGCTCGACCCTGCTTGTATGATCGATTTCTTATTGTTGTTGAAGTTGCCTCACGTATTCCAGTCTCCAGTACTACAGATTCTCTTTCGAGTGACTCACAGATATTACCAAAGTCCAGATTTGCTCTTGTTCCACATCAGAGCAATTAAACATTTTCTTAAAGTTTCAAAATTCGCTCGCTGTATTTCTCGCAGTGGGTTTTGCAGAATTAATTTCGTCCTCCATAAGTAGCTTGGCCATTGGAAAGTGAAACTCGAGGACATGGCAGGGAAGATGGTACTGATTCCTCTGGATACATCATTGCATTACTCAATGTTAATTTGGCAAATACTCTGGTAGAATAAATGCACATATCGATCAAGGTTCCTTTCCAGTTTTATGATGGAGACAGTCCATCATAAAACTGGTCCATGCATGGAGGAACAGTGGTCGAAGGAGTGTTTAGGTAGAGTGAGCCTGCAATATTTCGAGTTTAGATGAATGAAATGAGATCTTATTGTAGTGTCTAATATTCAGAAAATTGAACACAGTTCCAGTTTCTATTTTCCTTGGTGAATAAAATGGAGCATTGTACAGTGTCCTGATTTGCACACCACATAGTTCGAACTCTTTGGAACACAGCACACAGTTCTGCTCTCCATATCCCTCACTTACATATGGAATAAAACACTAAACACACTTCCGGTCTCCCGATCACTTGGTTAGATCACACTTGGATCCCTGTGCACAGTCCTGAATCGGCACGTTTCTCTGTCAGAGGTTACTGCAGAGTTCCCTTATCTACATCCTACCACTGCTGTACACGTGGAGCACTCTGGATACTTCTGCTTTCCATATTCTTCTGTTAAACTACACTGTACTGTGCTCGTCAGTATATCCTTGCTTTGGTCCTGCTTGAAGCACTGACTGTTGATAATAATGAATACGTGTTTTCTATTTTTCAGGTTTCTACAACGGATGCAAACGTTTAGGGCAGTTTGTACGCTTCCCACATGCAGCGGGAGTGAGACTACACTGAAAGGGTTATGCATCTTGGGCATGCTCTTCTTTATTTTTAAACGGAGTAGGAGAAAACAGTGTATCGCAGAGCGAGGCATGACTGAGGTCCGACTGATGCTCGCTGCCAAATCTAAGATTTGAGTTCTGCTCAATTCAGTCGCAATGATAGCATTCTGACACACTGCTTTCGAAAATATCAGCATAAAGCCCAATGCATTGATCAGTGCGTCCTGCCTGTCTCTTATTTCTATCTGGGAACAGGATGTTCCCACACTGACCCGGTGCGTTTGGCGGTGTGGGTGAATGATGGGGGCAGGGGAGATCAGTGAACAGAAATGTGTACATTGATATCTTGTTTGTTCTTTTCAGTTACAATCACTGTGCTATCGCTCAGTGCCAAAGTCCAAGGTTCAAGCAGCCGCATTGCCTGGTTTATTCAGCCCCAATTCGAACGACACGCTCATCACGATTTCGAGAGAGGTCCTGTCACATAAGAGGCACGTTTTGCACAAGATGTGAAAAAATGGAAGTTGCAATATAATGTGGGGAAATATGAGGTTGTGCATTTTTGCAGAAAGAATAGGGTAACGCTATATTATAAAGTGGAGAAAAAATATAGGAGGTTCTGGAACTGCCTCAGGCAACTCTCTGTGTGGAGTTTGCACATTCTCCCCGTGTCTGCGTGGGTTTCCTCAGGGTGCTCCGGTTTCCTCCCACATTTCAAAGAAGTGCAGGTCAGGTGAATTGGCCATGCTGAATTGCCCGTAGGGTTAGGTAAGGGGTAGATGTAGGGGTATAGGTGGGTTGCGCTTCCGCGGGGCGGTGTGACTTGTTGGGCCGAACGGCCTGTTTCCACACTGTAAGTAATCTAATCTAATGAATGATCGGTGGGGCTACATCCATTCCGAAAAAAAATAGTCTTTAAGCATAGTGTGTCCGAGAGATAGCAATATTAATGTTGTGTAAACATAACGTGGTTTTGCTAAAATTGTCCAATCTAACTACGGCTTCATATGGCTAAAATATCTGACACTGCGGGAGAGGCACTGGTACAGTATTTTTCCAGAAGATGTGGATTCTATCAGTGGGTCATTGTTCAATGAAATGACGTGTCGGAGGGTCCTTGGTGAGAAAGACATTACTCTTGCAAGCTCAACGCTGAGGATGTGGGCATCGTCAGACGTTCATTCCTGAAAAGGTAAGTTCTGCCAGAGTGTTTGTGCTGAGGGAGTGTTGCATTGTTGAAGTGTTAGGAATGAGGGAGTGCCATTGTCAGAGAGACAGTGCCGCAACAACGCTACAATGAGAAAAGTAGTTCGGAGGCAGTGACATATTATCAGAGAGTCACTGCTGATGTTATCTCCACACTGTGAGAGGGTCAGTTCTGAGGGTGTGACACACTGTCAGATGGTCATTGTTGAGGGAGTGCCGCACTCTCAGAGAGTCAGAGCTGAGGCAACAACTCACTGTCGTAGGGTCAACACTGAGGAAGTTCCTCACTGTTGGAGGGACAGCGCTGAATGAGCGTTGCACTGCCAGCGTGTCAGCACTGAGGGAGGTCGGCATCGTGGTCGGGTCATTGTTGATAGAGTGGCGCACTGTCAAAGGGTCAGTGCTGCGGGAGTGCCAATCTGTCAGAGGCTGAGTATTGATGGAGAGAGCACTGTCGAAGAGTCAGTGTTGAACATGTACCTGTCTTATGGAGGGGCTGTGTCTGAGGGGCGTTAATCTATGGAATCCCTAATCCGTACGAGCGTTTTTGAGGTTGGGTCAGTCAGTATATTCAAGGCTGAGATGCAGAGGTAACTCTTTAATAAGGAAGTGAATTGTGCGTTAAGGGGAAAATGGAGGAAACTGGAGTCAGGGATGATCAGATCAGCCACAGCACATTGAATAGCTGAGCATCCTTGATGGGACGAATGTCTCATCTCTGCTCCTGTGGTCACATGCATTTCCAGATCACTCGCAGCTCGGAACACGTGCATTGTCCAATTCATCGTACAGACATCTTTCTGGTGCCCTGTGCAGGAATGAAGATCATGATCAGCAGTTTGTTCCGGTGAAGGAGGTTGTGAAATTCGGATGTAGGCTCTGAAGGGCCGAGTTATTAAGATGAAGCATACCCAGATTGTATCAGATGTTAATTAACTAAGTGAGGCTCTCAGATTTCTCACACCAAAGATGCCCTTTCTGCTCTCTCCTCAACGAATGTTTAGGCAGGATACACTATTGGCCCTTCCTCGCTGCTTGGCCGGGGTGAGCTAACAGTATCCGTGTGCCATGAGGGGAGTAATTGCATGTCAGCACCCCATCTCATGTGGTATTGTAAAATTCTGAAACCGATCACACATTCAACATTTCGAGTTTCTCAGGCCAACGAAAAGGGACTCCCTGATCTTATTGCGAACATGTTTGGTTCTGACCAACTCAGCTCCTAGGTCTTTTGAATGATGATGTCCTGAATCGATTATCGCAGTGTTGCAATGCTGAACTGCACCACACAAGAGGACCATAAAAATGTATAATTCGGCAAGCACAAATTCACCCCACAACTTTATATGTTTGTGAGCATGCATCTGTGCGTGAGAATGTTCCGGGGGTGTGGTCGTGAGGTTAATACTGTCTTTGGGAGAGTGTGTGCATCTGTGTGCGTCTATGTGCAATTGTCCATCAGAGTGTGCGTGTCAGCATGGGAGTGCATGTCTGAGCAACTGAGAGAGAATGTTTGTGTGGGAGAGACGCTCTGAGACAGTGTATGGGTATGTCTGCAGGAATATGTATGTGTCTGTGTGTGTGTGTCTGTGTGAGTGTTAGTCTGAAATGAACATAATGTCTCGATATAGGCCATCCCCATTGGTACAGAACTTGGCTATCAGCCTCTGCTCGGCAACTTTGCATTGTTGCCTGTCCCAAAGTCCGTCTCGGAGCACGGTCACCCGAACATCTCAGGTCGAATGTCCTGGACCACTGAAAAGTTCTCCGACTTGGAGGGAACACTCGTGTTTGTTGATTGTCCTGCAGTGCCCATTCATCTGTTGCTATAGTCTCTGCTCGGTACCTCTAATGTACCATGCCTCAGAAGATTCCCGCCTGCCGTGTATGAGAGACATAACGTTGGCTGAATCGCATGAGTACATAAATCTACATATAGTTCCAGTAATATCACGCTTTAAACATTTGCTGTAAATTTTGCGTCTTATGATCTTATACCCCACAAGCAGCTGATGAAGCAGCAATGCTCAGAAACCTCGTGTTTCCAACTAATTATGTTGGGTTTCAACACTGGTATTGTGTGATTTTTAGCATTTATTCAGTTTTTTTCTGCATATTCATCCCGCTCTTTCGCAACTCCTCCACTCTCCTCTCGTCCAATCCTTAATATCTCTCTCTCTATCCACTGCCTTCGTTGACTTAACCCATTACGTGCCTCCATCCTCTCTGTTTCTCAATTTTCCTCTGATTCTTTTGCTGTGCGTGCACCTTTGTGTCTGAGTGTACATTCGACTGTGAAAGAGTATGCGTGTGTATGTCCGCTTTTTTCTCCCCACAAGTACTCATAACGTTTCACAATATGTGATGGATTAAACTCATGACATTGGACACATAATACTTGAGAGCTTATGCATTGCTTCCGTAATTAGCTATTGGCTCATATTCAACACCAGCTCATCCTTTGCAATTTTACTGAAGGGTAACAGACAGGATGGTGACTGGCGACAGGAGAGTTTCACTTCAGAGGCTATATTGGAAAAGCAGCAATGACGTTACATGACAAACTTTGGCTGAAAACTGCCAAGGACCTTCTGTGCCACAGAAACGCCAGGAAATGACCATTTCCAGTATGAGACTCACCCAACACCACCCTTTGAAATAATATGGTGTTGCCCTCACTGAACGCCATCCCACCCAACTATCAATATGCTGGCCATTACCATTAAGATGGAATTAACGTTGACTCATTGGCATTCAATCACATTCTTATCGCTGTATCAACAAATTCGGGGTTACCTTTGTGAGAATCTAAGCATCAGTCCTTGGTGCTAATGATCATCTCAAATCCATAATCATTAATATTCTAGAAATGGCTATTGGGATAAAATGTAAAGAGCGACACCCTCCTCATTGGTCAATAGCATTAACATCATTGAATACCCTGACTGCTAACGTCTAAGGAGTTGCCATTGACCAGAAACTGAACATAATTCACCAAATTCGTACTATGCTCCGAAGAGCTCGTCAGTGGCTGAGAGCTCTGCAGTGTGCGACTTACCTGACCTCCTCCAAAACCTGGGAGAAAGTGAGAACCGCAGATAATGAAGATCAATGTCGAGAGTGCGGTGCTGGAAAAGCACAGCCAGTCACGCAGCATCCGAAGACCAGGAGAATCGACGTGTCGAGCATAAGTTATTCATGAGCCATCATCAAATATGCATAGGTCATAAATGCGACAGAATGCTCGTCACTTGCCTGTGATGGGTGCAGCTCCATTAAAACTCAAGAACCTCCACACCATTCAGGGGACAGTTGACTACCTGATGGATACTACAACTGCAAGTCTCATTGACACCGAGCCTCTTGATCCAAGATAAACTCAAAGGTAAATTGATATGGAAGAAAGAAACTATACATCTTTGGCACCAGCTATATAGGAAAAACATACGGAATGCTTTGCGTCCGCATTCGCATGTATTCACCGCTTTCTGTCGACTATTCTAAAAGATGCCGTCCGGAAATGTTGTTAATGTGCTTCGAAAGCCTCTTCCGACGAGTATGTACAAGGATAAGGACAGGATATACATGGGAACACTACCACCTGGAAGTTCCCTTCCAAGCCACTTACTGCCCTGATTTGGAAATGTTTTAATATTCCTTCAGTCTCACTGGGTCAAAAACCTGGAATTCCCTCTGTACCTGCACTATATATCTATTGATTGATTTAAAAATAAACAGTTTGCACTCACCTTATCAATGGGCAGTCAACCATGGGACAAAGGAACTTGTGAAACTGCAGGAGAGCACAGAATGCAGAACGAAATATATAATGAAAATTAAGAGAGGAAAGGTGGGGAAGGAGGTATAAGAAGTCAGAGAGAGAGGTTTAATGAAAGTGCTGTGATCATAGAGAGAGAGAGAGTTAGCGATAGGCACGGAGAGAAAGAGAGGCACAACAGATGATGAAGGAATGAATGGGGTGGTCAGAAGAAGCAAGAAAATTAAGACCAGGGAAACGAAGGTTGAAAAGGAAACATTCCTCCTGTGTCTTGGGATAACAGCGAATTACTGGTGAGCTGTTATACTGGAGGAACAGTAGAACAGGTGGGTGCACTGTAAAATCCCACAATCAATAATATGTTCATGGAAGAGTAATCTCTTCCACTGATGCCGTTCAGTGCCTACATAATGCACGTCACCTGAAAGAAACACGGAAAGTTGTCAAAAGCACTACATGTACTCTGGTTGATGAAACTTGAGAGCCTGTAGTGAAGGTTGCCTCATTTGTGGAAGCTTGCCAGCCACACTCTGCGAGTGGCATGTTATGACACACTCTCTTCGTATATCATTCATCCATACAATAGCAAAAATAAAACGAAGTGAAGGTTTGAATTCAATTTTGTAAGGCATAAAATTCAGGGAGATTAGCCAGGACACACGAAGATTATGCACGGCCACATTGGGCCAATGGATGTGAATGGAAACGACCTTTCAATTCCGCATGAACAGCACACGCAGGGGTCGCTTGTCTCAGAGTCCAGACCCTGCTGAATAAGTAAATGATGGCTGTTGTTGTGGAGACATAGCTTTGACTGGTCATCAACAATAGGGACGAAAAACCACTCGGGAAACATTTGGAGCAGTGCGTGCTTTGGTACACAGCTGAATGGTTTAGGTTACCGAACATTCACCTTTCTCTCAAGCAGCATCCTTGAGCCCTCTCCCCTCTGTCTGGGAGGGTTGAATTGAGCGGAATCCATCGAGTATTGACCCCGGTCAACACAGCTTTTGGAATGAAGAGCGATTCCCCTTCTTACCGCAGGAGGCCGGTTTTAATTTCCTCATACGCAAACACATTCCTCCAAAGGGGCTTGATCTACCCTTTCTTGGCAACAAAAAATTGTGAATAGCAGGATAACGCAGCTGCAATCAGATTCTCAACGTCTATATTCCATGATGCAGCTTGGGAACACAAAGGAGATATTAGTGTTGAGAAATGGAAAGAGCGAGACGAGTGATTAAAAGATACATCCATGAAGTATGTTTATAAGTTCTGTCCAAAGAAAAGGGTGTTGACTCTGTTCACAGGTGGTATTCTAAAGATTTTAACCCAGTCAGCTGAAGACACTCCCAACAATGGGGGAACTGTTATCTCTTGGAATTCATCACAAATCGAGTGAAATGGGTATCTGGAATTGTTTTATTTGGGGGCGCAGCGCGGTTGGTGGTGGTTGCAAAGATCTGAAGAGGCGAGTCAAAGTGAGATTTGAAAACCTTTCCATGTTCTACATTTGAATCAGATAACTTAGAGCAGCTCCTTGGCTGATACCATTTAACAATGGATATCTTCAAAAATTACATTGAGCACTTCATCGTAAAGACTCCAAAGTGAGGTAACAACTTACCACTTCGATCGGAGTGGAGTGCGTTCAGCTACAACTGATTGAATTAAGTTTAGCAAATCAATCAAAATTCAAAACAAACCTGTACATCCCTCACCTGCGGTTAGTTTTCACAGAGATGCTCGAACCAGCAATAAAAATCTTTGTCTCGATCGGCTGGAAAAGCACAAGGTCGATTCGCAGCAAGAGCAATGTTCTCCACTTCCTTTGTCGAATCCCTCAGAGACACAGTGAGATGGACAAACACTTTTGGAACAGGAATGAGTGCATGATACGTTACTGGATGTGAGAGTATCCCTCTGTATCTACGGGTATTTTGAAGGAATGGGTGGAAACTATCGAACACATCCACATTCACATTAACTATGGCTAATTGCATGTCTGAATGGTGATTCATAAATCCTGGGTATGAACCACTCAGTTCACTCTTGGGGTCATTGAATTATTCAGTTCAACAGTATTGTGAACATGGATGCATACAGTCTAATTTAGTTCTGTTGGATGACTCCAAGTAGTCATTTTATTAAGAATCCGTTTAGGAGCATTTATTTCTCCTTAAAAGTTGTTCGAGTTTGGGAACTGCTTGTTCATGGGGTGGGGGAAACTCTGAATTTTAGGTCATTCAACGTTGAGATGGATCCAGTTCTGTTCTGTTAAAGTCTCAATAATGACAGGCTGCAGACAGGGAAGTGGAGTTCAGAACTCAGTTCTGATATTGCTGAACAACGGACGAGATTCGAAGTCTCAAACATTTCACCTTTGTCCGCTGTTAGTGATTCACTAGTACTGTAACTATTGCTGTGAATGTAGCATAAGTATTATACATTCCTCTGAATAAATCGTGTTTAAGAATTAGTACTAGGTCACGGTACTGCCCCTCAAAGAGTCATAGATTCCTACAGCACGCAGATTGACGCTTCATGGCAAATTAGTCCTTGCTGAACAAAATGTCCATCAACGCAAAATCCTTTTTATCTGCACTTGACACAAAATCCCTCCAAACCTGTCCGATCCAAGTAATTTTCCAAATGCCTTTTAAATGTTTTTACTGCACCCGCCTGCACCATCTCTGCTGGTAGCTCATTCCTATGCATACCTCCCTTTGTGCAAAAAATCTGCACTCCAGGTTCCCTTTTGTTGTTTGTTACTCAAACTTAAACTGATGTTGTCTAGTTCGCGATTGCCCGACGCTGGGAAAAAGCCCAGGTGCATTTGCACTATCCGTGCCTTTCGTGATATCATACATTTCGATAAGATCCCCTCTCATTCTCCTAAGCTCTGAAGAAATAAAAAATAACTCTGAGATTGTCCCTACATCTCTTCCTATAAGTCAGACACTTGAGACCTGGCAATATTATCGTAATTCTTTTCTGTCCTCTTTCCACTCTAATTCTTCCCACAGCAGGCTGACCAAGACTGGGGGTTGACATGTAAATACATTGCATGTCCCGTTTAAAAGAGAATCTGGCTGGAGACCGGGAAATGGAGTAAAGCGTCAGAGAAATAGCAGATGCACATCGGAATGAAGCGAAGAAGAGGAGACAAACGTTGAATCGATTTTGGAACAGATATGTTCTCCGGGGCAAGACTGGACAGAAACTGCAGATGTGCCGGAGAGTACCTGTTTGTGTATTTTGGAAAGAAGGCCGACGCCGTGTTTGCAGGGTTGGGAGACTATGAGCGTGGAGGTCGTGGACAGGAGATCACACGATGAAATAAAGTTAGTGACCATTGTGGAAACTATCTTCTGATCATCCACGGTTGAGTCACGCACCCAGTGGAGAAGACAGAAACGCCCCAAAAGCTTGCGCTCAGTAGCTGTAATGTTTGTTCAGTAGGCCAGCCAACAGCAGCATAACCCTTAGTAACAATCTTAATAACAATGTCAGGATTGGATCTGGAATCACAGAGTGCAGCCAGTGCAGAGGGATTTAGGTTGCAATGCAGAAGTGGGAACAGAGAAATTGAGGCGACCAATATGATGTCGACAGATCACAACGAACAGATCATATTCAGAGGGAGTATTCCAGGCCGACGATTGCACGTCGGTCAAATAGTTTGTGGGATCGGGAGAGGATTGGTTGGCATACGGGTGTCCCGGTCCATCAGGATCCTTTGCAGCAAAACATGTTCGATGATGCTCCTCCATTGACAAGGTTATGTTGTCCTTGTTTTTTTTTCTCAGAGGTGTGGTAATTACACATGTTCCAAGTTATCTCTGTTTAAAGGGTTTAGGGCAAATTTGTTTCCAGCTAACATACTTCCTCAGACTAGAGGCAGTCAAGTTGAATAAAATATATTTGCCCAATGAAAGTGGAGTGGACAGTTCTCCAAGCTCAGCTGTCCTGTGGTTTGTTTGTTTCTACCGATAGGGGCAGGCCGATGCTGATCCTCCCTCTCTAAAAACTTCACTCATGTGAAACCTGTCTTTCATGTTTTCCTTTGTTTTCCAAAAGCGTGTTTATAAGGACTGCTGCAGGTATTTGGGACAGCTTCATTTAGTTGCGATCATCTGTTTCTTTTACAGATTGTTTACGGTATTCTGCATTCTGTGCTCTTTTGTTCGTTGAACGTTTGATAATCTTGCAAATAACTTCTTTCTTCTTTTAACTTAAGCGGCTGGGCCAGCTGCATCACTCGTAGAAAATCCACAGGGTCGAGGCTACATTTTTGAAATGCTTTGAGGGCGTCTGGCCTAGTCCATAACACACGAATGCCTATACAGGTGAACGCATACCATTCGCAGACAGCCACTGTATCATGTGAATAATGGAGGTGAGCCATACAGGAAGATGCAGAAGAGATGCAAACACGGCAGCACTGGAAGAATGGCTGTGAAACAGCTGTTGGACGCATAAGGCAGGCAAACAAACAGAACCACTACGCTCTTTTTAATAGTTTCTCATGAGAGAAACTATTAAGTGTCTTGATAATACTTAATGATGTGTGATTCGTTCACAAACATTTCTTTCTTGAATTTGATAGACATTTTATGTACAGAACTTGTTATCTTGTGCAATAAAATGCATGGTTGAGGGAAAATATTGCATACCAATCGGGAAAGCATTGTGCAATCAGCCAGTTCAGTGATAGATGAGGTAGGTGGTGTTTGCTGTGTGAGATAACATGCATCTTTTCTCAGTGAATACAGTAACAGAAACCTCTCTCAGTAGCATGTTTCTGTGAATGAAATCCCATGACCATCGATTTGATTTTCCCTCGAAACTTATCCGACTAGCCATGCTGTGAGCTAGCATCCAATTTAGTGTGGGCAGCTCTGGCAATGGATTCACTTAATGCAGTCGTCACCCCTTCCGTGGAACAGACTGCCCTGCACGAAGGGTGGTGCAGATTCAGAAAGCAGACATATCATCGAAAAATCACAGGTTGTGAAAGCATTGTAAAGCCAGCTGGAACAACTGCTAATTCCAAGCATTTGTTTGGGAAGCTGCAATGAATAGGCAAAATGATAACTGAGACTGGGAGGCTGTGATTATAAAAAAATGAAATCAAAACATCAAAATACATTTACTTACGTAATATGGCTGATTGCAAACTTTTGGCCCTTAGCAAATATCTGAGCCAGTGAGTCAGCCAGTATATCAAAAACTGAGTTGTCAGTTTATTGGCATGGACAAAACACAAAAGGTTTGATGAAGACATATGGAAGTGATCCTGATGCACACGAGAAGGCGATATAACGCAGAGAATTGTAATAGCCCCAGCTTTCTGGAAATACCGAGACCGACTTGGCCTCGAGAATGTCGGGACAGGGGAAGTTTAGGAGATCGGATAAGAACGCCAAAGTAAATTGGATATTCTCAGTTCCAGGAAATGGAAGAATTAGCTCGCTCAGGGTGTTTCATCCTGAAACAGCTTCAGGGATATAATGTATTATCAGATGGATTTAGCACACCAGAAATGAGCTACAGATATTGACAGAGTAATTCACATAAGAAAACCTCCCATTGCTACTTCATTAGGTAGAAACCAAACATATCTTTCCCATTTGAAGTTCTTGTTCCTTTTAATCTACTCTTTCAGTCAAAAACGCTTTCCCCAAATTTATTTGTTAAATAACTGTGATTAATGTAAGTGAACAATTCGCCGAAGGATTGCTGCATGTATAAATATAGATTCAGTTATATTGCCACGGCTGTGGCTACTCAGAGTAATACAGTGTCTCCAATAACCACTCCCTCTCAGACAAAATGTGGAAGCCTGCAATTCTGCGGGTGAAAGAGATTTATTACCCGCTACTTGCAGCAGTAGCTATTCCTGGTGAGTTGACATTTTTAAAACCTTTTTCTTTTGAATCAAATTGTCCCTAGTTTGTTGAGAAACCTCTGAAGCTGGCGGGACTTGACCCAGTGTTTCTTTCTCCAGGGGGTTAGGGCACTGCCCCGTCTCACAAGACAGCCTGATGAGCCATTATAATCTCTTTGTGTTAAAGCTTGTCATCTTACTTTGTGTACATTCGTATAATGAGTCAAGTGACCAATTTCTTTCCTGCCAACGTTTCATAATAATGAATTTATAGAAATCAGGGACTGGTGTATTATTCACTGGTGGTTTTTCTTTCTGTCTCACGGCGAACTTGGGAACAATTTGGAATCTTTCGCGAACAAATCATGGTCTTTCCAAGTGTATCAATGTGTACATGCTAGCCATGGCCAAAACAGGTCTACTGGTCCTGATCAACAACATAACACTTTATCACATCTTCAGTTACCACTTTCCTTTGTCATTCCTTGTCCTGTCCCATACTCCTGTTTGCAGAGTCATTACGATTTATCTGTTTGGTGCATTGTTTCTTTCACGTTTGACCGATTTAGATTAGATTAGATGACTTACAGTGTGGAAACAGGCCGTTCGGCCCAACAAGTCCACACCGCCCCGCCGAAGCGCAACCCACCCATACCCCTACATCTACCCCTTACCTAACACTACGGGAAATTTAGCATGGCCAATTCACCTGACCTGCACATTTTTGGACCGTGGGAGGAAACCGGAGCACCGGGAGGAAACCCACGCAGACACGGGGAGAACGTGCAAACTCCATACATTCAGTCGCCTGAGGCGGGAATTGAACCCGGGTCTCTGGCGCTGTGAGGCAGCAGTGCTAACCACTGTGCCACCGTGCCGCCCCAAACGCGAGCGACTCTGCACCCTGTCATGATCTGCCGCCAGAACTTTCAAACAAAGTATTGGACAAAAAGAACTGCAGTCACTCTGGTAATTACTATCCTGGTAGTGATCGTACTGAAGGAAATACCAGTTTTGTTTGCTTCTGAACCTGAGAAAATTATTAACAACGTGCAGTGGGGCTGCCGGTCACGGGCAGCATTTTCTTCCTCTTCTGCAGGTGTATGTTCATGTCTGGTTTTACAGCGCCTGTGTCATTTGGATTCCCTTCACTCTGATTGTTTATGTAATTCATTAACCGTCCAACGTATTGTACTGGCGAATCGAAGCCGCACTAAACTCCAGAGCTCCAAGATAGGGAATCAAAGTGACTCTGAAATGGAGAACCGCAGGAAGTCCATAATTTTATTATTCTCAATATCAGGTAGTTTTCTCTTGCTCTGGCTGACAAATGCCGTGAGTTTAGGTCTTACCAAAATAACAAGCACCGTTTATTATCGAGGCAAGTTCACGAACTCAGAATTTATCGCCAGTGGAGTGGGAGTTATCTTGAAGTATTTTAGTTGCTTTCTAAACCCTTGTATTTATGCAGCGACACAGAGCAAATTCAGAGCAGAATTGAAAAATATGGCAAAATCTCCCTGGGCATAAATTCGGTGGTAAGCTCGACAGTTATCCATAAAATGAATTCTGTCGTAAAATGGTTTAGCCAATCATGTTTTACTTTCACCTCCTTCTCCATCTGAAAACATCCTTGTTTCTGGTAAAAATGAAACCCGACCCATTTCTCCATTCACATATATTGGCCTTAACAGAGCAGCTTGGCTGTGGATATTGTTTTCTGCTTTCCCAATTACTCATTGAGTAAAGACAACCTCTTTCAGTAAAGACAGCACGTCCTGCATTCAGAAACCTAAGATGTTTGTAATCTTGATGATCCGTATGAAACACAGAGGATTCCATTGCAGCCACTGAACTGGACAACTTCTACATGATGCTATGTAATCATAAACTGCAACATGGTATATCCACATGGATTGACAATTCTCTCAGGCACGAGACCAGAATATTGCACGATATGGTCACATTAAGCGAGAGAGTGTGCCAAAGGTAAACATGACAGGACACTTTTCACACCACGGATGTTCTGTGGAGGAAACAATCGACACACAGCCCATCGATATTCCACGTCACCCCTCTGGTCTTGGATGTTTGTTTGAATAGGTGTATCGTGTTCAATCAAATTGCAATCTCTCACAAATCGTGATTTGTGCTCTGGCATCTTTAGTAACATTATGGAAATATAAAATAATGGACAAAATCAACACGTCAGGCACATTAGGGAGGAGAAAAATAAGCCTTAGCATTTTCTAAAAGTGTTGAGCAATTTATTGAGTTTTACCTGTGTAAGTTTTGAAATAAATGATATCACAATGTACTAAATGAGTCTTTTTCTGCATCACGGTATTAAAATGTCCGTTTGATGTCGGTTAACTACAACTCAACAGAAACATCTCAAATAATTCAGACAAAATAAATTTGATATCAATTATCTTCAGTAATTTAGTGTTCGAGTAACTAAATAGTTCCTGTTGAATTGGTAGAGATTAATAAATGGCGTTTTGAAGACAATTACGTTTCCTCAGTGGTATTCTCTTCCATTCTGTGAGAAAACAAATGTCGATTTCTTCCTCTGAGGTGCTTGAATTTATCACTGAAAAACGACATGCAGCTTTGAAAATTTTACAACGTGATCCTCGGCCATCTTGCATTTATCTGCCAGGAACATAGACTGAAAATGGGCGACAATGGAAATGACCTGAAGGCTGAGTATGACCAGCAAACACACAGAAACCAGCCATCCCATTATCACAAACAACTTTTGGCAAGAAAAGCAGAAATCAGGTCAGTGTTTATTTAATGAATATTTGCTTAAAATATGAAATTTAAGTGTTGATGAGGAGCCACGAGAACCCCAATTCTCAATAGGAAAACCGCATTAATTCAATACTTCATGGTCAAGGCAGAGAGCTACCCAGAAAATATTTTTTTAAGATAGTGTATAGAGTCTATCTGCAACGATGCATTTGACACTGTGTTGAATGTTAACATGCTTCCTGAAATTTGTAGAAAGATTTGGAACAATGAAAAGTGACAATTTCTCCTCTCTCCTCAGTCACTGGATATTAATGGATGTACAACTGAACTAAACAAAGTTCTTAAAGAGATAGAGAGAAACAGCACATTTAGACCAACTTTAGGATACAATGCCATTTAGATCACGATATAATGCGTCGCTAAATATCTCTCAAGTGATGTGAAACGAAGAACAACGAATATTGGTTCGGACTGATATATTGAACCATTGATTAAAAGTCGGCAATTGAAGTTTGCAAATGTCTTCCTTGAAACAATTCAACCAATCCCATTACACACCACTTTCAGAACAAAGCATTCAAGGAAATTAGTTTCCCTGTGTGGACTAGAACTTGTTCGCCAAATTGTCAGAGAGTAGTTAAGAGTGAATCACCCTGCTGTGGGTCTCGAGTCAGATGTAGACCAGACAAAATATGAAGTCCGTTTGCACAAAGGATATGACAGACCAATGGTATTTTTTCAACAGTGGTCCCTAATTCAAAGAACAAAGAACAAAGAAAAATTACACCTCAGGAACAGGGCCTTCAGCCTCATAGCCTGAGCCGATCCAAGCCTGCTGTCTAAACCTGTCGCACAATTACTAAGCATATGAATCCCTCTGATCCCATAAAACTAGTGCATCTGTCCAAACGCATCTTAAATAAATCTTCCATGCATGCCTCTACCATCTCTGCCGGCAACGTGTTCCAGGCAAACACCACACTCTGTGTGAAGTACTTGCCACGTGTATCCCCCTTAAACTTTTGAACTCTCACCTTGAAAGCATGACATCTCATTATTGAATCCTTCACCCTGGGACAAAGTTTATCTCTATCCACCCTGACTATACATTTCATGCTTTTATAGGCCTCAGTCAGGTCCCCCTCAATATCCTTTTTTTCTCATGAAAACAAACTAAACCAGCTCAGCTTCTCTTACAACGAACACCTTCCATGCCAGGCAACGTCCTGGTAAACCTTCTCTACACCCTCTCCAAAACATCAACATCATTTTGGTAATGTGGCGAACAGAACTGTACAGAGCATTCTAAACGCGTTCAAACCAACGTCGTGTAGAATTTTAACATGACCTGCCAGCTCTTATACTCAACACACCGTCTGATGGAGACAAACATACCACATGCTTTCTTGACCACTCTGTGCACCTGTACAGCAACCTTCAATCTGAACTCCCAGATCTGTCTACTCATCAACCTTTCCCAAGGCTCTTCAGTTCATTGTAAAATTCGCTGCAGAATTAGAATTCCCAAAATGCATCATCTTACATTTGCCTGGATTAAACACTATCTGCCACTTCTCCGACCTCCTCCCACCGCACCCCCCAACCCCAGCACCCGACTTCCCGCTTTCGTCTCATTGAGTTCCAATTCTCTCATCAGAGGTATGTTGAAGAAAGGTGACTGAACATAAAACGTTAATCAAAGTTTGGTAGAAGATTTGTAGCTTGGGTGCTCGTTGTTGTGGTTCTGTTCGCCGAGCTGGGAAATTGTCTTGCCAACGTTTCGTCCCCTCTCTAGGTGATATCCTCAGTGCTTGGGAGCCTCCTGTGAATCGCGTCGGTGCTGTTTCCTCCGATATTCATAGTGGCCTGTCTCTGCCGCTTCTGGTTGTGAGTTCGAGCTGTCCACTGTAGTGGCCGGTATATTGGGTCCAGGTCGATGTGTTTGTTGATAGAGTCTGTGGCACTCATGCACAGACTCTATCAACAAACACATTGACCTGGATCCAATATACCGGCCACGACAGTGGACAGCTCGAACTGACAACTGGAAGCGGCAGAGACAGGCCACTATAAATGCCGGACGAAACAGCAGAGACGCGCTTCACAGGAGGCTCCCAAGCACTAAGGATGTCATCGAGACAGGGGACGAAACGTTGGCAAGACAAATTCCCAGCTCGGCGAACAGAACCACAACAATAAAACGTTAATATCTCTCCACATATGCTGCAAAATCTATCGAATTTCTGTCGCATTCTGTAGCGCAGAGAATGATCCGACTGTGTTGCAGTGAGATCATTCATCTTTGTGTTGATGTTGCACTCGTGCAAAATGAGTTTCCATGTCTTTACTGTTCAGGTCATGAAGCGGTTCTGAGCCGCACAGTTCAGAAGCACATCAGTTGCATTCACAAAGACAGTCAGTGAGGATAAACCGAGGCAAGAAACTTCCTACAGGCAGCACGTTTCTAAGAAATGCCACGTTGCTATCATCTGCAATAAGATCATTCAGGGAATTTATTCGCAAGAAAGGGCGGGAACAATACTCTGGCAATTGCAAACAGACGTTAACTACGGAAATACACGTCTTTCCCTTTGTGGTACGCAGCGAAAGTTTAGACCTGTATAGTCTGAATTGCAATTCTCTCTTTTTCGCACACTCGGGGCTCACGTAGTTACCAGGATTTGTTTCCTTTTAGGTTCTGTTTTGTCATTTGTTGTGATTGCTGACAGTTAAAGACAAGATTCACACAAACATCAGTTTACAGTCAAACAGGATTAATTGGAAACACTCGCTTGCAGAGTACTGTTCCTTCATCAGGTGATTGTGGAGAATAAGATTGTGAGATAGAATTTACAGCCAAAGTAAAGGTGTGATGTAACTGAAATTATACATTGAAGAATACCTGGATTGTTTGTTAAGTCTTTCATCTTTTAGAATGACCATATTGGCATCCATGATTTGGAAATGTTGGTGTTGGGCTGGGGTGCACAAAGTTAAAAATCAGTCAACACAAGGTTATAGTCCAACAGGTTTATTTGAAAGCACTAGCTTTCAAAACGCTGCTCCTTCACAAACACCTGATGAAGGAGCGGCGCTACGAACGCCAGTACTTCCAAATAAACCTGTTGGATTATAACCCGGTGCTGTCTGATTTGTAACTATGTTGCTTTCTGTTCTTTTATATGTAAATCGCAAATCTTTTTTTTAGAAGATACATTCTCAGGCGCAATTTAACAATTGTAGTCATGTCATCACAGACAATAAATTGAAGGTGTTAACTCACTGTGATGCTGTCTGTGCCACAATGGTCAGATTGATTCTAATAAAAAAAAAGGGATTTATAGAAACTTAAATGGATTCGTGCCGTCTTTTGGCAAAGTAAAATGCAATTCGACAAGTACAAATTCACCCCACAAACTTATGTGTATGTGTGCATGTGGGTGTGTGTAGGGTGGGGTGGAGTGGTGTGGTTATGAGTGTCTGTTAGAGGGTTTGTGTATGCATGTGGAGTGTGAACGCAAAAAGGTTTCAGCCTGTCAAACGTTTTGTGTGGGCGTAATTGTGTGAGGAGAGGAGTGAATATCTGTGAGTGTGTGTGCATGCGTGACTGTGTCTGTCTGTGTCTCTGTGTGTGGCTGTGTGTGAGTGTACGAGAGAGGGTCCGTGTGTGAGAGTGTGTGTGCATGTGTCTCTGTGCGTGTCTGTGTTTGGCTGTGTGTTTGTCTGTGTGTGTGTGAGTCAGCGTGCGTGTGTCTGTTTGTGTGTGAGTCAGCGTGCGTGTGTCTTTGTGTCAGTCTGTCTGTCTGCCTGTGTGTGTCAGTGTGTATGTGCGCATACGTGTGTCTGTGTGTGTTGTGTGTCATTGTGTATGTGTCTGTGTATCTGTATCTCTGTGTGCGCATGTGTGCGTGTGGGACTGTGTGCATATCTCTCTGTGTGACAGTGTGTGTGTCTGTGTGTTACTCTCTGTGTGTTTGTGTCAGCATGTGTGTGACTGTGTGTCTGTGTGTGCCTGCGTCTGTGTGTGTGCATGTGTCTGTGTGTGTGTCGGTGTGTGTGCGTGTGTCTGCGTGTCTGTGTGTCCATGTGCCTGTGTGTGCTGTGCGCATGTATCTTTGTGTATGTCTGTTTCTGTTTGAGTCTATGTGTGTGCGTTTGCCTGTCTGTGTATGTGTGTGTGTGCACGCGGATATCTGTGTGTGAGGTGCGTATGTGTGAGGATGTGTGCTTTGCATGTGTCTGCGTGCGTGCGTATGTCTGTGTCCGTGTGTGTGTATCTGTGTGTGACTTTGTGTGCGCATGCATCTGTGTGTATGTGTGCATGGGTGTGTCTGTGAGTGTGTATGTGTCTGTATGGGCATGTGTGTGTGTGCGTGTACATCTGTGCATGTGCGCGTGTTCCTGTGTGTGGGCATGCGCCTGTGTGTCTCTCTGTGTATATGGGTGTGTCGGTATCCCAGTCGATGTGATGTCCTTCCTCATAGGTATGTGAGGATATTAGTGAGACTGGGACAATACTTCCATCCTAGGACAAGCCAAACAAAGACACACACAAGAATTCCAAGAAGCATGGCATTCCAACGTGAACTCTATCAACAAATACATCGAGTTAGGCCCCATCTACCTCCCCCTGAAAAAAGGAACAGAAAGTTACTTCGACAAGGGAAATAACATCACCACAGGAAATGACATCACCAACCTAAAGAAACCCAAACATAGAAATAGAAAGCAGGAATTTTCATCATTGCTTCGCCTGAGGTCCACTGAAGATGTTACCCAGGAAAGTAAAGAAACGTCTGAGAATGAACCTTTCAGCTCAGCGAGCAAGCGCACATCCAAACACAGACACACACACACAGACACACACACTCTCTCATACACATACACTTCCACACACACCCTACCACAGACTTAAACCCTTTTTCACTCACACTCACACACATGCACGCACTCTCTCACAGACAGTCATAACCAAACCACTCTATCCCACCCCACCCCACCCCATACAGACCCACATGTACACATACAAATATCAGTTTGTGGGGTTGAATTTGTGCTTGCAGATTTACATATTACTTTACTCAAAAACTCCATGAATGCATGTAAGATACCGCAAATCCGTTTTTTTTAGATTAGAATCAGTCCGATCATTGTGGCACAGACAGCCTCACAGGAAGTTAAAAGCTTCAATACCTTATCTGGGCTGATATGACACCAATTGTTAAAGTGCACTTGACAATGTATCTTTTTAAAAAGGTTTTGCTATTTACATCTGAAAGAACTGACACCAACATGGTCATTCTAAAAGGTGAGTGATTTAACAAATAATCCATGTCTTTTTCAACATATAATTTTAGTTACTTCACACTGTAAACGTTTGCTATAAATTCTGTGTCTTACAATCTTACTGTTCTCATTACCTGATGAACGGGCATCGCTCCGAAAGATAGTCCTTCATGATAAACCTGTTAGACTATAATGTGGTGTTATGTGATTTTTAACTTTGTACACCCCAGTCCAACACCAAACTGAGGAGCGTGTGCAGTATGTTCCAGAACCGAATTTGCTCACGCTGCGGTCAAGCAATTTTGTTGAAAAGTCTTTCAATGCTGACTGGGTAAATGACGGGAAAGGTTCTGAGAGAGTTTTAAGTGGGCGAGTGTAAGACTGAAGATGTCAACGTCCTGGATTTCGAAAGTCCATTCAATCGATTTCACAAACCCTGTGGTTCCGCGATGTTAATTAGTGTCTGATCTGGGTCACAGTTGCGATTCTCCACCACATTCTAATCGAAACGCTGCATCACTCCTGATTATGCTTCACGTCTTCTTTTTTAACATGAGAAATAGTTTAATGACCAGAAAAGCAAGAAGGAGATTTAGGAGTCAAACAAAAAAACTGAAACGTCATTCCATGAATAAAAACATCGTACTGTTTGTGATTGCGGACAATTTTAATCTGGCATGGCCAACATTGAAGGTGATTTCTGTATGGTACCGGGTGTATGGCTCAGAATGTCAGTCAATGTGTCTACATGACTTTGTGTCCAAACTGGGCTTCTTGATGCAGCTGCTCAGCTGCTGAACAGAGCCCGCGATGTATGCTGTGACAGAAGCCCAAGATTGTGCTGAATCTCGCCAAATTAATCAATCAAAATTCACTAATTTAATTCCTCAATCCAGAACTCTGTAACTTTAAACCAAATTTGCAGCGATGAATCAACCTGTTGCTGTGTTAAAAATCTAAGGCGACCACGTGTTTGTCCAATCATCCCACACAGGTTATTTTGCACTTTCCAATGTATCTGCACACTCTTGGCCCAGTAAGAGAGGCAGCATTCCAACAGCCCTGCTCTTGCTTTCCCCTCTGAAGACACAACTCTCCCCCCATTATGGCCTCCTCTCTCCAAAATGGCCTCCCACCTATTTCCCCACCCACTTCGAAACCTCTCTCTTCCTGTCTCTCGCTCTCTCTCTCCTGTTGCGACATCCCTCCCATTTCCTCACTCTCTTTCATTCTTTCTTCCTCCATCTTTCTCTTTCACACTCTCTCCCTCGTGCACTCTCTGCCGATTGTTCTCCTTGTCTCCATATGTCCTCACTCTCTCTATTCCTCTGGTCAACTGTTTATCTTCTTCCTCGCTGCCTCCCTGTCAGTCATTGCTCACTAGCTTCTTTTCTCTCCATTGCTCCATCGCGCTCTCTCCGTTTTGTCTCGCCCTCTTTTATACTTGTGTCTCTTTAGCCACATTTCGCCATCAGCAAAGAACAGTGCAGCACAGGAACAGGCCCCACCGCCCCCTCCCACATCCTGTGCCGACACATTTTTCATTTCCATACTAAAGCTGTCATCACTCAAATGATCCGTATTCCTCCTTTCCCTTCCTTATCATGTATTCATCTATTTGTTTCTTGAATGTTGTTGTTGAATCTGCTTCCACCACCTCCTCTGGCAGCATGTTCCAGGCCCTCAACACCTTTTGTGTGAAAACTTGCCTCGTACATCTCTTTTAAAATTACCACCACTACTCAACCTAACCCTCCAATTCCCCATTCCCCCTCCTACGCCCTGAATCTGTGTCCCCAGTAAATGACGCCTCTACCCTTGGATGAAGCATCATAAATTTCACACGATCTATGCTGTTCACAGTTTCATAAACCTCTATCAGGTCGTCTATCAACGTCTTGCATTCAATTGAAACAACCTAGTACATAAAAAAAACTTCATTCATAAAACCCGCGTAAAACGTTTCTGTACGCTCGCCAAAGTATTCCAACAGTTTGGTGAAAAGAACTGTACGCAATATTTCAAGTGTGGCCTAACCAAAGTTCTAAAACGTTGCAGAATGCCTTGTCTATCCTAGTATTCTTTGCCCCTTCCAATGAAGGCCAACACACCGGAGGTCTTTATTTCCAAGAAACCTATTGAACAATAACCAGATCAGACAGTCATGGAGTCAAAGAGACATACAGCACGGAAATAGACTTTTCTGTCTAACCCGTACATGCTGACCAGATATCCTAGCCCAATCACGTCCCGCCTGGGAGCACCCGGCCCATATTCCTCCAAACCCTTTCGATTCATGTACCCATCCGGCTGCCTTTTAAATGATGGAATTGTCCTAAACCTCCATGGAAGCTCAGGTGTTGGGTGATTTTTAAATGTGTCCACATTGAAGACATTGTGCTTCTGAGATCAATGCTGCCTTCCACTTGCGGTTTGCATGTTTCTCAATTCCAGCTTTCTGTAATGTCCACAGTTTGTGAGCATCTTCCTGACTTCCACAGATACTGTCGATTTTTATTTTAAGGAACAAGAGGAATTTGGTCTTCAGAACCTTCAAATAGAAGTAATCACAAATTTGAAAGCAAATTTCACGTATGTTGCTGAGGAGGTTAGGTCTGATGTGTTGAGAACATATTCCATTACCGATAAGAATGCTTCACTGTTTCCGTGTCTGTCCAGTAGTTGGAGGAGTGATGGTGGGCAATGGATTTGAAGTAGTGTATTTTTCTCTGAACTAGCATCGGGCTGATGTAGGGCAACTCCTTGTCTTCTCCCAAAGGGATTGTTATGGTCAAAACCATACCAGACCATCTCAAAGTAGTTTACGATGGCAGTCCAAACAGAATGGTTTCCTTATTTTAAGGCAAATGGAAGGTGCCATGTTCCAGATGCGAATCTATTAGTCAAATAACTGAACATTAAGCAAAACACAATTTATTCAAACACTCTAGGAAGAAGACAACGATCGAATGAACAGTGGAGAATTACTTTAATCCACAGGAAAATTTAACAGAGTACTGGATACAATAAATATTACTGATGAACTCTTCCAATATAGAAATATCCCATGAACACACCACTTGGCAAAAACGCACATTTGGAAGTCAGATTTCCTCGCATGTAATGTCTGCATCAGGGAGAGACACACCGACTTCTGTGTGTAAACGGGAAAGGGGGGAAGATCTCTTCCACTTCTTCAAAACTCTTGCAGCTTCCACTGAATATAAGAGGGAAAGAAAATCTAAAAATCCTAATCTGTGAGACCGGCCACACCCATGCAGGCTGCTTTTATTTTTCTAGCTATTTATAAAAATAAGTTCTACAAAACGATTTACAATACGATGGAGAGCTCTCCGTTTCCGGTTCAATCTATTTCTAAACAGAAACCACGATAAAACACTCATTTTGTAGCCACTGTATTATCAAAAGATGGTTTCCCTTGCCGCCGGATCCTCTCAGACACAAGCTTACGTCTCCATACACCCCACCAAATGTAACAACCCTTATTTTGAGGGGGACGATCATCTATAATTCGTGAATGATCTCTCTCAAACATTTCCTCCGATACCCAGAGGAAGCTACCAATTCGAACGTATGAGCACGATCATAAGCCTGCTCCGCCATTCAGTAAGGTCATGGATGATCTGATTTTACGCTCAACTCTGCGCTCATCAGCTTCATGTAAAACTAGACTCGCAATATGAAGAGAGGGGCTGCAAGAGCAGACCAGAAAATGAGAATCCTCCAGCCAGTAATTCACTGCCCATCATAGGCATTAGTCAGAAGTATGATAGAATATTCCCCACTTGCCTGGATGAGTGCAGCTCCAATAACACGCAAGATGCTTGACAGAATTCAGGACAAAGCAATCAAATGTTTGGGAAACGCATTCACGAGCAGCCATTCCCAACACAACTGAAGTTCAATCGCAGCAAGAAATTCGCCAAAGAACCTCACATAGTACCTTCCATAAACACGACCACCTCGGTCTCAGCGAATACATGTGAATGTCTCTACCTATAAGTTCACCTCCCAGTTCCTCACAATTGCAACTTAGAAATCTATCAGTGATCCTTCAGTGCCGGGGGAAGTGTCTTGGAACTGCGTCACTATTGGCACTGTCCTGACACCATATGGACTGCAACTGTTCAAGAAGTCAGCTCAGTACAGACCTCCTGAAGGGATAGGAAAAGACAGGCAATGAATATTGATTCCAGCCCGTGACACCCCAGTCTGTGAATGAATAAACTGAACTCTTGCAGGTCTGTCTCTGTTGATCTATGTTGAGGCCTATCAGGTCTTTATTTGTGGAGGTAGAGCTGATGTTTGGTCAACGGCATGCTTTCACATCTTCAGCCAGGGTATAATGGAGCAACATGACCTACTGGCCGTGATAGCTGCAACTTGGATCATTTTGCCACTTGGAAAAAAAACACCAAAAAGTTTGAAATGTCAGTCTTGAACCTTTCTCATTCCTTCGCTCAGCTCTGCAGTCAAATCTGCAGCATCGCTTTGTTGAATGTGCTGTTTTGTTATTTGAAGGACGTCAATTGCACTTCACTCGATGAGTTCACGTATTTACGAGCTGATGTTGCTTAAACTAACGAAGGGGCAGCGCTCAGAATTCTTGTGATTACAAATAAACCTGTTGCACTAACACCTTTTTCTGACTTGTCCAACCCACTCAAACAACACCATCTAGCCGCTTTCCTAAAAGACCTCTCTTTATGGGGCAGTGGGGTTTGTTGATGTGAGTGTCCTGGATATGTTCTCTGAAACAATCCGTAAGTAAGCGCCCTGCCTCCCCAATGTAGAGGAGACTGCATCAGGAGCAATGGATTCATAATTGACGTGCAGGTGGAATTTTGATTGATGCCAAAGGCTTCTTTGGGCCCTTGGACGAGGTGAGGGTGAGGTGTGGGTGCAAGGTTTGCATTTCCTCCGGTAGCTGGGGAAGGTGGCAGGAGGGGTCGGTGGGTTGGCGCTTAAACTGGCAAAGGAATCGCGCAGGGCACAGACTTTATGGAAAGTGGCTGGGGATGGGACGGGAAATGTATCTCTGGAGTTGGGGTCCGTTTGAATGTGGCAGAAATGGTGGGCGATGATGCGATGAATACAGAGGTTCGTGGATAGGAAGGGGAGGACAAGGGGTTGTTTCCATGGTGCACTTGGATTGTTGGTGTTTGAGGGCAGAGCTGCAGGAAGTGGGTGAGATGCGCTGGAGAGTGTCATCAATCACGTCGGAGGGAAATTGCGGTCTTTAAAGAGGGAGTGATACAGCTGGTCAAACGACACATTTTTAAACAAAACAGATTTTTCTGACAAAATAGTGAATGAAGCACGGAAGTGAAAAGAACAGAATATAGGAAATTTTAACCTATCGGAACACACAAGCTAATCTATCACAGTTAATGATAAAGTTCAAAATTCCAGCAACATTCCCATAACATACCCAATTGGCAAGAAGTTAAATTCAAACACAAGTCCTTACAGGAGAGCTGTCAGTGAGAGAATCAGCATTGAAATTATTTTCACAGCAGCTAAAGCCTAAGCTAAAGCAGAAGCAGCCATGAACTTGAACAACTTGCCACTCACCTTTCATTGGACAAGTGTTTGAAAACACCTAAAAACATCCTCCATGACGGTTACTTCGGGAAGCAACTGAGAGCCATTAGCAAAGACCATCAAACAGGCAAATTGGACCCTCTTCCTTTTACAAACCTCTTGAAAAAAACAAGAAAAATGTAAGCTTACTCAAAGAGCAGTATCAGCAGATAGTCGACAGCCGCATAAAACTCCTGGATGGATCTGAAGTGCGGCTGGATGATTAAACAAACACTTTGGAAATTTTTACAATGCAATTGGTAATATGCATGAGGCTTGTGTTTAAGAGTTTCTCAACAAAGATTGTTTGTCAAGATGAGACACACATTTAACCTCAATTTACCTGAATGTCACCACAGGATATGGGGGTGTTGTATTTTCTACACATCTTTATCGCTGTAAGTCCCGTTAAATAGACAGATATGCTCAGATTCAGTATCGTTTCTTGCACTCATTCCTCCACCAGCAGTAATGAGTTTCATGGACAACAGGGTTCAAAGTCGTAAAAACAGGGCTTTTGTCACTCCCTGTTGAGCTCTGCAGTAAAACTTGTGTTCACTGGTAGACAGAAGCTTTCCATATTCTGTCATTCATAATGTTTCTCTGTCTAACACATGCACATGCACACACAGACAAACACACATACACATACACATACACACTCACACACGCAGAGAAACACACATATGCACGCACACGCAGACACGTGCATGCATATACGCACACGCAGAGACACACAGACACATGCACGTGCACACAGCCAAACGGACACACACACACAGATGGCTGGCGACATCTCTGACCTCGTAAAGGGACAGTGCAGTCAGTGAATCCTGCAATCAGTAGACTGAAAGGAAATGTGGATCTTCCTTAGTTGAGGGTGTGACGAAGATGGTATTCAGTGGGAAGTTTACACTATAAAAGAACATCTCCAGGGATGGTGATGGTCGAGGCCATGCATTGGGTATAAAGTATGATCCTGCAATGAGGATTATTGGACCTACCACATTTCAAAGGGGCCCTTAGAATTTTGGTGTTGCCCCTCTCCTATTCATGCAGAAAGACCTCGATTTGAGTCAGAAAGTAGGGACTGTCGAGAGGCACTATTTAACACAGTAAGCTTTATTCACCTTATCCTGAAATCAATGGATCAAGGGGCTATGGATCCATCCGGTCAATAAGTGTCTGACAAACATCAAAATCAGCAAACTCAGAGTGTTAGAGGGAACAACGCCATTTGAGGGTTGGGTGATGTTTGGCACGTCCTCTGCTATGGCACTCCTTACTTGGTGCAGCAATGGTCATAAAACCAACATTGTAAATTATTTGGTTTCACATCCGCCGTTGGAGAACATCTTCTTGAGGGATACAACCACTCAATAGATTGGACGAGATGAGGAGTGCACAGTCATCGCAGTTTGGTCTGCACGACGTTGATTATGGCCTGAGGCATCGCCAGTGCTCCCGGTGTGGCCAGTCCAATGTAAAGCAGGACTTCAGGATTACACACTGCTCCCAGTGTGACCTGTTCAAAGTAGGTTGGGAGCACAGAATCACACATTGCTCCAAATGTCGTTTTCTCAATATAGATTTGTAACTCATGATTACCCAGTGCTCCCAGTGTACTCGTCCAATGTAGATTTGTACCTGAGGATTACCTGGTGCTCCCACTTTAGTCGGTCCAATGTATATTGGGACCTGAGGATAACACAATTCTCCCAGTGTGGTCTGCTCAATATACATCGGCATGTGAGAATTGCATAGTGCTCCCAGTGGTTTGCTCAGTGCACATTGGGACTTCAGTATTACACAGTTGCCTCAGCGTGGTCTGTCCAAGATAGATTGGGAGCTGAGGAGTGCACACTGCTCCCAGTGTAGTCTGTCCAATGTTGACTGGGACCTGCAGAGTGCACACTGCTCCCAGTGTAGTCTGCCCAAGGTAGACTGGGAACTGTAGAGTGCACACTGCTCCCAGTGTATTCTGCCCAAGGTAGAATGGGACCACAGAAGCAGAAAGTGCTCCACAAGGGGCCGATCAAAGGTAGCGAAAGCTCAGAAGGGCGGACAGTGCTCCCAGTGTGCTCCACCCAAGTTACATGAGACATGTGTATATAAAGGGATAAACAAAAATCGAATAATTGTTGATTAAATTATAATGTGCTAAAAAATTGTTGTGGGAATGTATGAACGATTTATATTATTATGAAGCATTGGAATAGATATTAGAAGCAATACATCAAATGGTCTCCTGAAGTGGCAAGAGTCGGGCAGATTTCAAAGACAATAGTTCGGTGGATAGTGTGATGGTGAGATATTTACACATGACGTCCCTGGATACTGAATGCATGCCACAAATCCTGAACTGGCTCAAATCTGGGAATGGGCAGGAGTCGAAAATGCTGAAGCATGGGATATCTGGGAGGACGTTTGAGCTGAAGGAAACGGAGATAAGGAGAAACTTCTTCAGACAGACAGTATTGAGTCAATGGAATTCCTTGGCACAAAAGGCTGTGGAGGCCATGTCACTGAGTATTGATATGAAGTTGAAGGCTGTACCATCCCTGTAAGAGAGGGAAAGGCGTTTTGTACTGAGAGCTTGCAAGCAGATGTCTTACGCTTAACTACCAGTTCCAGTGTGTACCGAAAAATTGAAAATGTGTAACATTTGATTGCAAAATAAATACCTGAGTCTGTTGCTGTTTTGACATTAATACGGATTTAACCAATCAGGTTAAAATTTCCCCAGGATACTAAGACCCAAATGAGCTTGCATTTATTGTTTTGCCAACATCGAACCAATGAGACGATCCAGTGTGGGCTAATAAAAAAGGCAGGCAGTTTGAAAGTCAGACAGAGCAACTGCCATTTGAAACACTCACGATCAAATGTACCTTTCCATGTGAAACATATTCACAGTAAAAGACAGGAGACGACCTAGGGAGACCATTTTTGCCAAAGGAAGAAAGAAAGGAAAGACCACAGTCTCTGTATGGTTTTGTCATTGAGTTGCTGTAATATTAATCAATGTTTTATTGGAACACTATATTGTTATAGAGATGGAAGCAAATAATAACCAGTTCGAGGGAATGATTCGTGATGTGCGTAGTTCTTGTTTTCCTGTTCACTTTTAGAGTTAAAGAATAAATTGATAACATTTTCTTTAAATGGTGGAATTTGGAATTTCTGTGTCACTCAAACTTTACCAGATTACGAGGTGAGGTTGGCATTTCTGGGTGTTTCGTTTAATTAACAGAAGGTTTCATCACCATGTTGCAATAGGTTGGGAACTTGGGTCCGTGGCTAGGCCAGTTGTTGATAAATCCAACCTGAGATTTGAACAGATGTGGGAAAGAAAAAATCCCAGCAGATTTCAACACCTCGCGATTAGTGTCCTAGAAATTTTTTTAAAAATGAGGTGAAATATTTGTTTAATTTCGGTTACTTGCAGTTGGTTAAATTAAAAGTTAGTGAAATGTGTCCTAATATTGCTAAAGGGAGTCTGAGGTTTGAAGATGGTTCCTAAATTTGATAACAACTTTTAGAAACAAGAAAAAAGGTCATACTTTAAGAATTACGAAACAAGTTAGAATTGAGGCTAACCAGGGACAAAAGGAAAACAGAATACGCAATGAAGTTAGTCAAGCACATAGATGTATCAGAGAAACAGGCAAGTGCATTAGCGTTAGAAAAGTTCAAGTTGCAAATGAGTCAAATGGATTTCATACATAAAGGAAGAGAGAGAAGAAAGAGGGAGAGAGAAACGGAGAGGGAGAGATAGAAAGTTCCTAGCTGAGCAAAGAGAGAGAGAGAGAGAGAGAGAGAGAGAGAAGAATGAAAGAGAGAGAAAATAGGAGAGAGAATTAGAACTTCAGAAGTTGTGAATTAGCCAGAAAAGACAACTTAAAGGGACAGAGACGATCAGAGAATGGAGGGATGAATACGAATATGCAAAAATATTGTCACAATTTGATGAGAAATATGTCAAAGCCTTCTTTATTTCATTTGAAAAATTGACTAGGCAAATGAAGTTGTCAGAGGGAGGACGTAAAATTTGAATTTACGTTATTATTTGAAGCAAAATGTATATGTCGATGTTTTACTAACCACAAACTGGTTTTTCAGTTTAAAAGAATACTATAAAATGGCTGAGAATAGTGACTGATTCTTGTAATCCTGTACTGCTGATTTGTGGAATTAAACATAAATTCAAAGATAAGAGGACAACAGAGTTTTCATAAAATGTTGACAAACACATTAATTGATTCTTCGAACTAAACTTCAACTGATAAATGGAAAGACAATTTAAGTTAATAAGATTTATTTTCCAAGGAATACCATTGGATTGGCATGCTGTCAATCATGTCACAATCTGTTAGTTGATTGGACATTTCTTGTAATTAAGATCCCTTTCCCAGGAAATATCATTTGATTAACCTGCTTTAAATCATGCCACCTTATTATATGTGATTGTTTTTTCTTGTAATTAAGGCTGTAGTATCTCTTTCAAAAGAACATATAAATAATGTGTAATTTTCAAATGTAATTGCACAACTCCACCACGAAACACAGAAGCTTTAACCTCTTTGTTGCTGGATAGAATTCCATCAAAGTACCTGTATTCAATGAACTAATGACTCTTGCTTTTTGAACAGAACGTATTCGTTGATTCTTTTTACTGACATCGAACCCAGAGGCCCCACGTCAGTGCACATAGATCTTCAAGAGGACATGTGGATAACGCTGGCTCAGATTATGCTGAGTGGCAGAGCTAGTGAGTTATTTCCTGCGCTGTCACACGAGTGGTCAAGAAATTACACAGACGTCAAATAGGCTCCTTTCACTGATTATGAATTGGTTCGAGAAGCGATAACACAGTGGTTCAGAAACATTAAAATGGAACCAGGTCAGACTTGCATTGAATTCGGAAGAAATAAACTTAGTAATTTTCAGAGATGGGTGTAGACCTTAAAAATACATCAGCCCCATGAGAGATTATTCTACGGGAAATATTTAAATGCTCACTTCGAGAGGTGATAAGAATTCACGTGGAAGCACAGAAAGTTGAAGAAGTGAGCAGCGCAGTAGAAATGACATGTGAATATACATTGGCGCGTGAGGCAAAATTGAGATTCCAGCGTGAATCACATTCTGTAAGCGATAGAAATTGGGAGAAGTGGAGCTCCTCCACTACGAAACGAAGATTAGAACACACTGCTAAGAGTTTACCAGGGGGAAAAGGATGCCCAAGAGAGTGAAAAGGAGGTGGAAGTCCTCAGGTTTTCAACTTTACTAAAATGGGACACGTAAAGTCACAGTGCTGGTCATTAAAGAAATGCACTGTAAGAGAAGATGCGGTAAAACAGGCTTCGTCAGTGGCAGTCGTGGAACGAGCAAAGGAAACGCCAAGAAAAGTCGATGAGCTGCAGGAGAGTTTACAGCAAAGGTAGGGGCAGTATTTGAGTTAGTGCCTGATCTCTATAAATACATGACGATCTTGATAATGCTCACTCAGAAAGAGCAGACGGGTGGGAGGAAATAAGTTATGATTTTGAGCGTTACAGGATCTAATCAGTCCCTAATCGAAAGAGACGAGCACATTTGCACACTTTCTGACCTGTTACCTGAGGGAGTGGTAGTTTGCGGGATCGATGGACAGTAATGCACCGTTTTCTATGTAAGATCAGGTTGGAGTGCCAACTAAACACTGGCGAATTAACAGTGGGAATATATGACAGTGTCAATTCCAGGAATACAACCTGTTCTTGTGACCAATGTACTAAGATAAATGGTGGGAGTGGCAGCCCTTGTTGCGAAGAAGCTAAACGAGGATCAGACAACTGAGGAGTTAAAAGAGAAGTGTCCTGGAAATTTCCCAGACAGTGTGGTAACAAGATCCCACTGTCTTTCAACACAGCAAAAAGCAAATCTAAAGAGAAAGAAAAAGGAGTTGAGATTCAGTCAGTGAACACACTGTTTGATGCAATGGTGTAGGAACAAAACTGAACAGGCAGTGGGTCAGGCGGTGGTGGTCAAGCCTGACAGGTTAATGGACTTACATCAGAAATTAGTGACAACGAAACGTAAGGGTCTTGCCTGTGTGTGTGTTTGCATGTGTGTGTGTGTGTGTGTGAGTGTATGTGAGAGAATGTTTGTGCATGTGTGTGGGTGAATGAGTGTGCGTGTGTGACCGTATGCGTGTGAGAATGTGTGTGTGCATGTGTGTGTGAGTTAGTGCGTGTGAGTGCGCGTATAAGAGTGTGTGTACATGTGTGTGTGTGAGCCTATGTGTAAATGTTTGTGAGTGTTTGTGAGTGCTGTGTATGTGTGAGTAAGTGTCTGTGAGTGTGTGTCTGTGTGCGTGAGTATGTGTGTCTGTGAGTGAGAGTGTGTGTCTATGTGTGTGAGATGTGTGTGCGTGGAGTGAGTGTATGTGAGTGTGTGTATGTGAATATGTATGTGTTTGAGTGTGTGTGAGTGGGGGAGTGTGTCTATGAGTGTGGGTGTGTGCGTGGAGTGAGTGTGAGTGTGTGTATGTGAGTGTGGGTGAGTGTATGTGTGTAAATGGGTGTCTGTGTGTGTTTGAGTGTGTGTCTGTGTGTGTGAGTGTTTGGGTGTGTGAGTGTGTGCGTGTGATGTATAAATAGATAGATGGATACATGCACGCATTCATACAGACATGGACAGAAAGGTAGATAAATAGATCAATAGATTGATCAATCAGGAGATAGCTTGATCGATAGATGATAGATAGATAGATAGATAGATAGATAGATAGATAGATAGATAGATAGATAGATAGATAGATAGATAGATAGATAGATAGATGGATAGATGGATAGGTAGATGGATAGATAGATAGATAGATAGATAGATAGATAGATAGATAGATAGATAGATAGATAGATAGATAGATAGATAGATAGATAGATAGATAGATAGATAGATAGATAGATAGATAGATAGATAGATAGATAGATAGATAGATAGATAGATAGATAGATAGATAGATAGATAGATAGATAGATAGATGGATGGATGGATAGATAGACAGATAGATAGACAGACAAATAGATAGACAGATAGACAGACAGACATATTGACGAATGCATACACAGAAAAAGGATCAAAATGCATTCCTTAGGGTTATCATCTACAAGATGGAATCAAAAGTGGAGGTGGAGACGCACCTAATTGTGTTGCTGGCTGCATACAGACAGGAAGTGCTACTGGAGCACTTGAAGTCTGAGAAGCAAGTAGTCAAGGTGTGAGGAAGACTAAGGTCAAGGCACAAAAGCAATATCATTGTCGTGGAATGCAGAAGGATGTGGTGAAACGTTGCCATGCATGTCAAACGTGCCAAAGACTGTTTTGACAACAATTCGAAATTAACCAACCAGTTCAAGTTATGCTGAAATTGTGTTGTTGGAAAAGTGCAGCAGGTCAGGCAGCATCCGAGGAGCAGGAGGATCGACGTTTCGGGCGTGAGCCCTTCTTCAGGAATTAGGAAAGTGTGTCCAGCAGGCAAAGATAAAAGGAAGGGAGGAGGGACTTGGGGGATGGTCGTTGGAAATGCGATAGGTGGAAGGAGGTCAAGGTGAGGGTGATAGGCCAGAGTGGGGGATGGGGCCGGAGAGGTCAGGAAGAAGATTGCACGTTAAGAAGGCGGTGCGGAGTTCGAGGGATTTGACTGAGACAAGGTGGGTGAGGTGAAATGACGAAACTGGAGAAATCTGAGGTCAGCCCTTGTGGTTGGAGGCTTCCCAGGCGGAAAATGAGGCGTTCTTCCTCCAACCGTCGTGTTGCTATGGTCTGGCGATGGATGGGTCCAAAGACCTGCATGTCCTTGGTGGAGTGGGAGGGGGAGTTGAAGTGTTGAGCCACGGGGTGTTTGGGTTGGGTGGTCCGGGTGTACCAGATGTGTTCTCTGAAACCTTTGTAGAGGGAGGAAGAGAGCTTCTTCAAGGAAGGCATCCTTGCAAGAGGATTCGCAGTAAGTTAAAACTTTCTCTTCCAGTTTAAGTTATGCCCCAGGATACTAAAATCCAATCAAGATTGAATTGATTGTTTGCCACATCGAGGCAATGTGATGTTGAGCATATTAAAAAGCAGGATGTTTGAAAGTCAGGCAGAGCAACTGCCTTTTGAAACACACCCTATCAAGGTTAGCTTTTCGTGTAAAACATATTCACAGTAAAAGGAGGAATACAAACAAGGGAGTTGGCAGCCGAAAGTAGGAAGACACCAAAGATTGCAGCAGCTGCATGGTTTTCCAAATAATTTGGCGTAACTTTAATCAGTGTTTTATTGGAACAGTATATTGTTACAGATTTAGTGGCAGATAATAAGCAGTTAAGGGAGGTGTGGGGTGGTTAGAGTTGTGAATAGATGTTGTTTAATACTCACTTTCAGAGTTAAATATAAATTGATATTATTTGTTTTAAATGGTGGAATTTGGAAATTCGATGTCACTCATATTTTAAAAGATTATGAGCCGAGGTCAATATTTCTGGGTGTTTGGTTTAAATAACACAAGGGTTCAAATTGATGTTGCAATACAGTATTTAAGACTGAGATACATAGTTACGTGAGTATTAAGGGGATCAAAGAGAGCGGGCATATGGATGTGTAAACCTATCAGCCATGATTGAATGGAGAGCAGACTCGATGGGCTGAATGGCCTAAATCCTGCTCTTACTTCTTCTGATCTTATGGACTGGATGGGAGAGAGAACATCGGGGGATATGAAGGTATATCAACCACGATGATGATGCATTTGCACAGGTGTAAGGACCTGAATGGGGTCTTCTCTTTCCCAGGAAGTTCCTCCCAGTCGTGCACGGTGGGATACACACATGTCCCGCAAGATCAAGAAATGGCACAACTCCAGCAGCAATGAAAGATTGTACCAACACCAGGGCCGCGTACCCAAAGAGAAAAGACAGCACCTTACTCATTTTTTCTTCTTCCCCTTACAAACACAGTGACTTCCTCGAGAACAGAAATTCACTGTTAGCGAGCAGAACACACTTTGGTTTATACTTACCCCAGGCTCGTTTAGTTTGGCCCCACCTTGGAACGTTAAAGATGCAGTTCACTAACCAAGAGCAGCAGAAACTGGGAGCGGGGACGAAATGTGAATTCCCACTCTGTTCTTTAATAATATCATGGTCATAGCTAATGTTTGAACAGAGAGGAGTCAGATCTCAGACAGAAATGTGGCTTGATCCATTTCATTTTGTTTGTGTTCAATATAACATATATTTTTCACTAATGCATCAGTGCGCAGTACGCTAGATTGGATTTAGTAATAATGTTCAATGGTATGAAGCGATTAATGCATATAAATGCAGAAGTAGTTCAGCAATTCAGCACAAAATGTCACTGTTAGATATTTGTGGGAGCACTGAACGAGCCAGCATAGGAATGATCGGCCAAATATTTCCCTTAACTAATAAAACAATACTTACATCTCCAGTGTGAAAGTTTGCTGTGAACCTTCACCGCGTCACTTAGCAACCAGTTAGGTTTCTCTGTTCACTGAGAAATAACTGATTGACAAAAACGCTTCACGTTTGATTTCAGCGACATTTGGTCTAAGTTAGTGAAATGTCTTTATAATGAGCACAATGTGGATCCAATCCTCAACCCTGATCGGTGATCATTAACTACAGAATAGTCTCTCATTTGCTATAAAGACACTCTTGTTCCAGACACCTCACCGTGACTTGGAAAGACTGCAGAGAGAAAGATGAAATCACTGGTTTTGCTGTTAATCGTCCCGGTGCTTTTCGAGACCATCACTGCGGATGGAGAATCCAGACCAAGGCTCTTCTTTCCCGGTTTGTACATCCCTGTAAGAACTAACCGTAACACCATCAGCACCTCACGCGTGTGCTGTGTTGTAACTGAACTTCGACTGTATTTTTGCCGACTTTCAAACAGCCCAGATTCCCATTCCTGCCTGTTCTGAATGAAATGTTAGCATCGCATTTCAGATAATTTTTGAAGACCTGTTCGATTTTACTAACTAATCATCTACCCTCACAAACTGTCCAACGAGGAGCCGTCCTTAGCTGTCTCATTTACGCTTTGAACAGGGGTATGTTTTTATAACTCTCTTTGACCCATTCCTCCCGATCTCTGCAACATCCTCCAGTCCCAACGACACGTCCCGATGTCCATACTGATGAATTCCAAGAGATCAGACCGTGCGTCGTTTTGGGAGGGGGAGGGGTGGGATTTTATTCAGTTGTCTAATCCCAGAGCTGTGGAATTTCCTTCATTCAAATGCAAACAATTATCTCAACCAGTCCTTAAAATGAAACAACTTACATTTTATGGTAAAATTTCGGGCAGCTCCTGTTTAATGTCTTTCCTTCGGAAAGAAAAGAATGTGCACAGAACTGATCGACATCTCCATTGGTAAAGTTATATATAGAACATAGAACATAGAACAATACAGCACAGAACAGGACCTTCGTCCCACGATGTTGTGCCGAACTTCTAACCTAGATTAAGCAACCATCCATGTACCTATCCAAATGCCGCTTAAAGGTCGCCAATGATTCTGACTCTACCACTCCCACGGGCAGCGCATTCCATGCCCCCACCACTCTCTGGGTAAAGAACCCACCCCTAACATCTCCCCTATACCTTCCACCCTTCACCTTAAATTTATGTCCCCTTGTAACACTCTGTTGTACCCGGGGAAAAAGTTTCTGACTGTCTACTCTATCTATTCCTCTGATCATCTTATAAACCTCTATCAAGTCACCCCTCATCCTTCGCCGTTCCAACGAGAAAAGGCCGAGAACTCTCAACCTATCCTCGTACGACCTATTCTCCATTCCAGGCAACATCCTGGTAAATCTTCTCTGCACCCTCTCCAAAGCTTCCACATCTTTCCTAAAGTGAGGCGACCAGAACTGCACACAGTACTCCAACTGTGGCCTAACCAAAGTCCTGTACAGCTGCAACATCACTTCACGACTTTTGAATTCAATCCCTCTGCTAATGAACGATAATACACCATAGGCCTTCTTACAAACTCTATCCACCTGAGTGGCAACTTTCAAACATCTATGTACATAGACCACAAGATCCATCTGTTCCTCCACCTGACTAAGAACCCTACCATTAACCCTGTATTCCGCATTCTTATTTGTTCTTCCGAAATGGACAACCTCACACGTGGCAGGGTTGAACTCCATCTGCCACTCCTCAGCCCAGCTCCGCATCATATTTAAGTCCCTTTGCAAACGACAAATGCCCTCCTCACTGTCCACAACTTCACCGACCTTCGTATCATCTGCAAATTTACTGACCCACCCTTCGCCTCCCTCATCTAAGTCATTAATAAATATTACAAACAGCAGAGGACCCAGAACTGATCCCTGCGGAACCCCACTTGTAACTGGGCTCCAGGCTGAATATTTACCATCTACCACCACTCTCTGACTTCGACCGGTTAGCCAGTTTTCTATCCAATTGGCCAAATTTCCCTCTATCCCATGCCTCATGACTTTCCGCATAAGCCTACCTTCAGGAACCTTATCAAATGCCTTACTAAAATCCATGTACACTACATCCACTGCTCTACCCTCATCCACATGCTTGGTCACCTCCTCGAAGAATTCAATAAGACTTGTAAGGCAAGACCTACCCTTCACAAATCCGTGCTGGCTGTCCCTAATCAAGCAGTGTCTTTCCAGATACTCATGAATCGTATCCCTCAGTACCCTTTCCATTACTTTGCCTACCACAGAAGTAAGACTAACTGGCCTGTAATTCCCGGGGTTATCCCTATTCCCTTTTTTGAACAGGGGCACAACATTCGCTACTCTGCAGTCCCCTGGTACCACCCCCTTTGCCAGTGAAGACGAGAAGATCATTGCCAACGGTACTGCAATTTCCTCTCTTGCTTCCCACATAATCCTAGATATATCCCGTCAGGCCCGGGGGACTTGTCTATCCTCAAGTTGTTCAAAATGTCCAACACATCTTCCTTCCTAACAGGTATCTGTTCTAGCTTAACAGTCCGTTTCACACTCTCCTCGTCAACAATACGGTCCCTCTCCTTCGTAAATACTGAAGAGAAGTACTTGTTCAAGACCTCTCCTATCTCTTCCGACTCAATACACAGTCTCCCACCACTGTCCTTGATCGGACCTACCCTCGTTCTCGTCATTCTCAGGTTTCTCACAAATGCATAAAATGCCTTGGGTTTATCCTTGATCCTATCCGCCAAGGATTTTTCATGCCCTCTCTTAGCTCTCCTAATCCCTTTCTTCAGGTCCCTTCTGGCTATCATCTGTCCCTCCACTGCTCTGTCTGAACCCTGTTTCCTCAACCTTATGTAAGCCTCCTTCTTCCTCTTTACTAGACATTCAACCTCCCTCGTCAACCAAGGCTCCCTCACACGACCATTTCTTTCCTGCCTGATAGGTACATACATATCAAGGACACGTCGTATCTGCTCTTTGAAAAAGTTCCACATTTCCACCACATCCTTCCCTGACAGCCTTTGCTCCCAACGTATGCTCCTCAAATCCTGTCTTACAGCATCGTAATTTCCCTTCCCCCAATTGTGAAATCTACCTTGTTGTGCGCACCTATCTCTCTCTCCATAACCAAGGTGAAAGTCACAGAATTGTGGTCACCATCACCAAAATGTTCACACACTAACAAGCCCACCACCTGTCCCGGTTCATTCCCAAATCCCATATGGCCTCCCCTGTGGTTGGACAATCTACATATTGCGTTAGAAAAGCTTCCTGGACACACTGCACAAACACCGCCCCATCCAATCTACTTGATCTAAAGAGCTTCCAATCAATATTTGGGACGTTGAAGTCGCCCATGACTACGACCCTGTGGCTTCTGCACCTTTCCATAATCTGTTTCCCAATCTGTTTCTCCACATCTCTGCTGCTATTGGGGGGCCTATAGTAAACACCCAACAAGGTGACTGCACCTTTCCTATTTCTAACTTCAGCCCATACTACCTCCAGAGGCAGATCCCCCTCAAACTTCCTTTCTGCAGCCGTTATACCATTTCTAATTAGCAATGCCACCCCGCCTCCTTTTTTACCACCCTCCCTAATCTTACTGAAACATCTGTAACCAGGAACCTCCAACAGCCATTCCTGTCCCTCATCTATCCACGTTTCCGTGATGGCCACAACATCGTAGTCCCAGGTACTGATCAACGCCTTAAGTTCACCCACCTTATATCTGATACTCCTTGCGTTGAAGTATACGCACTTGAGCCCATCTCTGTGTCCGCAAGTAGTCCCTGTCAGTGCTATCTTCTCCACAGCCTCCCTACTGTCTTGGACATCCTGACACACAGCTAGCTTACTTGCTGTACTACAAGTCCGGATCCCATCCCCCTGCCAAATTAGTTTAAACCCCCCCCAAAGAGTGCTAGCAAACATACCCCCCAGGATATTGGTGCCCTTCTGGTTCAGGTGAAACCCGTCCTGTTTGTACAGGTCCCACCTTCCCCAGAATTACGTCCAATTGTCCAAATATCTGAAGCCCTCCCTCCTACAGCATCTTTGCAGACAGATGTTCAACTGCACTCTCTCCCTATTCTTTGCCTCACTGTCACGTGGCACCGGCAACAACCCAGAGATGATGACTCTGTCTGTCCTAGCCTTTAGCTTCCAGCCTAACTCCCTGAGCTCTTGAATGATACTTAGATCACTGTGCACAGTTCTGATCCCGAAATCCTTCAGTGCGAACTTTGCAAGATTTTGAACACTGTGTGCAGGCATTACTGTGACCTTCCTTGGTAAGACAGCTTGATAACACTGCGAATCGTTCTATTCTCGTTATCCCTGTGTTCCATGACAGTGAGAGTACTGTGCACAGAGAGGTACTGGATAGCCCTTTGATCAGTCACAGCAGGAGCAAACTGCAGATGCTTGGTATCTATAGCCATTACCTGGTCCACACTGGAAGTGCTGGGCACAGTTCCTGTCCCCATATCCCTTGATTAGACGATAGTTAGTATACTGAACATAGATATAGTCTCAATCTCCGTTTTTAAGACCACGGTGCACATAGTTCTGGACTCCACATCCCTCAATTCGACGACAGTGGGAGCACAGTGGAAGGTCCGTGTCTCAATATGCCTCAATGACAGCATTCTTTTAATAGTTACAAATCACACAAAACCAGGTTATCGTCTCACAGGTTTAATCAGAAACACTAGACTTCGGAGCACCGCTCCTTCATCAGGTGATAATAGAGGACACAAGTGTAAGGCACAGACTTTATCATAAAGGTTTACAGTGTGATGTAACTGAAATTATACATTGAAAAAATATCTTGATTGTCTGTTGAGTCTTTCAACCGTTCGAATAAAGTGATTGTTTCACTGCTTTCATATGTAATTCACAACACCTTTTTTTATTAAATTGCATTCTCATGTTTGTTGTAACAATTGGGGTTCGCTAGTCAATATGTTGAAGGTGTGATTTACACATGAAAGAAGTGAGACTACAATGGTATTCGAACAGATAAAAGACTCAACAGACAATCAAGATATTTTTCAATGTATAATTTCAGTTAAACCACACTGCAAAATATTTGCTGCAAATTCTGTGGCTTAGAATTGTGTCCTCCACTATTATCTGATGAAGGAGCAGCGCTCCAAACGCTGGTGCTTCCAATTAAACGTGTTGGACTATCACCTGGTGTTGCGTGTTTTTTTTAGCTTTGTACACCCCTGTGCAACACCAGCATCTCCAAACCATTCTTTCAATAGAACGACTACAATGTGGTAACAGGCCCTTCGACCGAACAAGTCCACGCCGAAACTCTGAAGTATAACCCAGTAAGACCCATTGGGAAAGTGAAGACATCCCTTGCTAAGACACCACTGAGAGCACTGGGCATTTTATCTCATCATTGCAACCTTTGGTAGTCCACATTGATTGTACTGTGCCCAGTTCTGGCGTCCATCTCCCTGATAGGACCAGACTGGCATCACTGGATACAGTTCTGGTCGCCATGTTTCTTGGTTTGGTGTCACATGGAGGTTACATTGCCCTGGCTGGAGACATCATTGAATTATTCCTTCCTGCTTTACAGGTTTATTCAAATCTTGTGTACTCCAGAGAGGAACTTGCAAGCGCTCCCCTTGCCTTTCACATGAAGTTCCTTACAGTGGGGTTTGTGAAATCGGGCTGTACTGCTGCAAGAGAAAATGGATAGTCACAAAGATAATCTGAAGTGAGACCCACCTGATGGCAAACTGTCATTTCTGTCCATCAACTGTGTTCCACTGTATGGATCCAATGACTTACTGCTTTCTGAATCATAACAATAAAAGTTGTTGCACTGCCTGTTGTCCATGCCCGAATTTTTCTTCCACTTGATCGGTGGAAGGGTAGCTCACGAAAACACAGACAGAATCATTCCTAATTTGTATTTACAACAGCACCATCCTCACAGAGTCATATGTTCCAGCCACATTCATTTGTCTACACACCCTGAAGACACGCTGTCATAATGGAAGGCATGGTCAAGGAATCCTCCTGTTGATCTCAGCCAACCACCCTCCTTCAGCTGATGCTCTAGTCCTCTACAAAGTTGAACATCAGTGACAAACCGTTAGAGAGGATTTAGGACTCCTGTTCCATTCTGGTTTTCCGATTGAACGGCCTTCACGCTGGAAGTCTTGGGTTCTCCAATGATGAGACAAATTGACCGAGGTTTGCAAGTTGGAGTCTTCCTGCTGTTCATGGCGAAGGATCCAGCCCAAAGGGAAATAATCTCCTTGCCTTCCTTCCTATCGCATGAATCTCCTCCAGTGTGTGCGATGCTCCCTCTCTCTGTAAGAGTCTCCAGGCGCTATTGTTGTTCGTTTTGTCTGTAAGCTCTGCCAGATCAGTACTCAGTAGTATATTCATTTGCAGAGCTGGTGTAAACGTGGTCGACTAAATTACATCGTCGTGTGCAATAAGACGTGTTTGTGGTCCTGTGTCATGTCGTCAGAATCCTTCAACTCGAATCATCCCCTATCTCTCTAACCTCGTTTTTTCCATAAGATCCCTTCCGATCTCTACACTCTCCATCAGCAAATACACCCCCCCTTATCTCTGTAACGCATACAGACCTAAAGCAATATTTTATTTCTGGAACCTCCTCCAGCCACTACAATGCTTCTCTCTATGTAAAAAGTTCTCAAGTCCTTACAGCTCGCCCATTGTCTATAACAACTCCGATCCATGCAAACCTTCCAATCTAGGTCACAAATCCAATAATGTCACTAACTTCCTTCTGCCGTGACAAATCTCATTATTTCTCTCTCACTCTCATGCCAATCGTGGCCGTTATGTCTGCAACATTCTCTAGCAAATATAACTCTGCCCATATCTTTGTCTTCCTCCTCCCCTAAACGTTTCCCTGTTGTATAAACTCCTCCAATATCTAACGAGCTGTTTAACATCCTCTAGTCCCTCCAACGTTGCCGATGCTGTAACCACCTTCTGCTGCTACACAGCTCACTACTTCTGCAAACTCCACAGAGGAAATCACTACCTATGTGTGGGAACATCTCGCCCACACTATCTCTGTAATCTCTACCAGATGTTAAAATCCTTCACCTATCTCTAAACTCCATTAGCTTCTTCAAATCCACAACTTTCTAAAATATCCACCATCTGCTTAAACCTTCTCTATCTCTGTAAAACCCTCGAAGAGAAGTCCCATTCTTTTCTGTAAACCTCTTGTTATTAATTTCCTGCAGCACCAATGTAAGCTTTTCTTTCTGTTTTCTGGAATCTCTCGTTTTCAACGTCCTCCACCAAGAACATCCCTTGTTATCTCTAATCTATTACAAAAACGGAATCCAACCGTACTTCTGTGAACCTTTCCATGAGGAAAATCTGTTTTTGAAAGTGGTGCTATGTGGTTTGGAAGAATGTTATAAATACATGACTATTTGTAGAAACTAGAATATTTACAGAGGTGGGAAGGGCTATCAAATGTAAAAGATGTTACGGAGAGTGACAATTTGTAGGCATGGAGGCACGTGTCTGGGATATACCAGATTGGCTGTGGGTTTCAGGGAAATATTGAACTGATCTGCAAATGCGTAGACTGGGATATACCTGCTCTGAATTTGGGCCTCGGGACAGGAATAAGTACCAATAATTGACTCTGCACAGTCTTGGCAGATTGTATTTGATCTTCCTGACGGGACTTTGGAGCTCGGTTCCAGAATTGAAGAGAGCAGCTGTCCATCGTCAGGCAACAGAGGGAGACTGTTACCTTTCTGATCTCATTGTGAGTCTGTTTTCCAGAATGGTTGTGAGAAGCTATAAATACCTAATGTTCTGGGGTTTACACAGTTCTGAGTGTATTTACCTATTCTTTGTTACTGTCTGGATGTGATTCTGAAATGAAACAATTACAACGGAACTTACACTCCACAACGAGTTCTTGGTATCAATTCCTGACCAGCGGTCAGCTCACTAGAACCCCACATCAGAATAAGCTCTCACTTCTCGAATTGTTACAACTCGTGCGAATTGTTTCTGCATCATTGACCATATTCAGTGAAGATAGAAATTTCACTTCCCCTGTCACTGTGTGGTCTCCATCTTCAGGCCGGATGTGACTGAATTTCCTGTCCCTGTCCCTGCTACATTTATTTCTGGTGCTGAGAGACTCAGGGCTACATCATGAGATCGGTTCTCCAGGTATCATTTTTGTCAGCGTTCGTAAACGGTTCCTCATGAAAATGGTTTTGTCGCCAAAATATTGATCTGGCTTGTCCAGCTCGGTTTGCACTTGAACCAAAACTAAAAACTGTTCTTGTCTTTGGAATTTCCTTTAGCACCTAAACATATCCGTATCCCAGTAATGTCCCCCCGCCTCCACTATTTCTGCAATCTCCTCTGTATCCAAATGCCATCCTGCCATCTGACACTTCCTGCCATCCTTGAATTCCTTCCAAACGTTTCAACAAATCCAATGAAATGAGAGTTTAAAATAGTATGAACGATTTCAGACGTAGCTGTCATTGAGGATGTGGCTGCAGTGTGGTCATGGTTGAGAACTGGATATTCAGGGTTTACAACGTTTACACAGCAATGATAAACAGGCCAACACAGTGAAGTAGCATTGTGTGAAAAGGATGGAATCAGAAATGTTCTGATGCTAATCACTTTTCACACTGATCCTCCTGCCCTCTCGCCTTATCCCTGCACATTGATCAGATATTGGTAACCTTTGAAGACTTCAGAAAATGGCATGATATACAGGAGATCATTTTGTGGACTGTCTGCATTGGACAAAAAATGTTTTTAAACCCTTCTTCTTACTGTCTGTAGCTTATCGGACATCAGGTCCCGATCTAGGCACCATTAAAATTGGTTGGAGAGTTTCTGCCTCTCCGTTGCTCCCGTGTATGACTTCCAAATCACTAGCATGCCATAGCTGAAATAACAACTTTCCTCACTGCTTCTCTAATATTTCAAACAATTACATTTAATATTCACAGCTGGTCTGTTGTCATGGAGGAATGTAATGTCCCTCTGCTGCACCATGTCATCCACCAGAAACTTAGAGGCTTGTCCACAAAGAGGGTTCCCACTTTTGCCACCTCTGCCATGTTCAGGGCAGTTTCACATTGACAATTTTACAGATGGCAGCTGTAACAGGGAGGCCGGTGAATTCTGAGATAACAAGGCAGTGGCCGTTGTTATAACAAAGGGAAAATCATCGGGATAATGTCAGATCAGAGGAAGAACACGCGGGCAGGGAAGGTAGCTCGTGAGCGAGATTGGGGATCGTGTAATGAGAAAACGCACTTCTTATTCACAGGAACAATATGGTATCTCCCTGACTACTGATGCCCCTGAAAAAATATGCGCCCTAATTCTTTCCGCATGCTGCATTCCAATCTTTCCTCATGACTGCAGTTTCACTTTCACAGAGTAATTAATATGCTCTCTACTCTCCCCAGTGAAATTTCATCCCTGCATGTGATGAGGTGACCAGATCCGCACACAGAACACAAGCTGGGATTGAACTCATTATTTATACAGTTCTGACATACCATTCCTGCTCTTCAATTCTCCACTTTGGCTGACAGAGGAACGCCTGAAATCTCATTTGTAATTCCCCCCTACAGAAGTATATTTCTCTTGATATGCCGCACTACACCGTGTGGATCGCCTCCCTATTTTGGTTCAGACAGACAGGAGCCCAACATCATTAACTACCTTCCCTGCCCGCGTGGTCTTCCACACATCTGGCATTAGACCGATGATTTTCGCTTTGCTATAACAACTGGCCACTGCCTGGATATCCAGAATGAACCGCCCTTCCTGTTACAGGTGCCATCTGCAAAAAGCCCCTCTTTGATTGTCAATCTGAAACAGCCCTGAACATGGCAGAGTTGGTAAAACTGGTTTCACTCTTTGTGGACAAGCCCCAAAGGTTCTGGTGGATGGTATGGTGTAGGAGAGGGATATTATCTTCCTCCAGGACCGACAGAGGATGCCACAACACCAGACCCTTCCAGATTGGACCGAGGTTGACCCTGAGTCAGTGATGTATCAGCCTCCTTGTTGAATGCCCAGCAGTGTAAGAAGGAGGTCAGTGACCTTCTCCACTCGACCAGGGAAAATGCCACATTCTGCACTTTGTGACATCGCACTCATTCTATCTCTGTTACTGTGACCATGTCCACAAAGACTCATGTTCTTCCACTCTCACTGAATGCAGCACCCCCTCTTGTTCTCTGTTACCTTTTCATGTTTTCTCTCTCATCTCTTCACTGTCCCTCTTCCCAACTCCGCCTGGTGTCTGCGTTGCCTTCTGTGTCAGTCAGGACACCTCATCACTTTTCCCCCAGCTTTACCAGCACAATCAAGTGTCCCAACAACTTCTATCTCCCTTAATACCTCTTGGTAATTCTCACATTCCAGAAGGAATCATCCCACAATAAGTCAGAAAGAATCACGATGATTTGGGGTCTCCCCAACATTCAGATCCTCACCCTAAACAGGGCAACGATCCTGATCCTCACAAACACGAGAGCATGAATGACACTTTCCACGCTCCTGGACTGGTATCATAAACTCTCCTTTACTCATTGTGCTGGGCACCTTGACTTCTGGTGGACATTGATATCAAGTTTTATATCTGTCTAAACAACACGACAATACACCAGGTGTGTGAGGCTGGCAACTCTGGCTGAGGGGAAATACAGCTAAAGGCAAGGTAAGACAATGCAATAATTCAGTGAAAATTCAGGTGAACCCAAAGTCAGTGTGCACACTCATTGAGCGAGCAGCCCAGATATACAGTCCATGAGCTGGATGTGTATCTCTGAACATCGCGTCCTTGCAGCAGCATTACAATAAGAGTTGTCAGTGCAACCTGATCTGCAGCACTGAAGTATAGAGTTATTTTTTCAGTGATTCGGAGATGTGGTGTGATAGCATGATGAGGCTAGCATGTGGCAGTTGCCAGCATTGGTGGGAGTGGAGTACATGAAGCTTCTGTTTGTGCAGTGTATACCTAGACGTTGGTTTCCAAGGTAGACATCCGCAAGAGCGAGGAGCGAGATGGAGTCACTAGTTACCAGCTCTGAATTTCATGTCGAATTCCCCACAGTGACTTTCCCCACATTGGAAGGGAGGTTATGAAGCTGTGATTTGAAGAGCAAAGATCTACGTAAAAGTGTCTTTTGACCTTCAGGATTCATGCAGTCAGCATCTCGCCACTATCATTCTGAAATCTTGTCTTATAGAGGAATGCAGAAAAGGAACATGCTCTTCGGCCTTCCGAGCCTGTACTGACACATGATGCCTTTCCAAAAGTTAAAAAAAAGTCTATAGCACTGTATTCTCCGTATACTCATCTCTCTGTAAGGATACCTCTTCACCATTGCTATTGTTTCTTCTACAACATCCTCGATCAGTGCATTCGAGGCACTTCTACATTCAGTCTGGAACAGAAAGAAAACAACTTGCCTGTTATAACTCCTTCAAACATTCCCCTTTTTACCTGAGATGATGACCGGAGTAATGGATATTTCTATCCTGGGAAAAAGGCTCTGAGTATCTATTCTGTCCATGTCTCTCATACGTGTGGAATGCTTAAGAGGTAGCCCCTCAACCGGTAATGTCCAATTGAAAACAAGCCATGTTTGTTCAATTTTTCCTTACAGCTAATATCCTGCAAACAAGGCAGTATCCTGATGAACGTTTTCCAAACCCATTCCAACACCTGTACATCCTTGTGCTGATGTGGTAATAAGACCTGCACGCAAATTTTCAAACGTGAGCAAAATAAAGTTTTATCCAGCTCCAACATGACATTTTTTTTAACTTCGTGCTCTGATTGAGATACGCAAGCATACGATAGGCCTCTTGACTGTTCTCCTGTGCTGCCACTTTCAGGGAACTGTGGACTTGTTGCCTCGATACCTTAGATGATGCAACTATTTCAGTTCTACTACTTGCTATATACTATTCTCGTGCTGAAGACCTTCTAAAATGCATCAATTCGCATTTACCCAGATTAAACTGCATCTACATTTTTTACATCGAAGACTCCAGCCTATCTATAGCCTGCTGTATGCTGTGCCGATCATCCTCACAATCCGCAGCTCACACAATCTATTCACAGATCTCCAGTTACAAAAACACCCTTTCCCCACCACTCCGTCTTCCATAAGTATCGAGTTCTGTGTCCTTCTTACACACTGACCGTTATTCCCATTTGACTGCACCTGCTGTATGCACCTGCCATGAGGAGCCATATTAAAGGCTTTCGAAGGTCCATATGGCCAGCATCCAGCCACATGGCCTCATCAATCACCTTTGACACGTTCTAAAAATATGCAATCAATTATTTGAGATACGTTCTTCAACACATAAAGCCATGTTGCCTTTCGAGAAAATTCCATTTTATTCCAAATGGGATTCAGGCAATCTCGAAGAATGTCCAATATTTTCCCTACCACTGAGATAAGGCTCACGACCTGAGCTTTCTTGCATTTTCCGTGTTGTACTTCATCAAAAAGGAAAAACACTGGCTCTTCTCCAGCTGTCTGGAACCACTCCTGTTACTGAAGAGTATGCAAAGAGTGTGCACTATGGTCAAGCAAATTATTCCCTCGATTCCCTTAGTATTCTGGAATTGATTCCATCATACCTGGAGATTTGTCTACCTCATGCTTTTCAAAACTCTCAGCACAGCATTCATTTTTTAAATATCGAAATGCTCTGGAATATCAACATATCCTTCTCAAGACTCACCATCGACTGTGTCCTTCTCCTTTGTGAAAACCGATGCAAATTATTCGTTAAGGCCGTCACATGCTTCCTCTAGCAAATTTCCTCCTTTGTCCTTGAGTGGACCAATTCTTTCCCTAGCTACCTCCATCCTCCTGACAAACCGGTTGGGAAGTTCCTTAATCATGATTCTCAAAGACAATTCATGGTGTCTTTAATCCCTCCTAAATCTTGTTGATGTTTTTCCTGATTTTTATTCTGTTTTTCGAGTCCCCAATCCTCACTCTTTCATGTGATTCCTTTATCTTTTTGACTGAGTTCACATTTCCTCTTGTCATTAAAAGTTCCCAAACTTTCACGTCATTGCCAGCTGTCTCGATCACCAGATCTCATAGACCTCAATACAATAACATCGCGATGGGTCTAATGTGCTTCTCAGACAATTCTACCAGACTCATCATGATAGCCTATTTCGACTTCAATTCAAACTCACTACCATAACGCATCTCCAACAGTGACGTGTAGTTCCCATTCATTGCCTTTTATGTTTCTTTACTTAATTTCGTTCTCTGCTTTGAAAATAGGTCTGTGAAAGATTGTTTGTCGTTTCTTGCCAGCATGACTTTACACAAAGTATTTTCTTCCTAATTTCGATTTTGGATCCCCTTTGCGTTCCAAACTTCCCTCAGCTGTCTATTGTATTCAGGAGAGGCTGATTCGGCTGGGGCCGTTTTCCCCGGAGCGTCGGAGGCTGAGGGGTGAAACTTTCGAAGTTTAAAAATATTTAGGGACTTGGATAGGATAAACAGGAAACGTATTTTCCCTGGGCTGGGAGAGTCCAGAACTGGACGACATATGTTATGGTGGAAGGTCAATGATATAAAAGGGTCGCAAATGGCAACTTCCACGCAGCAGGTGATGCGTGAATGTAATAAGCTGCCAGAGGAAATGATGAAGGCTAGATAATTTTAACATTTGAATGGCTTCTGGATGGGTATATGAATAAAAAGGGTTAAGCGGAACCTGATTCCAGTGTTGGTACATGTGATGAGATTATGTTAAGAATTTCTGCAGCATGGACGTGTTGGAACAAAGTGTCTGTTTCTGTGTCGCGTATCTCTCTGTTCTACGGCACTATTGTCTTCGCACTGTCTGATGTAACCATTCCTGTTCTGTCTCTGTGTTCCTAGAATTCCAAGGAGCTGTGGATTGAGCCGCCTGACACTTTTTCACTGTGTGAGAACATATTTTCTTTGACGGTATTGAATCACCCCTCAGAATATCTTCCACTGAACTGATTCTGATTTATTTTCTCTTTCTTGTTTCCTGTGCACTTGAATGAAATCTATTTTCAGCCAACTCGGTTTAGAATGATTCATACAAAAACGTATTAGTCTGGATTAATACTTTATAGTACTTAAATATAGTCATGAATTATGATCACTATTCCTTAAGTGCTGCCTTTTCCCTTCCTGGTGATAGTGCAATGAATGTGGCAGTGCTGTATAAGGAGTGCCAGGGCACTAACACCTGCTGGTGACTGTCGGTGTTGGAGGGAAGGAGTGATTGTGGATGGCAACCATTCGAAAGGACTGCTTAGTCTTTAGTCGTGTCAAACAGTCTCAGTACTGTTGGCATGCATTCATTCAAATAGGTGGAGATTACATATTGCTAGCTTGAACCTTGGAGGTAATGGAGAGGAAGACAGGGGGAAAAGTTAATGGCTGCAGGATTCCGAACTTCTGGTCTGACGTTTTCACCATAGCAGCTATGTAGTCTTTGATAAACCTGAGAATGTTAGTGACAATAAATTCAACAATGGTAATGCCTTTGGATGCTGAATAGTTTTAGCCCTCTGGTTTAGTGATGGTTTATGATGGCCATTATCTGACGTGTGTGGCACGAATGTTACTTGTCACCTGGCAGCCTCGAAGTCTGGCTATTGTCCAAGTCGTGCTGCATTTGGACTGATTTTGTAATCTGAGGAGTTAAGAATTGTAAAATCATGAGCAAACTTCATTGCATCTGACCGAATGGAGGAGCAATCTTGCAGATAGCTGGTTTTCCAAAGTACTTGCTGCCTTTGTTCTTCTAGATGGCAGAGGGTTTAGCAGGTGCTATCTACTAAGCCTTGGTGCAGTGAATCTTGTAGATGGTATAAACTGCTACAACTGTGTCTCAGTAGTGGAGGGGATTGATGCTCGTAGAAGTGATAGCAAATAAATGGGCTGGTTTTATCCTGGGTTTTTCTTGGGATGTACTCCATCACAGGCTTTGGGGAGTCGACAGATGAGTTACTGAATGCACAATTCCCAGCCTCTGACCTGCTTGTGAAAACAGTGTCATTTATATGGCTTGTCCAGGACAGTTTCCGTTCAATTATCACACCCACGATGCTGATAAACACAGTGTTCTGGACTGAGTGTTGGTAACGCGATTGAAAATCAAAGAAGGATGGTTTGATTCTTTATTGTCATATATGTCTAGCATTTGTCTGTCATTTGCCATTTTTAGACTAAAGCTGGATGCATTTGAACATGGACTGTTTCAGGAATGCTGCAATCAATGAACATTCCCACATATGACCTTATGATGGAGAGAGCTTCTGGAAATGGTTGAGCCTCGGACACATTGTTTCCTGAGGAATGGTTGTCGACCTCACCTGGAGTTTGAATTAATGACACTGACAACATTTTTTTTGCCGGTGAAAATTATAATCAGGAGAGTACTTACCCCAGATTATGAACAAGTATAATTTTACTTGGCTTTCTCTTCTCAAACTCTGTTAAATGGTGTATTGACGTGAAGAGAAATTACTCTCACTCTCCATTTGGAATTCCACTCTTTCGCACTAAATTTGCAATTGGGTCACGAGCTGAGTGTTCCTGACAGGACACTATCTAAATGGCACTGAGCAGGTTATTGCTGGTTGATCTCATTATTGCGAAAAGCTTTCTACACAACTGGCAGCAATGCAAGTGCCCTGCTTTTTGTTTACAGGATATCCTTGCCATCTATAGCATTGTTGGTAAGTATCAGTATTCTTAATCGAATTGAACAGCTTGGCAAACGATGTGGCAATTTCTGGAGTGAAATCGCAGTTTCCCGTCTCTCCAACCATTTCTTGAGACTATGTGGAGTGAATCAAACTGTCTGAAGATTGGGGTCGATGATGCAGCGGCCCACTAAAGAAGGCCAAAAGGGATTATCTGCTCAGCCCTTCTGTCTGAGGATTTTCACAAATGTATCAGCTTTATTTTTTCAATGATAGGTTGCGCTGTCCAAAAACTGGGGATTTAACTGTAGAACTGCAGCCCCCTCCTCCAAAGGTCTCCTTCATTGTCCAGTTGATTTTATGATCACATGTGGCAGGCCCTCAGTGACAGATGAGAAAAATTGATTGTGAGATAATTGAGCTCTGCCCATCACTTGCTGCGTATGCTATTTCGCACGCAAGTCATCGTGTTTCTTAGCTGAAGTCAAAAGTGTTTCTCCAGGTTATCCCCGCATTTCAGAGTATGCCAAGTGTTGCTCCCGCCATGTCCTTCTGGACTCTTCCTTGACTCAGTGTGGATCCCAGTCTTGATGGTTACTGTCGAGTGGGATGTATGTCATGCTGTGACGTGCAGACTGTATGAGTTGTACAGAGTATGATTCTGCTGCTGCTGATGGCCCACTGCATCTCACGGAAATCTCGCCAAGTTGTGACGATGGACCTTCCTCCACGCGTGGAGTGTGCTGTGGCTGTTCTTACCTTTATAAGGGGCGGCACGGTGGCTCCGTAGTTAGCACTGCTGCCTCACATTCTCCAGCACCTGCACCCCTCGCTGCCCATATAAAATTCTCCAGAACCTACACTCCCTATCATTGTAACATTGTCCAAAAACCTTTCCCAACCCTTTCCTTGTAACGTTCTCCATCACCTGCCCCTCTCACTGTTCATGTAACATCCTCCAGCACATATACACATTCCCTATGCTTGTAAAATTCTCCAGCATTTACACCCCTCCCTATCCCTGCAACGTCATTCATCAGCTACATCTCTCCAAATAGCTGCAACATTCTCTATCACATACAGCCATCCCTATCACTGTGACATTCTCCAGCACTTGCAACTTTCCCCATCGCTGTAACATGTTCTGCCACATTCACCCATCTCTATCCCTGTAACATTTGCTAGCCCCTGCACCACTCCCTTTCATTGTAACATTCTCCAACACCGACCCCACTCCCTATCCCTGTAACTTAAACAATACCTAAACCCATCCCTGTCCCTGACACATTCTCCAGCCCCTGTACCACTCCCTATCAGTATAACAATCTCCAGCACCTATACAGTCACCCAATCCCGTCATATACAGTCACCCAATCCCGTCAAACTGTCAGTTTGTTCATGTCTTTACCCAGTGTCGAGCCCAGGGTGCTGATGAATAGCGTCTGGGTTGGGGGGTGGGTGGGAGAGGGGCAGCCGGATGTTAACACCATAAAATAACTTCTGCGGTGTGATTCCGAACCTCCTGTCCATGCACCTGCTCGCTGGACCAAACTCTGACTCAAGAGGAATTTGGAAGACATGGTTGCTGGTCAGACATTAGTATCTAACTTGAACAGCATTTGTTCGGACATTGAGACTGGTGATAGTCTGTTGGCTAGTTTACCCCTTCCCAAGGTGAACTCCAAATGATTGGTTGTGAAGGAATGTTTGAATGACGACCCTGATGCAATTTGGATATTCTCTGGACAGATTCAGGAGCAGACCAGTGCATCACTCAGCATCACAGTCAGCTGTGAAGTTTAATAGAATTGTGTTTGAATTCAGGCCTTCTGGAATCAACTTCTAATGTAGGGTAATGTTTGCAAGTGACGAATTTACTGACCCGAACAGTAATCAGGTGTTTGCCATGTTGTGAATTGGGAAAACGTTATGTATGAATTATGATCATTCAACTGAACAAGAATTGAAAATAATTAAGTTGATTCTGCTTTTCTGGAATTAAAGTATAAACACCTATCAACAATATATGATACAATAATAAAGGATGCACATTTTATTTTGAACGGGAAAACGCGCATGCCTAACTATCCTGGTGATCATCGTTATACATTGACTGTTAGAGCATTCAAATGTATATATCATTGCACTATCGTTTGCAAAGTGGTTGGCCTAAGAATGATTAGATATTCAGAGAGAGCAAACGACGGAGCAATCAAATAGAATCAGCATTCTTGCACATTTAAATATAATCAATCAATTTAATTTCTCGACTGAAATATGTGATCTTCACTATTTGTCAACAATTTAAAAATAACAATAATTTGACATGCCCTGTAAAATAATAAATGGTTTGTGTTATTAAATTCACTTGTAATTTTTATAATGAATGACATTAAATGTGAAATGTAGTTAGTGACAAAAACCATTAACATTTGGTTATGTGAGTGAAATATTAGACTATTTCAAAGAGATTTGTGCCAATACAAAATGTTTCAAATCAGTCTTAGAGCAAATATAAAGCAAACGATGTAACCACTGGGGAAGAGTAATTTTCAACCACCGTCCCTGCAAAAGGGAAATAGTGAGGGCTTGTGACAAGGGCACAACAGTAATTATGGGCAGTTTGAACAAGAATATTCACTCAATTAATCAACTTGGCAATCCTGTCCTTGGAGAACGATTCAACGTGGGTATGAGGGATTGTGTCTGAGAGCAGAAAATTTCAGGGAACCAACTAATGAACGGGCCACTTCAGATTCGATATTAGTGACAAAGAAGGATTGATCGATGATCATGTCGTTACACTTCATCTTGGAAGGGTTAACCACTACATGCTGGAGTTTGAAATTCAGACTGCAAGATTGAGGACAGAGTCCCATATGAGAGTTTTAGTGTTGGGTAATGATCATTTTACAGACCAACGGAATGATTTGGCCTCGGTGGATAGGGGAGAAAAAAAAAGGATCTATCAGGGGCAGGTCAGGTGATGAAATTTGGCAAGTACTGAGGGAGATACGAAACACCGAACAAAAATTGCATAACGGCGAAATATCATCCATGTGTTGACAAGGAACTCATGGATAACATGAAGGCAAAAACTAGGGCATGTCATACGTTAGATGTCAGTCACAATCTGAAGGATTGGGCCCAGTGTTATCGCTGAATTCTAAATCGAGAAACCAATATAATATACTGGTGACCAGGATTTTAACCCTGCCATGGGAATGGTGACGCTTGAATTCAAATCTGGAATTAAGAGACTGGTTGTGATTTTTGAATCGATTGCCAGGAAAAAAACTCCCCTGGTTCAGTCACATCGTTTATGGAAGGAAACTACCACTCTTTGCATACATTTACCACTCTCTAGCTGAAGATGTTTCCCTTTATCTTCGTTCTGAATGATCTCCTCTTACCTCTGGGTCCTTTCTCTATTAACAATGGAATCATCTTCCCAATATCTGCCCAGACCAGGCATTCATTATTCTGTACGTTTCAATTAGACGCCCGACATCATTCTAAAGTTTGACGAGTATAAACCCAGAACCTCGTCACATCACCACTCCCCACCTGTTCATCTCTGACGCTGATGACTGCATCGGCGCCACCTTGTCCTCCCATGAGGAGGTTGAGCAATTCATCAATCCCACCAACACATTCCACCCGACCTTAAATTCACATGGACCATCTCTGACACCTCCTTCCCCTTCCTCGACCTCTCCATCTCCGTCAATGACGACTGACTCAACACCGACATTATTACAAACCCAACGACTCCCTTAGCAACCTAGATTACACCTGCTCCCACCTACTCTCCCGCAAAAATGCTATCATGTATTTACAATTCCTACATCTCCGTCGTATCTGCTCCCAGGATGACCAGTTCCCCACAGACTACACCAGTTGTCCTTCTTTTTTCAAGACCGTAATTTCCCTTCCATGTGGTTGAAGATATCTCCCAACGCATTTGAACTAGGTCCCGCACCTCCAACCTCAACAAGACAGACCCCGCTGCTTCACACGCTCAACTCCACAAACCTCCGCATAAACCGCATCATCCGCCGGCATTTCCACTACCTACAAACGGACCCCACCACAAGGGATATATTCCCCACCCAGTTTCCACAAAGACTGTTCCCTTCGTGACTACCTGGTCGGGCCCCCAATCCCCCATCAACCCATCCGCCCCTCCTGGCATCTTCCCCTGCCACCGCAGGAATTGCAAGACCTGCGCCCAAACCTACTCCCTCACTTCCATTCAAAGCCACAAAGGAGTCTTCCACGTCCAACAAAGTTTCACCTGCACTTCCACAAATGTCAATTATTGCATCTCTTGCTACCAAAGTGATCTCCTTTACATTGGGGAGACTGGACGTCTTCTCGCAGAGTGCTTCAGGGAACATCTCTGCGACACCCGGAACAATCAACCCCCCCGCCCCGTGGCTGAACATTTCAACTCGCCCTCCCGCTGCCGAAGACTTTCAGGTCCTGTGCCGACTCCACCGCCAGTCCATAACCACCCAACACCTGGAAGAAGAACGTCTCATCTTCCACATTGGAAAATGTCAACCCCAGGAATCAATGTGGACTTCACCAGTTTACCCATTTCCCCTCCCCCACCTTACCCCAGTTCCAAACTTCCAGCTCAGCACCATGCTCATGACCTGTGCCAGATGTCAATCTTCCAGCCCACCTATCTGCTCCACTCTTCACTCTGACCTATCACCTTCACCCCTTCCTCCAACCACCTATTGCACTCTCAATTACCTTTCCCCTAGCTCCAATCTCTCCCAAATATCTCTCCACTCCCGAGGCTTCCAGCCTCATTTTTGACGATGGACTCCTGCCCGAAACGTCGATTTTCCTGGTCCTCAGAAGCTGCCTGACCTGCTGTGCTTTTCCAGCATTACTCTCATCTTGACTCTAATGTCCAGCATCTGCAGTGCACACGCCATGGGATGATGCTGATTTGTAATACTGACACTTACTGAGAACAGTTCCACGGAACAAACTAACAAGTACCATTGGCTGATGCTTCAGAGTGTTTCAAAACATCCATGTCTGCCACCTCATAAATCACGTAATAAAGAAAATGTACATCGAGTCAGTACCATTAAGTGCTGATGCAAGTGCGTTATAAAGTCTGTGAATTACCTTCCACAACCACCCACCTGTCCAATGTGTTGTAGACACATACCTTTGTCTGGTTTCAAAACAGTTTCCCCAAGGTCTCTCTCAATATCTTCTCTTTCACATAAGACCTGTTTCCCCTCGTTTTTTAACCATTTGGCAGAGGGGAACGGCTGCTGCATGTCCATTCTATCCACACCTCTCATGCAGTTATATATCCCTGTTCCGGTTCTGCACTCAGCCGTCTCAGCTCCAAAAGCAAATCTAGCTTATCATCATGGCTTGAGTACTATTTTGTGTGGTTACTTCTTCTGAAGTGCAGCAACTCACATTTACCAATGTTAATATTTATCGGTCATTGCTCTGGCCACCTGAACATCTGTTTGTACCCTCTTGTAACATAACCACCTCCTCCTCGCTGTGAACTAATCGGCTAATCATTGTGTCATTCGATGTTGCTGCAGTGGAAAAATTGAGAATTCCAGACTCTTATTTTTCCTATTTTCTTGAATTGCAGTTGAGGTCTTTTGTGAGGGGGCCACACATAGTTTGTTGGACATGGAGCTGAATTCTGCTTTTACACTCCGTGCCTCTATGTGCATTATTCATAACGCTTCTGCATCATTAATCTTGAACTAGCATTTGGCACCGTGCACTGCAACATTTCCATTTTCTGTGGGCCTTCAAAATACTCTTTGTAAATTGCGCTGCAATATTCAGAGCTGAAGGAATTTTCTTTCATTTTCAGCATGGACAGAGGCTCATTCATTAAGTTTCTTCGAAAAAGCAAGATCGATGAGGATAAAGATTGAATTAAATTATGCATTATAAAAACGATATAGAAGATCAATTCACGTTTTCATGTGCATGTTAAAACTGGAAGCAAATAAATAGAACAAACACCCGCAGTTCTGAACATTGTTTTAAAAAGAGACGAAATGTTGATATAATGCATGAGGGGAGGAAAGAAAATGTTATGTTTACTTGATGCAGATGCAGAAACGCAAAGTGAATGGACAATGTGAACAAGAGTCATTTTTTAATTTACAAAATGAGAGTTTTTGTCTTAACTTTCAAACGAAATCATCCCATCAAAAATATTGTGCAAGAGATTGCAAGGTTGCTCAGCGGTTATAACTGCAGCCTCACAGAACCATGGCCGCACGATCAATTCCAATATCGGGTCACTGTTAGTGTAGAATTTGTACCAGGTATTCTGGTTCCCACCCACGATCCAAAGATATGCCGGGCATTTGAATTCGCCATACTAAATTGCCAATAGAATTCGGTGCATTAGACGGGTCAAATTTAGGTTAGGGATGGGTCTGGACTGTTTACTCTTCAGAAGATTGGTGTGGACTTGTTGTACGGAAGGGCCTTTTTCCACACTGGAGGGAATTTGATCAAATCGATTTGCTTGAACAGTAATGCATGATTGCCCATCAATCTCGCTTTTTCAGAAACATTCTTTTCCCTGCCACTCATGTTACTTCGGCTCTTCTCCTCCTACCCCTTCCTACGTTGTTCTAACACTCCTACTTCCCTTGCAATGCCCTTTCTTCTGCTATATAACCTTCTGCTGATCATCTCCCTTCACACTTGTCGCACTGTATATTGTGCCACTTCCCAGTTACTCCCCCATCCCTGATCCTTATGTTCCCGTTTTGATCTGCAAATTGATGCTGGAAGTTACTGATTTCTGTGCAACTACTGATCATCAGGGAATGATGTATTTGGAATGATCAAGACCGAAAAAGAACCGACAATGGTATGTTTGCCACTGTCTGATGCAAAGTGAACAGAATAGTTTTGTTCACTAATGGTACGAAGTTCTGCTTCTTCCTGTCCCTCTGTTACAATACTTAACCAAACAGCCTCATGACATCATAGGACAAACATCTTCTG